>NC_086444.1:629672545-629998795 GCF_028390025.1 Pseudophryne corroboree | reverse complement strand
GGAATCTTGTCTCCACATAAATGTTCTCGAGTTAAGAGCCATTTATAACGGCCTGCTGCAAGCAAAGAACCTTCTTCAGGGTCTCCCTGTCCTGATCCAGTCGAACAACATACCAGCGGTGGCGTACGTAAACCGCCAAGGCGGAACAAGGAGCAGGGCGGCTATGGTGGAGGCCTCAAGAATTCTTTTTGTTGGGCGGAACAGCACGTGAGCGCGCTGTCAGCGGTCTTCCTCCCGTGCGTGGACAACTGGGAAACAGACTTCCTCAGCAGATACGATCTCCATCCGGGAGAGTGGGCTCTTCATCAAGAGGTATTTGCAGAAGTGACAAGGCGTTGGGGAATTTCTCTGATAGACATGATGGCGTCTCGCCTCAACAAGAAGCTTCCGACGTATTGTTCCAGGTCAAGGGACCCCCAAGCCAGTGCAGTGGACACCCTGGTAACTCCGTGGGTGTTTCAGTCGGTGTATGTGTTCCCTCCGCTTCCTCTCATTCCAAAGGTGCTGAGGATCGTACGACGAACAAGGGTTCAGGCAATACTCGTCGTTCCAGATTGGCCACGGAGGGCCTGGTATCCGGATCTTCAGGAATTGCTTGTAGAAGATCTTTGGCCGCTTCCTCTAAGAGAGGACCTGTTACTGCAGGGGCCCTGCGTGTTTCCGGACTTACCGCGGCTGTGTTTGACGGCGTGGAAGTTGAGCGCCAAATCTTAGCTCGGAAAGGTATTCCCGGGGAGGTCATCTCCACTCTCCTTAAAGCTAGGAAAGAGGTGACGGCGAAACATTATCACCGTATTTGGAGAAAGTATGTGTCGTGGTGTGAAACCAAAGCAGCTCCTGCGGAGGAGTTTCACTTGGGTCGTTTTCTCCATTTTTTGCAGGCAGGCGTCGATGCAGGCCTGAAATTGGGTTCCATCAAAGTGCAGATTTCGGCTTTATCTATTTTCTTTCAAAAAGAATTGGCCGTACTTCCTGAGGTTCAGACTTTCGTGTAGGGAGTGCTGCATATCCATCCTCCATTTGTACCACCTGTGGCGCTGTGGGATCTTGAAGTGGTGTTAAATTTTCTTATGTCTCACTGGTTTGAACCTTTGCGTAAGGTTGAGTTAAAGTTTCTCACTTGGAAAGTGGTCATGCTTTTTGGCTCTGGCGTCTGCCAGACGAGTGTCCGAATTGGCGGCTTTGTCTCACTAGAGCCCATATTTGATCTTTCATTCGGATAGAGGACTCATCAACAATTTCTGCCGAAGGTGGTTTCTTCGTTTCACATAAAACAACCTATTGTGGTACCTGTGGCTACAGATGCTGTAGCGGTCCCAAAATCTCTTGACGTTGTAAGAGCTTTGAAAATTTATGTCGCTAGAACGGCTCTTACTAGGAAGACAGAGGCTCTGTTTGTCCTGTATGCTTCCAACAAGATTGGAAATCCTGCTTCTAAGCAAACTATTGCGCGCTGGATTTGTAATACGATTCAGCAAGCTCATTCTTCGGCTGGCCTACCGTTGCCGAAGTCAGTAAAGGCCCTTTCTACCAGGAAGGTGGGCTCATCTTGGGCGGCTGCCCGAGGGGTCTCGGCACTTCAACTTTGCCGAGCAGCTACGTGGTCGGATTCAAACACTTTTGCTAAGTTCTACAAGTTTGATACCCTGGCTGATGAGGACCTCATGTTTGCTCAATCGGTGCTGCAGAGTCGTCCACACTCTGGAGCTTTGGTACAGACCCCATGGTCCTTTTGGAGTCCCCAGCATCCTCTAGGACGTAAGAGAAAATAGGATTTTAATACCTACCGGTAAATCCTTTTCTCCTAGTCCGAGGATGCTGGGTGCCCATCCCAGTGCGGACTGTTCCTTGCAGTTGTATTGATACTGGTTATTTTTGGTTACACGTGGGTTGTGTATCCGTTATATTCAGTTTGTTGTCTGGTTTCCTGCTACTCCGGTTGTACGGTATGTTTGTGGTGTGGGCTTGTATGTTTCTTGCCCTTAGTTTAACAAAATTCCTTTCCTCGAAATGTCCGTCTCTCCTGGGCACAGTTCCTATAACTGAGGTCTGGGGGAGGGGCATAGAGGGAGGAGCCAGTTCACACCCAGTAAAAGTCTTTTTAGTGTGCCCAAGCTCCTGCGTTCCCCATCTATACCCCATGGTCCTTTTGGAGTTCCCATCATCCTCTACGGACTAGGAGAAAAGGATTTACTGGTAGGTATTAAAATCCTATTTTCGTCCGCCGGTGGCTCTGATACAGATCTTATTTCAGCCTATACATACAGCGGATCTTCCGTTTGGATGCTGGTCTTTCTTTTGACTATTGCTTCAACTTGGTGTGTTCTTTACGATGCACTTAACTGCGGTTAGCCAGCTTTCAGGCAAACTGTTGTGTATTTACTCCGCTCAATCATCACTCGAGCCTGTTCTAGTGTGGGGCAATAGACACCATACCGGGTGTCTGTGCATTCCTCTAGGGCGGTGGCTACCTCCTGGACAGCGAGCCAAGGTGCTTCAGTAGAACAAGCTTGTCGTGCAGCTACCTGGTCCCCTGTTTGTACAGTGTTAGGTTTTTTAATCTGGCGGCATCCACTATGGGTGTACCGTTCTCTTGTCAGGCAGCGTGAGTGTTCCCTCCCCTGGGAGTGGCTGGACTATTTTAAATAAGTAGTGGAATTCTGGGTATTGCGGGGTAAGGAGAAGCTTATTTTTAAAGCTACCGTTTAATTTTGCTCCAGCACCAACCTGCAATCCTGTGGTTCACTGTCCCACAGCCTGCTTAAAGAAAAGGATTCAACTGTAAATGACCAAAAATCCTATTTTAATGCAACATATATAACTATCCCACCTGCATATGGAAAGAAAATATAATGCTACAATAAGCTTACAAAATCATGTTATATACGCTATAATGAATTAACATAAATTATCAAGTGTAACTGCAGTTATCCACTAAGAAACAACTAGCATGTGCTGGCAACCATCATCACCATGCATATAATACTGCAATTGACATGGTTTTGACAATGTGTGTGTGTGTGTGTGTGTGTGTGTGTGTGTGTGTGTGTGTGTGTTTTATATACGTGTTTGTCTGTGTAGCCCTTTGTATGTTCTCAGTTACGCAAACATTTCCTTACCTAGAACTTGTCTTTACATTAAACCACCTGTCCAGTTGCAAGCTTTATGCGAGTGTTGGATTGCACATTTGCAGCCTGTTTTCTGGACTTGAGCAGAACTAGTTTGTATTTTGCAATAGTCTGAATGGCATAAATGTAACTCTGCTTCAGCACTTATGGCCTTTCAGTGCAACTATATGACATCATTTTTTCCTTGTCTTGCAGGACAGCAGTCACCCAGAAACTCTGATTAACTTCATTGTACTGACCCAACACATCAGCAAACCCCCGGAGGTGAGGGAGGAAACTGTCTAATTTTCTGCTTATTCATGTTTGTTGGTGCTTTATGAAGCATTTTATATCTTCCTCTGTCGTGTTCTACCACTTTCACTGGACGTATTTTCCTCACTTCTAGGGCCTAATTTGTATGGTTGTCATACCGTTTAATACTGTTGTAACAAGTTCTAGGGCCTAATTTGTATGGTTGTCATACCGTTTAATACTGTTGTAACAAGTTGTAATACCGTTTAATACTGTTGTAACACTGCTAAGAATGTCCGAACAAAGGTCTCTGCCCAGAAAAAGATCTGGGCTGCCTTCGCCATCACAGATGCGCTCTCTGGGCTTATGTGAGGACTTACATGTATCACCGCCATGGTGTTGTCCGACTAAATTTGAACTGGTCTCAAAGGTGAAGACCATTGTGAACAACAACTTCATGCACCACAAGATTGACGGATGAGACTCCGACAGCACCATTATGACCAAGTCCAGTACACTGGGGAGAGGTGGGAAGACCACCCCTAGAACTGAAGGCACTGACAAGGAATTATGCAAGATTTTCCAAAATTCTTAATCCAGCTGTGATCCGGAAGTACTTGAACCATGCGATCTAGGTGGTTTCGGAACTGTGAAGTTGAATAGCCTTTCACAAGCAGAATATCTAGAGAAAGTATCATTGTGATACATTCTATGCACTGCAAGCTCCCCATCACTGACCTGATGCTGAAGAAATATGTGCCGAGCCATTGCTATACCGATTAGAATGAACAGTAGGGCAAGTAAATGAGCAACCCTGCTGGAAAGAAGGATGACCTGCCCAAAATAGAATGTGAAGATATGTTTCCTGACTACTAGTGAGGCCAAATATTTGTTGGCATCCATACTGTGGATTGCAGATCCAAGATTCCACTTGAAAAAGTACTGCCTACAACCTGGTGTTCAAGAAGCAAAATTTAAGATCAGTCAGAATGAGCCGTTCGGTTTCTGAACAAGGGACAAGATGGACTGGTACCCCAGTTTCCATTTCAGCGGTGGAACTAAAGCTATTACGCCATCAGAGAGGAGTGGAATGATAGCCTGGTCCAATGCCACTGGATTTTTCAAATAATGCGGTGGTGAGGACCCCTGAGGTCAAAGATGGAACCATTACAAACGATGACCAGAACCCAGGTGTCTGAAGAGGACTCCATTCAACAGTTTCGCTACCACCCTTCGACTTGTGACCAAACTTGGTCACAAGTCGACTCGGTTAGTTGCTATGCTTTTTTGGAGCCTTGGCCCCTGTACACTGGGTGTCACCCGAAAAATTGACCTTTAAAGCCGAACCCACGCCGCGGAAGAATTGGTCTGTAGCAGACTTACAGTGGACACTTCACCCAGAAAGGAGGAGTGAAAGCCTGGAAACCAGATCAGCCACCAGAAGAAAAGTGCTTTTCCTGCCAGTGGGAGCGAATACAGCCTTAGTTGAAACATTGGAAACTACTTTAGCACCGTGTAGCACAGCCTTACACACACATACAGCTGTACTGCAAAGCTGTTCCACTAAAATACAGTAGGTAATCCCTGGGCGAATCAGTAGGACACTCTAAGAATTTGCCGGCCGAAGTCCCCATTGCTGAAGCAACCCATAACGAGGCTAGTATAAAGTTCGGATAGACTCCACAGAATCTATTAAAATATACTTGACACAACCTTCCAAGATTTAGCTAGTGAATCCCTAAGGGATACTGAACCCTGAACTGGAAGGACCATGTGGTGAGCTAAACATGCCACTGCAGCGACAACCATGAGAAGGCAGTTCCACTTGGACATAATACTTTGGAAGCAAAATATCTAGCAATTGCAGGACTTCATTCGCAGATAAAGTATGGGAATTATTTGTGACTGGTTGAACAGTGTAATAATCTATTATGTGATAATATAAGCTTTACTCCTGGCTTTCAAAAAATCACCTGCGCGTTATGTGTACCTACATTGTGCCAACAGTGTGAAGGATATGAGATTGCATCAATGCTGTATTTTGTCCTGCATACAGACAAAAGTACTGAAACTATATTTTTCTGTTTTTGTAAATTCTATTAATCTGGCATTCATAGTCATACATGCACATAACATGCATTTTGTATATGGTAGATTTATTAAAATCGATCCATTATCCAAAAAAAGTATATCGCCTCTGCCTTTGGCCGCCGTTTCGTGGGTGCGGTCCGGCCAACGCAGGCGTGTCGGGACCGTGCGGGGAATGGCCCGCAGCGGCTGCGTGACATCACACGCAGCCACTGCGGACCGGGGAGCGATGGCCGGGAGCTACTTCTGAAGTGATGCCTACGCACTTCTGCGGGGATGGGGGGGGGGGTGCAGACACTGACATGTGGGGTGGGCTAGCCATGTGCTGGGCGTCCCCCTGCATGTCAGTGTGAATGATCGTAGCTGTGCTAAATTTAGCACAGTTTCGATCAACTCGGAATGACCCCCTATAAGAGCCCGCACTCACGTTTTGAGACACAGATGATGAACTAAAAAGTTCATGTTATCAACTGAAAAGTATACTTCACGGTGTTATCCAGCCACTAATTCAGTATTTGTCAATTTCAAAAGCTCCTTAAAATTAAACGTGATGCCAGCAATATGGATTTATGTAGTATCTTCTAGTTTTGAGAACCCACTTTATTTTAAATGTATGAGGATCTTGCTAAATCTGTAAATTATAGCTGTTCTATTTGAGCCCGTAAATGTTTTTTGGTAATAGTATGAAATACCACGTAAAGGCCTATTATCATTTCATTCTTTAGTCAAAGCTTTTGTTAACATCCATGAATTGCTAGAAAATGTTTAAAATCTATGGAGTCTATTTTCTAAGACTTGGTGGGAAATAAAGTGGAAAGAGAGAAAAAAACAATCAACCAGCTACTAAAGCTGGTCATCCATTCCGGTGGATTGGACCGACATGTTGTGCACATCATCTAGTATTTACATGAAATCGCACACTCCAGCGGGTCCCGGCAGGGCAATCGTGGCAATGACCAGGTGCAGGGGAATGCATCCACGAACGATATCGCGTGATATATCGGTCAGTATGTACGTTCTTTTGGTCGTGCTGTCAGCCAGGTACACTCATTGTTTAGTGTGTACCTGGCCTAAATGTCCTTTTTCAAGCACAGCCTGTAACATGGCAGTTAGGAGCTTACTTTATCTCTCTCCAGGGCTTAGTAAATAGACCTCTGTATCTTTAATAAAATTACTTTTCTGTGTTACTTAGACTTTAGAGTTAGTGAGCTGTAAGCGCTACATGAGAGATACTGTAACTGCTGTCATGTTCTCATTGTCTTACTCAAGGTCACAAACCGCTATCTGTCTCAGCTGAAGGACGGACATCGAAATCATCCATTCATTAAGGAATTTCAAGCCAAGGTAATGACACCGCTCCATGCCTATAGACCTACAGAGGCAAAATGCCCACATGTCTACTCCTGTGTCTCCACAGCCTACTCCATTGTTGGTTTTTAAGCTGTATGAGTGTGTTAGCCAGGCAAATACATTACACAATATGCCATGCCTCTGCACAGCTACTTTCAGGGGGGAGGGGAGACCAGCGCTGGACCTACGTACAGTA
The DNA here is from genome assembly GCF_028390025.1 of Pseudophryne corroboree. Classification (NCBI taxonomy): domain Eukaryota; kingdom Metazoa; phylum Chordata; class Amphibia; order Anura; family Myobatrachidae; genus Pseudophryne; species Pseudophryne corroboree. The sequence continues at coordinate 629,991,802 of NC_086444.1, read as the reverse complement.
AGAGCAATGGTGTTTGAATGAACAGTGCGGATGACTGGAGGTACTGTTATTTTACGCTGTACTGCCTATGGGTATCCGGATGATAGGTCAACAGTGAAAAGATCGACTTGGTCGAAAGGTCAAAGCGACATTGGTCGACACATGAAACAGTCGGCATGACGTTTTTTTGTTATTACTATTTGACTTCTCGGGACTTTTTCATACTTTACCGTACACGTGGACTACAATTGAGAATAGTAACCTTGCCCGATGCACGACGAGCGAAGCTCGATGCTGTGCACGGATTGTGGGCCCAGGTGGCGAAAGGAACGTTTTGACACAGAAAAAGCATTAAAAACTCATGTTGAACTTTTCATGTGTCAAACGTTTCCATTACGCCCTTTTGACCATGTCGAATTTGTGTGTGTCGACCTAGATATTGTCGACTTTCTGACTTTCGTCCCTTTGATCCATAACCCTGCCCATGGGGAGTATTTAGTTTGGGTTTTTTTGTTTTTTCTTCCATTCTTTTCTTTACATTTGTAGAAGAAACACTTGAAAGCATTTGGAGAAAGTAATTGTTTATATAAAACAATAAGTATTTGTCAAGCATTGTTTTTTTTTATATATAAGCTATCTTTTTTTTTTTTTTTTATAGACTTTTTTTTTTTTTTTTAAATGTACCTACTGTAGTTTTAAGTTATATTCTTTCTCTTTCTCGCAGGAGAACGAATTTGACCGCCTTGTCCTGCAGTACGCTCCCAGCTCATGAATTGCATCTGATTTAATTTATATGTATGCTGTTGAAATTTATAATCTGTGTCTGGCAAAAAAACAAGTTCAGAAGTGTAATTACAGGGGAGAATTCCTTACTGTAGTACTTTAATGCCATTTAATATACTGATTCCCTTTTGGAGACTTGGACACCTACATTTCTTTGATTATGTCATTAATTGTAATATGCTCACCTGTTCTCCAGTCGCATTTTTTTCTTTGGCCATGAACATTCCCAATAAAATGACTTTTCTTTCACTATTTGTTCTTCATCCAAATGTTTGCACAAGTATGCTTAGTACAGGTATGGTATATTTACAGAGCATCAGAAATAATGTTGTACAGCTGGACATTTACAGAAATACTGGCACTTTCCAGATACACATTTAATATACCATAAATTATAAAGTAAAGTACAAATTGGCTTATATAAAATTTAATAGAATTTAATCTACGAGTGCAGCCTGGTGACTATGTGGTTACCATTGCCGCATCACAATGCTTGGGCCATGAGCTCAATACTCATGAGGTCTCAACTGTGTGGACTTTGCATGTTCTCATCTGTTTGTGTGGGTTTCCATTGGGTATTTTGGTTTCCTCCCACAGTCCATAACATGTAGGTTATTTCTCCGGCTGGGTCCACAGGTTATCCACAGGATAACATTAGGATATGCCGGAGCGACAGCGGAAATGGCACCAAATAGTCACGAGCTTTCTGGCCTCCCAGGATGCATCGGGCTCCTTCATATAATCCCGCCCACCGACTCAGTCAAATCGTTTTTTTGTTTGGTGCAGCAGGAGCCGGACCATGGTCACAGGGCTGCTGTTAAGGCAGCCCTAAGCTTTTATTATTTTATTTTTATAGCCTTACTATGTTTTGAGTGATCTTTCTTAACAGCATCTTAAACGCATGCTGGAAAGAGTCGCTCCAACAACTCTCCACCGGGTCGCAACAACGCTTACCCTCGGGTATTAGTGCTGTCTCGACGGTCGTCTGTGTCGGATGTTCTAGCAGGTCCAGCAGACGTTACCAGGCTGTGGCCGGAGCATGGGGAGAAGGTAAGGCATCGGTTCCACTTACTAGGGGAATTCGGACACAGCCGTACTGTATTGGAGGAGACTACAAACAGTGGCTGACGCGCCGCTACTCTTAAGTGCTCCAGCGCTGTGCTTTAAGGATCATAGGTGCCAGGACTAGGTTGAGACCGTGATCCCTGGAGTTTGTCAGCAGGGGTAGTCAGACGCTCTCCTGGTCGCCCCTCCCCCCAGTTCATGACCAGTTTCGGTGCGTCTCCCGTCCATGAACTGATGACCTCACTTCCGTCTCATACGCTTCCACGAGGGTACTCGGTCGCAGCTTAGGCCGCTGCGGTTGTGCACACTAGAGTTGCCACCGAGACCGGGTCACAGACAGGAGCGTCTGCATACACTCATCATTCACAGAGCGTCTGAATCCACTCGGCGTCTTTCGAGCTTATTGATCGATCCTGGAAGTGGGGTGAGTCTCCCTGTAACCCACTCTAACTGAGTAAAGGGTTATACAGTACTAAGATTCTATCTACTTGTTAGTATGAATAGTTAATTTTGGTACACAATGCATATGAGACCTTTACAGTACTGTTGTTTTCTGCATAACGTGTCTGAAAAACTTGTGGTAATAGCTGTTTAAAAACAGAAGTGCAGTAATTGTACTCCTACATACTGGAGAAGTATTTTGTGGTTGATTATATTCTCATATGATAATGTCTAATAATTAACATGTGACTGACTGCTAGTGTGATTGCTGACTTTTATGTTTGTCAAGTATTGTTTCTGAAACGAATGAAGGAATACACACTCTGCAACAGTTTTTATTATTGTACAAATGTGAAATCAATGCACAACGCATATTTGTAACCTTTCTTTACTGCAACTTTTCATTGTCTTTGCATCTTTTTGGAATATATTTGCCATGATGTGTCAATAAAAAAATTGTTTAAAAAAAAAAGTATTGTTTCTGAACCTCAATTCAGGTGCACGGATTGTGGTCAGATTGATATCACTTCTATATCTATATAAGTGATTTTCAGTCACAGAGAGTGTAGTATTTGTAAAAACTGATTATTTACCATGTCTGTGAGTGGCAAAAGTGACGAGGATACTTTATCAGGGGATCCTACACCCTTAACATGCTTATCTTGTAAAATAGGAATTTTGGATGGAATAGCCCAGTATCTTACTTATGAGGGGTTATGTGCAAACTGTTTTGCGTATAGGCAAACTAAAAAGCAAACTCTGGTTCAGCAACCAGTAGAGCCACCATGGGGTGTGTTCGCACATACCTTGTCTACAATAGGAGACAGATTAACACCTCCAGTTCCACCCCCGGGAATAGGTTACACTAATAACCCATACATGCAGCTCCCTTCTTATGGTTTGATGCCAACAGCTTCTACAAGTAGCCAGGCTATTAATACCAGGGTAGATACATCCATGTTACAGACTACACGAGATGATACAACAGATGAGGATACAGTGTATTCAAATACCCCATATGATGAACAGTCGGAGGGTTTCAGCACAGACGATATAGCTGAGCTTATTGATGCCATGAAGGCTATTCTGTGTCTGGAGAAACCAGCCAAAGCCGTGTCAAAATCTAAAGCACATGTGTTTAAGCGTCCAAAAACGGTTAGGACTGAGTTTCCAGAGTCAGAAGATCTGACGGAAATTATGGAAGGGCCTTGGGCTATGCCCAATAGGAAGTATAAGATTCCGAAAAAATGGGATTCTTACTATCCTTTTCCAGCTGGGGACTGTTGAAAAAGAGAAGTTCCTCCTAAAGTAGATGCACATGTTGTACGACTTGTGCATAAATCAGTTTTACCATTGCCGTCTACCTCACTGAAAAATGTCACAGATAGAAGAGTAGATGGTTTCTTGAAAAATATTTTCTCTTACGTCCTAGAGGATGCTGGGGACTCCAAAAGGACCATGGGGTATAGACGGGATCCGCAGGAGCTTGGGCACACTGAAAAGACTTAAGACTGGGTGTGAACTGGCTCCTCCCTCTATGCCCCTCCTCCAGACCTCAGTTAGACTTTGTGCCCAGGACTGACTGGACACTCACAGGGGAGCTCCTGAGTTTCTCTGGAAAATACTTTTTGTTAGGTTTTTTATTTTCAGGGAGACCTGCTGGCTACAGGCTCCCTGCAGCGTGGGAGTGAGGGGGGAGAAGCAGACCTACTTCTGTTAGTTTCAAGGCTCTGCTTCTCGGCTACTGGACACCATTAGCTCCAGAGGGTTCAATCACTTGGTGCGCCTAGCTGCTTGTTCCCGGAGCCACGCCGTCACCCCCTCACAGAAGTCAGAAGTCGGGTGAGTATGTGAAGAACAGAAGACTTCAGGACGGCAGAAGACTTCGGTGACCAGGTACAGTGCAGCGGAGACGCTGCGCTCCACGCTCCCATACACATCAGGCACTCGCAGGGTGCAGGGCGCTGGGGGGGGCGCCCTGGGCAGCAGGTCACTGGGGTCCGGAAAGAGCCGGCAGAGACATTTTCGGTGCCTCGGCACCGTTCATCGGCCCCCGCCGGTATTTTTAGATCAGGCGCGCTGAAGCCCGCTGGGAAGGGGCGGAGCTTAGCGCGTGGCTCACTGCGCCATCTTCCTCTGCTCCACGCGGCAAGAAGGAGACGCTGGGCCGGACCTCCATCGCTCCCCGCAAGTAACGGGGAGATTTCTCAGGGGGGGGGCGCAGTGTTTGGTGCATTAGTTACAAAATCTAGCAGCGCTGGAATTATATATCCCCTATAGGGATATATAGGCGCTGGGGTGTGAGCTGGCATACTCCTTCTGGGTCTCTCTCTCTGGGCTTCTCTGTAGGCCTGTCCCCTGGTGAGGCATTTTGTGTGTGTGCCGCAGTGTCAATCAAACGTGTCAACATGTCGGAGGCTGAATGTGATTCCCCGGAGGAGGTGGTAGGGGGTGAAGTTGTGGGTCTGGATTTGGGTCTGTCGGCGCAGCCGACACCTGATTTACTCACGTTATTAACTACAATCAATACGAATGTAGCTTCGTTGTCTAAGAGGTTAGATAAGTCTGAGTCACAGACGTAGGTGTGGAAAAAGTCCATAGAGGAGGCTTTATCTCAGGTACAGACCCCATCGGGCTCGCAGAAGCGGCCGTTTACTCAGGTGGCAGATACGGATACCGACTCGGACTCTGACTCTGAGGTAGATTTTTCTGAGGCGGCTTTGCATCCGCGGTTAGTAAAGAGTATTCAGTACATGATTGTGGCTATAAAGGATGTTTTATACATTTCTGATGAACCTGCGGTGCAAGAAACAAGGATTTGTTTGTTCAAAGGGAAAAAACCTGAAGTAAAATTTCCCCCCTCTCATGAAATGAATACTCTTTGTGAAAAAGCTTGGGAGTCGCCGGATAAGAAATGGCAGATTCCCAAGAGGATTTACATGGCGTATCCTTTCCCCTCTGATGATAGGGAAAAATGGGAGTCGTCTCCAAATGTTGACAAAGCTTTATTTCGTTTGTCTAAGAAGGTTGCGCTTCCGTCTCCGGACACGGCAGCTCTCAAGGATCCTGCGGATCGCAAGCTGGAGACGTCTCTGAAGTCCATTTTCGCAAATACAGGCGCTTTGCTCAGACCTGCAGTGGCGTCTGTGTGGGTGAGTAGTGCTATTGCTAAATGGGACGAAAATTTAGCCACTGACATGGATACCCTTGATAAGGATAATGTTCTTCTGACTCTTGGTTATATCAAGGACGCTGCAGATTACCTGAAGGATGCGGCGAGGGATGTCTGTCTTTTGGGATCAAGAGCCAATGCCATGTCAATATCGGCCAGGAAGGCTTTGTGGATCCATCAATGGAATGCTGATGCCGACTCCAAGAGAGCTATGGAAGCTTTACCCTTCAAAGGTAATGTCTTGTTTGGGGACGGCTTGGCAGACCTGGTCTCTACCGTGACAGCGGGTAAGTCCTCTTTTCTTCCGGATGTTTCCACGCAGCACAAAAAGGCACCACATCAGCTGATGCAGTCCTTTCGTCCTAACAAATACAGGCGTGGAAAGGGTTCGTCCTTCCTCGCTTCCAAGGGTAAAGGAAGGGGTAGGAAGTCGCCTGCCGTGTCAGGCGCCCAGGACCAAAAGTCCTCCCCTGCCTCTACCAAGTCCACCGCATGACGTTGGGGCTTCCCTGGGGGAGTCCGGACCGGTGGGGGGCCGTCTCCGAGTCTTCAGTCAGGTCTGGGTTCGTTCAGGCCTCGATCCTTGGGTCCTCGAGATTGTATCTCAAGGTTACAAGCTGGAGTTTCGGGAGGTGCCCCCCCACCGGTTTTTCGTTTCGTCCTTAACAGCGTCTCTTCCGGACAGGGAGCTGGTGTTGGCAGCGATACAAAAATGGTGTCATCAGAGGGTAATTGTTCCAGTTCCCCCGTCACAGTGGGGGGGGGGGTTCTACTCGAGCCTATTTGTAGTGCCGAAACCGGACGATTCGGTCAGACCAATTCTGAATCTAAAATCCCTCAATCCATACTTGAAAGTTTTCAAATTCAAGATGGAATCTCTTCGAGCTGTGATTTCCAGCCTAGAAGGGGGGGGGGGGGGGGGTTGTATGGCGTCAGTAGACATAAAGGATGCCTACTTACACGTCCCGATATTTCCTTCGCATCACTTCCTCAGGTTTGCGATACAGGACTCTCATTACCAATTTCAAACGTTGCCGTTTGGCCTTTCCACAGCCCCGAGAGTGTTCACCAAGGTTATGGCGGAAATGATGGTTCTCCTTCGCAGGCAAGGGGTTTCAATTATCCCGTACTTGGACGATCTCCTGATAAAGGCGAGGTCCAGGGAACGGTTGCTAAGGAGTGTGGACTTGGTGCTGTCGGTACTTCAACAGCACGGTTGGCTGCAAAATTTACCAAAATCTCAGTTGCTTCCGACCACTCGGCTGTCCTTTCTGGGCATGGTCCTCGACACGGAATTACAGAGTTTTTCTTCCTCAAGAGAAGGCTCTAGAACTGCAGTTGTTGGTCAGGGAACTTCTGAAGCCGAAGACTGTGTCCATCCATCAATGTACACGAGTGCTGGGGAAGATGGTGGCGACGTACGAAGCCATTCCGTTCGGCAGGTTTCATGCCCGGGTTTTCCAGTGGGACTTGCTGAGCAAATGGTCCGGGTCTCACCTGCACATGCACCGGAAGATAAGTCTATCTCCCAGGGCCAGGATTTCCCTCCTGTGGTGGCTACAAGGGCCTCACCTTCTAGGGGGCCGCCGGTTCGGTATCCTGGATTGGGTACTTCTGACAACAGATGCGAGTCTCCGGGGCTGGGGTGCAGGAACTTCCAAGGGAGATGGTCGTTCCAGGAAGCGGGTCTCCACATAAATGTTCTCGAGTTAAAAGCCATTTACAACGGCCTGCTACAGGCAAGAAGCCTTCTTCAGGGTCGACCTGTCCTGGTACAGTCAGACAACGTCACAGCGGTGGCACATATCAACCGTCAAGGCGGCACAAGGAGCAGAACTGCAATGGCGGAGGCCACAAGAATCCTTCGCTGGGCGGAACAACACCTGAGCGCCCTGTCGGCAGTCTTCCTTCCGGGAGTGGACTACTGGGAAGCAGACTTCCTCAGCAGACACGATCTCCATCTGGGAGATTGGGCTCTTCATCAAGAGGTGTTTGCAGACGTGACAAAGCGTTGGGGACTCCCTCTGATAGACATGATGGCGTCTCGTCTCAACAAGAAGCTTCCGAGGTATTGTTCCAGGTCAAGAGACCCCCAAGCCAGTGCGGTGGACGCCCTGGTGTCTCCGTGGGTATTCAAGTCAGTGTATGTGTTCCCTCCACTTCCTCTTATTCCAAAGGTGCTGGGGATCATTCGGCGAACAAGGGTTCAGGCGATTCTCGTAGTTCCAGATTGGTCAAGAAGGGCCTGGTATCCGGATCTTCAGGAATTGTTAGTGGAAGATCCTTGGCCGCTTCCTCTAAGAGAGGACCTGTTGTTGCAGGGCCCATGCGTGTTTCCAGACTTACCGCGGCTGCGTTTGACGGCATGGAAGTTGAGCGCCAGATCTTAGTTCGTAAAGGTATTCCACAAGAGGTTATACCTACTCTCCTCAGGGCTAGGAAGGAAGTTACGGCAAAGCATTATCACCGTATTTGGAAGAAGTATGTTTCCTGGTGTGCGTTTCGGAAGGCTCCTGCGGAAAAATTTAATTTGGGGCGGTTTCTCCACTTTTTGCAGGCTGGTGTGGATGCAGGCCTGAAGTTGGGCTCCATCAAGGTGCAGATTTCGGCATTGTCTATTTTCTTTCAAAAGGAACTGGCTGCCCTCCCAGAGGTTCAGACGTTCGTGAAAGGAGTTTTGCATATCAATCCTCCGTTTGTGGCTCCATGGGATCTGGACGTGGTCTTGCAGTTTCTCATGTCTGCCTGGTTTGAGCCTTTGCGTAAGGTTGAGTTGAAGTTTCTCACGTGGAAGGTGGTCATGTTGTTGGCACTGGCGTCTGCCAGGCGGGTGTCTGAGTTGGCGGCCTTATCTCATAAAAGTCCGTATTTGGTCTTTCATTCGGATAGGGCAGAATTGAGGACTCGTCAACAATTTTTACCAAAGGTGGTCTCCTCGTTTCACATTAATCAACCTATTGTGGTACCGGTGGCCACGGATGCTGGGACTGTTCCAAGGTCTCTGGATGTGATAAGGGCGTTAAAGATCTATGTTGCCCGTACGGCGGTGGCTAGGAAGACTGAGGCACTGTTTGTCCTGTACGCTTCCAACAAGATTGGTCATCCTGCTTCCAAACAACTATTGCACGCTGGATTTGTAGTACGATTCAGCAGGCTCATTCTTTGGCCGGATTACCGGTGCCGAAGTCGGTGAAACACATTCTACCAGGAAGGTGGGCTCGTCTTGGGCGGCTGCCCGGGGCGTCTCGGCTTTACAGCTCTGCCGAGTGGCTACTTGGTCGGGTTCAAACACGTTTGCCAAGTTCTATAAGTTTGATACCCTGGCTGATGAGGACCTTGAGTTTGATCAGTCGGTGCTGCAGAGTCGTCCGCACTCTCCCGCCCGGTCTGGAGCTTTGGTATAAACCCCAGCATCTTCTAGGACGTAAGAGAAAATAGGATTTTGGTACTTACCGGTAAATCCTTTTCTCATAGTCCGTAGAGGATGCTGGGCGCCCATCCCAGTGCGGACTGTTCTTGCTGTGTTCTTGTCGGTTCACTTGGTTTGTGTTTATGGTTTCAGCTTGTTGCTGTTGGTTTTGCATACTGTTCTCTGGTTTGCTATTACTCCGGTTATACGGTATGGTTGTGGTGTGGGCTGGTATGTCTGTAGCCCTTAGTTTTCACAAAAATCCTTTCCTCGAAATGTCCGTCTCTCCTGGGCACAGTTCCTATAACTGAGGTCTGGAGGAGGGGTATAGAGGGAGGAGCCAGTTCACACCCAGTCTTAAGTCTTTTCAGTGTGCCCAAGCTCCTGTGGATCCCGTCTATACCCCATGGTCCTTTTGGAGTCCCCAGCATCCTCTACGGACTAGGAGAAAAGGATTTACCGGTAAGTACCAAAATCCTATTTTCTCTCTCTCAGGGGCTGTTGTAAGGCCAGCTATGGATTCAGCCTGGATGGTGAAAGCAATGGTAGACTGGGTGGAGGAACTAGAAAATGGCCTCTCCGCACCTACCAGGGAGCAGGAGTCTCATCTAGGCTATATAAAACAAGCTGCTCAATATTTGGAAGAAGCAGCAATTGATATGGGTACAATTGCTTCTAAAGCATCTGCCTTAACGGTAGCCGCTCGTAGAGCAATTTGGCTACGTACTTGGAAAGCGGATGCAGAATCCAAGAAAGCTCTTGAAGCGTTGCCTTTCGCTGGTAATATTCTGTTCGGAAAGCAATTGACAGATATTCTGGAATCGGAAGCTGAATCCAAAAAGATCAGGTTTTCGGCTAATTATAACCCTAAACCGAGGGGGGGCAAAATTTCAGCCATTTCGATGGCAAGGTAGAAAGTGGTATCTCTCGGTTATGGTTTCCCTTTCAAGAAGCAGCCTCAAAGGTTTTTTTGCACCAGCCCATCTCGTATAGAGTCGAAGGCCAGAGCTCTGCAAGAAGCAGTTCAGAAATTGCTTCAGTATGTGGTAATTATCCCGGTACCCCTGACACAAAGGGGACGGGGGTTTTACTCAAACCTATTTTTGATTCAGAAGCCAAATGGATCATTCCGACCAATTCTCAATCTCAAGAGGTTAAACGAATACATTTGGGTTCCAAAGTTTCACATGGAGACGTTACGCTCCATAGTCTTGGCCATGGAACCAGGAGATTACATGGTATCTCTGGATGTACAGGATGCTTACCTGCATGTGCCCATAGCACGGTCCCATCAGGGTTACCTCAGGTTTGCCATCATCCAACATTTTCAGTTCCAGGCTTTGCCCTTTGGGCTAGCGACAGCCCCCAGGGTATTTACCAAAAAAATGATGGTGGTTATGGCAGCTTGTCTCTGCAGGCAGGGGATAAGAATTTTTCCATACCTCAACGATCTTTTAATCCTGGCTCAATCCCAGGAGTTAATCTTGGACCATCTCCAACAGACAATAGCTTGTTTACAAAGACACAGATGGCTCATAAATTGGGAAAAGTCGTCTCTGAGTCCATCACAACAGATGGTTCACTTGGGGGCCATATTGGATTCAAGTCTACAAAGGATTATCTTACCGGGGAAGAAGATCTCCAAGGTGCAAGTAATGACTCAGGAATTGTTGCACAGTCAGACAGTATCAGTCCATGCAGCAATGCGAGTGATGGGTCTGATAGTGTCAACATTCGACACGAATATGCACAATTCCACTCCAGACCCCTACAGCACCTCATTCTAACCAGATGGAATGGAAAACATCAGACAATAAAAAGACAGATGATAAAGATTCCAGTAAACGTAAAAAGGTCACTAGCCTGGTGGCTACAGACGGACCATCTAGACAAGGGGAGACCCTTTTGGATAGCAGATTGGAAGGTACTGACAACGGATGCCAGTCTTCAAGGCTGGGGAGCAGTGTTCGAAAATGTGTGGTTCCAGGGAATGTGGACCACAAGGGAAAGTTGCCTGCCAATAAATCTGTTGGAAATAAGGGCCATATATATGGCTCTGGTTCAGGCAAAGGACATTCTGCAGGGAAGACCAGTCCCGATCCATTCAGACAATGCAACAGCAGTAGCGTATCTCATCCATCAGGGAAGAACTCACAGCAAAAGGCTGATGGAAGAAGTAACTCACATACTAAGATGGGCAGAACTCCATCTTCCGGTATTGTCCGCAGTGTTTGTGCCGGGAGTGCTGAACTGGGAAGCGGACTTTCTCAGTCGACACACCATTCAGGAGACCGAATGGGCATTACACCCAGAAGTATTCCAAACTCTAGTAAACAGATGGGGTCTGCCAGAGATAGATCTCATGGCGTCCCGTTTGAACAACAAAGTTCCGGCATACGGGTCGAGAACAAAGGATCCCGGGGCGATCCTTGTAGACGCACTGTCAGTGAAATGGAAATTTCATCTGGCATGTGTTTCCTCCAATCTCCGTTACCCAGGGTGGTGAGGAAAATAAAGCAAGCAAAGGGAGCCATAATTCTAATAGCTCAAGCCTGGCCCAGAAGGCATTGATACATAGATCTACTAAGGATGTCCGTGGAAGCTCCAGTTCTGCTTCCTCAACGTCCAGATCTACTAATGCAGGGGCCTTGTTATCACCATCTGGAACGGCTGTCTTTGACGGTGTGGCTGTTGAAACCTCTATCCTAAGATCAAAAGGATTCTCACAACAGGTAATTCAAACCATGCTTAGAGCAAGAAAGCCTTCTTCAGCTCGTATTTATCATCGAATATGGCAGGCCTATATTCATTGGTGTAACGAAGGGGGTATGGATCCAAGATCTTTTAAAGTATCCAGGATTTTGGATTTCCTCCAAGCAGGAATTGATAAAGGTGTAAAGGTGGCTTCCTTGAAAGTTCAAGTATCAGCATTAACTGTATGGTTTCAGAAGAAGATTGCTAACCTACAGGATGTGTGTACTTTTTTTCAGGGAATGTTGCACATTCAACCACCGTTTGTTACTCCTGCAGTACCCTCGGATTTAAATCTGGTTCTTAAAATCTTTCAGGGGGCTCCATTTGAACCACTTAAGAGAGCAGATCTTAAATGGTTGACGTCTAAAGTTCTCTTTCTACTGACAATGGCGTCAGCTAGAAGAGTGTCAGATTTAAGAGCGCGGTCGTGTAAGTCTCCTTTTCTGATCTTTTATCTAGATAAAGCAGTTCTCAGAACTAAATCTGGTTATCTTCCGAAGGTGGTCTCAAAGTTTCACCTGAACGAAGAAATTGTAGTCCCGGCTTTTCAGGTATTGGGACTTTCTGCGGGAGAAGCATCGCTGGACGTAGTCCGTGCATTAAGAATTTACACAGATCGTACTAGTGCAATCAGAAAGACAGATTCTCTCTTCATTCTCTACGGATTTCACAAGAGAGGATGGCCTGCCAGTGGCGCACCCAGGGGGGGTTTCCGAGTACCCAGAAACCCCCCTCCACTAAAAAAAAAAAAAAAAAAATTTTTTTTTTATTTAGCTGCATGAGTATTAATAATGATTGTCTAGCGTCCTCTGCAGCCTGCTGTCTTCCTGGTGGCACTTGCAAGTGCAATAAAAGTTTACTTTATTTTAATTATAGTACATATATATACATGTGCCTACATATATACACATGTGCCTACATATATACACATGTATATACATACATACATACATACATACACACACACACACACACACACACACACACACACATATATATATATATATATATATATCATATGTGTATATATATATGTGTACTGTGTGTGTGTGTGTGTGTGTATATATATATATATATATATATATATATATATGTATGCATGTTTAATATGCTATGTATATGTGTATATGGGTTCACTACGAACTCCCGGCGGCCGGCCTCCCGGCAACCAGCATACCGGCGCCGGGAGGCCGGCCGCCGGCTTACCAACAGTGTGGTGAGCGCAAATGAGCCCCTTGCGGGCTCGCTGCGCTCGCCACGCTACGCATGCCGCACTATTCTATTCTCCCTCCAGGGGGGTCGTGGACCCCCACGAGGGAGAATAAGTGTCGGTATGCTGGCGGTCAGGCTCCCGGCGCTGGTATGCTGATCGCCGGGAGCCCGACCGCCGGCATACTGAAGACCACCTGTGTATATGTATGTATGTATGTATGTATATATATATATATATATATATATATACACACACACACGGACACACTAGTTTTACGGACCCAGCATATACTGGGTCACCTCAGTCCCCACCCCCGTGATTGGCTCCGCCCAGTTCTGGAAACCCCCCCCCATGCAAATCCTGCGTTTGCCACTGCCTGCTACTAGACAGAGGCTGGCAAGATGGCTTTGAATGACTATTTCAGAAGCATATTCTTGTGCTGATCTCCCTGTTCCGGCTAATGTCTCTGCTCACTCTACTCGTAAGGCAGGTCCTTCATTGGCAGCACAACGGGGTGCATCAGCAGAACAGATATGTAAGGCAGCCACATGGTCGTCCATTAACACATTCATTAGACATTATGCCTTGGATACTTTTGCCTCTCATGACGCGGAATTCCGTTATCAACGGTAAGTTCTTACCATAACGGTATATTTTGCTGTGAGGTATAGAATGATGAGAATGGTTGTACATTCCCAACAACTGATCGTACCTAAGATGCCGCATTGATGCCTCCGCCCACCCCGCAAACTCCTCTGCCTGTCAATCAGGCAGAGGCGTTCGCATAAGTAAGATGCCGTCGTATCTCACGGTGTGCACACACACACACACACAGTGCAGGCTACTGCGCGTGCGCACATTGCACAAGGGATTCAGCATGCGACCGCATCGCAGATGCATCTCATGCTGAATTAGGCCATAAATCCGCACGCATAAACCACTGAATGAACTGTGCACTTCTGCACTATGGGGGTCATTCCGAGTTCGCTCGCTGCCGTTGTTTGCAGCACAGCGATCAGGCTAAAAATCGGCATTTCTGTGCATGCGTACGGGCCACAGAACGCACGCGCGAAGTACTTTCACACAAAACTGCAGTTTTACACAAGGGCGAGCGACGCTTTTCAGTCGCTCTGCTGATCGTTGAGTAATTGACAGGAAGTGGGTGTTTCTGGGTGGTAACTGAGCGTTTTCTGGGAGTGTGCTAAAAAACGCAGGCGTGTCAGGTAAAAACGCAGGCGTGCCAGGGGATACGGAGGAGTGGCTGCCCGAACGCAGGGCGTGTTTGTGACGTCAAAGCAGGGACTAAACAGATTGAAGTGATCGCAAGGTAGGAGTAGGTTTGGAGCTACTCAGAAACGGCATGAAAATTTTCTCTGACGTCCTAGTGGATGCTGGGAACTCCGTAAGGACCATGGGGAATAGCGGCTCTGCAGGAGACTGGGCACAACTAAGAAAGATTTAGGACTACCTGGTGTGCACTGGCTCCTCCCTCTATGCCCCTCCTCCAGACCTCAGTTAGAATTGGGTGCCCGGCCGAGCTGGTTGCACACTAGGGGCTCTCCTGAGCTCTTAGAAAAGAAAGTATATTTAGGTTTTTTATTTTCAGTGAGATCTGCTGGCAACAGACTCACTGCTACGAGGGACTTAGGGGAGAAGAAGCGAACCTACCTGATTGCAGCTAGCTTGGGCTTCTTAGGCTACTGGACACCATTAGCTCCAGAGGGATCGAACACAGGCCCAGCCTCGGTCGTCCGGTCCCGGAGCCGCGCCGCCGTCCCCCTTGCAGAGCCAGAAGCAAGAAGAACGTCCAGGAAATCGGCAGCTGAAGACTCCGGTCTTCATTAAGGCAGCGCACAGCACTGCAGCTGTGCGCCATTGCTCCCCATGCACACCACACACTCCGGTCACTGATGGGTGCAGGGCGCTGGGGGGGGGGGGGGGCGCCCTGGGCTGCAATAAGAGTACCTTAGCTTGGCAAAAAAACACATAATATAGTCAGTAAGACTATATATGTGTAAAATCCCCTGCCAAAAATATCCTGAAAATAGCGGGAGAAGTCCGCCGTGAAGGGGGCAGGGCTATCTCCCTCAGCACACTGGCGTCATTTCCTCTCACAGCTTCGCTGGAAGGACGCTCCCAAGGCTCTCCCCTGCAGTTTCCAGGCTCAATAGGGTAAAAAAGAGAGGGGGGGCACTAAATTTAGGCGCAAACTGTGTATTATAGCAGCTATAGGGGAAATATCACTGTGTGTAGTGTGTATCCCTGCATTATATAGCGCTCTGGTGTGTGCTGGCATACTCTCTCTCTGTCTCCCCAAAGGACTTTGTGGGGTCCTGTCCTCAGTCCGAGCATTCCCTGTGTGTGTGCGGTGTGTCGGTACGGCTGTGTCGACATGTTTGATGAGGAGGCTTATGTGGAGGCGGAGCAGGTGCCGATAAATGTGATGTCACCCCCTGCGGGGTCAACACCTGAATGGATGGACATGTGGAAGGAATTACGCGACAGTGTCAACTCCTTACATCAAAGGTTTGACGACATAGCAGATGTGGGACAGCCGGTTTCTCAGCCCGTGCCTGCCCAGACGTCTCAAAAGCCATCAGGGGCTCTAAAACGCCCACTACCTCAGATGGCAGACACAGATGTCGACACGGATACTGACTCCAGTGTCGACGACGATGAGACTAGTGTACATTCCAATAGAGCCACTCGTTATATGATTACGGCAATGAAAAATGTGTTGCACATTTCTGATATTACCCCAGGTACCACAAAAAAAGGGTATTATGTTTGGGGAGAAAAAGCTACCAGTGGTTTTTCCCCCATCTGATGAATTAAATGAAGTGTGTGAAGAAGCGTGGGCTTCCCCCGATAAGAAACTGGTAATTTCTAAAAAGTTACTAATGGCGTACCCTTTCCCGCCAGAGGACAGGTCATGTTGGGAGACATCCCCTAGGGTGGATAAAGCGCTCACACGTCTGTCAAAAAAGGTGGCACTACCGTCTCCGGACACGGCCGCCCTAAAGGAGCCTGCGGATAGAAAGCAGGAGGCTATCCTGAAGTCTGTGTATACACACTCAGGAATTATACTGAGACCGGCTATTGCTTCAGCATGGATGTGCAGTGCTGCAGCTGCGTGGTCAGATTCCCTGTCGGAAAACATTGATACCCTAGATAGGGACACTATATTGCTAACCGTAGAGCATATTAAAGACGCTGTCTTATACATGAGAGATGCACAGAGGGATATTTGCCGGCTGGCATCTAAAATAAACGCAATGTCCATTTCTGCCAGGAGAGGATTGTGGACTCGGCAGTGGACAGGAGATGCAGATTCTAAAAGGCACATGGAAGTTTTGCCTTACAAGGGTGAGGAGTTGTTTGGGGATGGTCTCTCGGACCTCGTTTCCACAGCGACAGCTGGGAAGTCAGCATATTTACCCCATGTTCCCTCACAGCCAAAGAAAGCACCGTATTATCAGGTACAGTCCTTTCGGCCCCAGAAAGGCAAGCGGGTTAGAGGCGCGTCCTTTCTGCCCAGAGGTGAGGTAGAGGGAAAAAGCTGCAACATACAGCCAGTTCCCAGGAACAAAAGTCCTCCCCCGCTTCCTCTAAGTCCACCGCATGACACTGGGGCTCCACAGGCGGAGCCAGGTACGATGGGGGCCCGTCTCAAGAACTTCAGCGACCAGTGGGCTCGCTCACGGGTGGATCCCTGGATTCTACAAGTAGTATCTCAGGGGTACAAGCTGGAATTCGAGACGTCTCCCCCTCGCCGTTTCCTCGAATCTGCCTTGCCGACAGCTCCCCCGGACAGGGAGGTAGTGCTGGAGGCGATTCACAAGCTGTATTCTCAGCAGGTGATAATCAAGGTACCCCTCCTTCAACAAGGACGGGGTTACTATTCCACAATGTTTGTGGTACCGAAACCGGACGGTTCGGTGAGACCCATTTTAAATTTAAAATCCTTTAACACTTATATAAGAAGGTTCAAGTTCAAGATGGAATCACTCAGGGCGGTGATTGCAAGCCTGGACGAGGGGGATTACATGGTATCACTGGACATCAAGGACGCTTACCTGCATGTCCCCATTTACCCTCCTCACCAGGAGTACCTCAGATTTGTGGTACAGGACTGTCAGTACCAATTCCAGACGTTGCCGTTTGGTCTGTCCACGGCACCGAGGGTATTTACCAAGGTAATGGCCGAAATGATGATACTCCTTCGGAAAAAGGGAGTTATAATTATCCCGTACTTGAACGATCTCCTTATAAAGGCGAGGTTCAGGGAACAGTTGTTGATCGGAGTAGCACTAGCTCGGGAAGTGCTACAACAACACGGCTGGATCCTGAATTTTCCAAAGTCGCAGCTGGTTCCTACAACGCGTCTACTGTTCCTGGGGATGGTTCTGGACACAGAACAGAAAAAAGTGTTTCTCCCGGAGGAGAAGGCCAAGGAGTTGTCATCTCTAGTCAGAGACCTCCTAAAACCAAAACAGGTGTCGGTGCACCACTGCACGCGAGTCCTGGGAAAGATGGTGGCTTCTTATGAAGCAATTCCATTCGGAAGGTTCCATGCAAGGATCTTTCAGTGGGATCTGTTGGACAAGTGGTTCGGATCGCATCTTCAGATGCATCGGCTGATAACCCTGTCTCCAAGGACCAGGGTGTCGCTGTTGTGGTGGCTGCAGAGTGCTCATCTTCTAGAGGGCCGCAGATTCGGCATATAGGACTGGGTCCTGGTGACCACGGATGCCAGCCTTCGAGGTTGGGGGGCAGTCACACAGGGAAGAAACTTCCAAGGACTATGGACGAGTCAGGAGACTTCCCTACACATAAATATTCTGGAACTAAGGGCCATTTACAATACCCTAAGTCAGGCAAGACCCCTGCTTCAACACCAGCCGGTGCTGATCCAGTCAGACAACATCACGGCGGTCGCCCATGTAAACCGTCAGGGCGGCACAAGAAGCAGGATGGCGATGGCAGTGTTCATTCCGGGAGTGGACAACTGGGAAGCAGACTTCCTCAGCAGGCACGACCTCCACCCGGGAGAGTGGGGACTTCATCCAGAAGTCTTCAAGCTGATTGTAAATCACTGGGAACGGCCACAGGTGGACATGATGGCGTCCCGCCTCAACAAAAAGCTAAAAATATATTGCGCCAGGTCAAGGGACCCTCAGGCGATAGCTGTGGACGCTCTAGTGACACCGTGGGTGTACCAGTCAGTTTGTGTTCCCTCCTCTGCCTCTCATACCCAAGGTACTGAGAATAATAAGAAGGAGAGGAGTAAGAACTATACTTGTGGTTCCGGATTGGGCAAGAAGAGCTTGGTACCCAGAACTTCAAGAAATGATCTCAGAGGACCCATGGCCTCTGCCGCTCAGACAGGACCTGCTGCAGCAGGGACCCTGTCTGTTCCAAGACTTACCGCGACTGCGTTTGATGGCATGGCGGTTGAACGCCGGATCCTGAAGGAAAAGGGCATTCCGGAGGAAGTCATCCCTACGCTGATTAAAGCTAGGAAGGAGGTGACCGCAAACCATTATCACCGCATATGGCGAAAATATGTTGCGTGGTGTGAGGCCAGGAAGGCCCCAACGGAGGAATTTCAGCTGGGTCGATTTCTGCACTTCCTACAGTCAGGGGTGACTATGGGCCTCAAATTAGGTTCCATTAAGGTCCAGATTTCGGCTCTGTCGATTTTCTTCCAAAAAGAACTGGCTTCACTGCCTGAAGTTCAGACGTTTGTTAAAGGAGTGCTGCATATTCAGCCCCCTTTTGTGCCTCCAGTGGCACCTTGGGATCTCAACGTGGTGTTGGATTTCCTTAAGTCACATTGGTTTGAGCCACTTAAAACCGTGGAACTAAAATATCTCACATGGAAAGTGGTCATGCTGTTGGCCTTGGCTTCGGCCAGGCGTGTGTCAGAATTGGCGGCTTTGTCATGTAAAAGCCCTTATCTGATTTTCCATATGGATAGGGCGGAATTGAGGACTCGTCCCCAATTTCTTCCCAAGGTGGTATCAGCTTTTCAGTTGAACCAACCTATTGTGGTGCCTGCGGCTACTAAGGACTTGGAGGATTCCAAGTTGCTGGACGTAGTCAGGGCCCTGAAAATCTATGTTTCCAGGACGGCTGAAGTCAGGAAAACTGACTCGCTATTTATCCTGTATGCGCCCAACAAGCTGGGTGCTCCTGCTTCAAAGCAGTCTATTGCTCGCTGGATCTGTAGTACGATTCAACTTGCACATTCTGCGGCTGGACTGCCGCATCCTAAATCTGTAAAAGCCCATTCCACGAGGAAAGTGGGCTCTTCTTGGGCGGCTGCCCGAGGGGTCTCGGCTTTACAACTTTGCCGAGCTGCTACTTGGTCGGGTTCAAACACATTTGCTAAGTTCTACAAGTTTGATACCCTGGCTGAGGAGGACCTTGCTTTTGCTCATTCGGTGCTGCAGAGTCATCCGCACTCTCCCGCCCGTTTGGGAGCTTTGGTATAATCCCCATGGTCCTTACGGAGTTCCCAGCATCCACTAGGACGTCAGAGAATATAAGAATTTACTCACCGGTAATTCTATTTCTCGTAGTCCGTAGTGGATGCTGGGCGCCCATCCCAAGTGCGGATTGTCTGCAATACTTGTATATAGTTATTGCCTAACTAAAGGGTTATTGTTTGGAGCCATCTGTTGAGAGGCTCAGTTGTTATTCATACTGTTCACTGGGTATAGTATCACAAGTTGTACGGTGTGATTGGTGTGGCTGGTATGAGTCTTACCCGGGATTCCAAATCCTTTCCTTATAATGTCCGCTCTTCCGGGCACAGTTTCCTAACTGAGGTCTGAAGGAGGGGCATAGAGGGAGGAGCCAGTGCACACCAGGTAGTCCTAAATCTTTCTTAGTTGTGCCCAGTCTCCTGCGGAGCCGCTATTCCCCTTGGTCCTTACGGAGTTCCCAGCATCCACTACGGACTACGAGAAATAGAATTACCGGTGAGTAAATTCTTATTTTTTCGAGCAGTTCTGCTAAGCTAAGATACACATCCAGAGGGTGGCAGCTTAGCGTTTGCACTGCTGCTAAAAGCAACTAGCGAGCGATCAACTCGGAATGAGGGCCTTTGAGCAGAAGATTGTGAAAACAAATGAGGAGTGCTGCCGGGAGCACTTTGCGTCATAAAGGGAGACATGGAATTTGGACACTTATACCCCTTTTCCACCTACGTACCGTGTCCGATCCGGGATGTTTAACACGGCTACAACCCGTGTCGGCTCCCCCGTTTCCACTACACTTCGACACGGGTTATTCCCGTGTCTGATCTGTTTCCACCTAACCCGGGTAAGCTCTGTAAAAGCCTATTGCTGTCATTACAAATGGACTTTTTACTGTCTCATCAAGATGATGTCATCAAAAGGACCAAAACAGAGGGGTGGGGCCTGCTCACAGCATTGCAGCAATGGACGCCGGTGCAGTAGCTGTGTCTAGCATGGAGTCGCAGACTGTTTGCAGTTTACTGCTGCTTTCTGCTACAGACAGCTTGATGCAGCTTTTCACCTTGTGCTACCTACTGCAGAGCTGGAGAAGGAGAGCTCAATTCTTTGCAGAGAGGGCTACCTATCGACGCAAATATTTGAAAAGGAGGAGAGCGCGTATATCATCCACTGTTGTTATTTCTCTCATAACAATGCACTCTACACCAAGCCGAAGAATGTGGATGAGAGATCGCAGACATGGGGAAGCATTCATGCAGACTATTCTAGCATATCAGGAGGAGCAGTGGATGGCAAACTTCAGGATGTCTCGCGCTACATTCGAGTATGTTTTGGAACTACTGTCCCCCGCAATAACCATGCAGACCACCAGGTTCCGTAAGCCCATTGAGCCAGCCAGGAGATTAGCGATTGCTCTCTGGTGGTATGCTACCCCTGGAGAGTATCGCACAGTTTCCAGTTTATTTGGAGTAGGGATTGGCACGGTCTGCAAGATTGTCTACCAGGTCACGCGGGCATTGCTGGATACCATGTACCATCGCTTTATTTCCTTGCCACAAGGACAGCGGCTAGATGAGACTATAAAAGGGTTTAAGAAGCGTGGCTACCCACAGTGTGCTGGTGCCATAGATGGGACCCACATCCCCATCATCGCCCCCCGTGACAACCCAGCAGACTATTACAATCGTAAGGCTTGGCATTCCATTGTTCTGCAAGCGGTAGTGGACCACAAATACTGGTAAGCACTGTTTCACTAATGTGTTTGAAATAGGCTTGGCCTGTTTTATGATAATGCATAAACCTTTATTTTTAGTTTCACAGATGTCTTCATAGGGTGGCCCGGACGGTCACATGATGCAAGGGTTCTCGCCAACTCCGATCTTTACAGTATTGCTGAGGACAAGCTTGGTGGATGGCTTTTCCCTCGAGAGGTAAGATTATTTACTACTTAAACTGAAATGTTTGCCCATAAACCAATAGTCAAGTTTTACCCCTGTAATAATATTAATGTTTTATTAACAGAAATCGGTGATCGTACATGGTGTGGACATCCCGGTCCATCTCATTGGTGATGCAGCATACCCATTACAGCGCTGGCTAATGAAGGGCTACACCCAGCATGTTCACTTATCCCCCGAACAGACATCATATACCCATGCCCTAAGTTCGGCCCGTATGGCAGTGGAGAATGCGTTTGGGCGTTTAAAAGGACGCTGGCGCTGCCTCATGAAGAGGAATGATGTGGACTTGAAAATAATGCCAGATATAGTAGCGGCCTGCTGCATTCTCCATAACATATGTGAGATTCAAAAGGAAAACTTTCTCCCCGAGTGGAATATACATGATCATGGGTCGCTGTACATGATGCACCAGGCTTGGTGGGGGGGCATGACGCTGCCAGCGAGTGCATAAGGGCCACCATTGCAGCTAATCTTCAAACAATGTTGCAGTAGAGAAGACAGACAAGTTTTTGTGTGCAAACTATTTTTGTTTATTTCGATTTTCAGTTATAAAAATTTGGTTCAAAAGTTGTTATTATATTTTTTCTTTTAAACAGTTGGCACACATTTTCTGAGGTAACAATATAAAATATTTAAGTGCAAACATGTCACTGTAAAATTCCACATAACGCAAGGGGTCTTCAACATGTGTCCCTCCAGCTGTTGTGGAACAACATGTACCAGCATGTGTTGCTATGTGTTTCCACAACAGCTAGAGGGCCACATGGTGAAGACACCTGCCCTGAGGTAAAAGAGTAAAGTGCAAACAGGGCACTCTGTAAAAAAAAAAACCCTAATGTTTGGTTTGGCAGGTATCGGGTTACCCCCAATATTTGGATCACACTGCCGCACATTTTCTGAGGTAACAATATAAAATATTTAAGTGCAAACATGTCACTGTAAAATTCCACATAACGCAAGGGGTCTTCAACATGTGTCCCTCCAGCTGTTATGGAACAACATGTACCAGCATGTGTTGCTATGTGTTTCCACAACAGCTAGAGGGCCACATGGTGAAGACACCTGCCCTGAGGTAAAAGAGTAAAGTGCAAACAGGGCACTCTGTAAAAAAAAAAACCCTAATGTTTGGTTTGGCAGGTATCGGGTTACCCCCAATTTTTGGATCACACTGCCGCACATTTCCTGAGGTAACAATATAAAAAGGTAGCCCCAATATCTGGATCCCACTGCCCATTTTCTGAGGTAACAATATAAAAGTTTAAAGTGCTAACAGGGCACTCTGTAAAATCAAAATAATGTTTGCATTTGTATGTATCAGGGTTGAGGATACAGTGCAAACAGAACCTTAAAACACAAACATTGTTTTATAACCCGCTGCTCTAAGGCAGTTGTCTATATACCCGAAATTCTGAGGATTGCGGGATTTGTGTTGGGGGATTTGAGGGAGGCTCATAGTTGTATGGACCATATGGGTGCTGTGGGTAGGCTGTGTCTTGCTGTTGTGTTTGTGTGGTATTCCCTATGGTACGTGCAAACGTGCGTTCAAAAAATGTCATCTGCCTATCATGCATGGTCATTAACTGACTCATAAAAGTTTGATGCATTTCTTTTTCTGACGCAATAAATCTCTCAAGCCGTGCATCTTCCTAGGCATTGAGCTCACTATCTGCCTCACGCAGGTGATCCACGATAATGGACTTCATTGCTTTGACCGTTTGTTCTGTTTTGTTCAGTTTCTTTTTCCGCTGTGGAACGTTGTAGACTGTGAAGGAGATGAAACAGAATGTAAGCAACAATATAAAAATAGCAGTGGTAGCATATACGTGTTTGTGGCCTTCTCCCACCTGCACACTAGTTATACTCTGCAACATTACCATGATTCTATAAAAAAATAGCAGTGGTAGCATATACGTGTTTGTGGCCTTCTCCCACCTGCACATTAGCTATACTCTGCAACATTACCATGCCTTTACATATAGGGACTGCTGCAACTGTATTTGTAATGGTAATACTTACTATTTGAGCGCAAAGTCGTGGTCTTGGGGGGTTGCGACGTCTCCGCCTGAGACTGTGGTACGTCCTCAATAGTGGCACTGATGGAATCATCATTGACGGTCGAGTCTTCAAAACTGCTGTCCGATATAAGCAGCGGGGATGATGGGCTGCATTGTGAGCTGGGAAGGCTGTGCTGTGTTTCGTCACAGTCCTCGTCGACTGACATCTGGCGACTGGCAGAGCTGGATGACGATAGTGCTATGGGATTTGTTATCGCAGTTTTGCCGAAGACACTATAGCATAGGTCATAATATGGCCATTCCATACGCCCAGCACCACTTTTCTTGCGGTTATGGTCGTGTACTTTGGTGAATTGTCTGCGTAGTGCCTTCAATTTGTTAACGACTTGTTGCTGGGTTTTTTGGATGCCCCTTTCTGCCAGCATAAGGGATATGTTCTTGTAGACGATAGCATCCTTAACTGTTCCAGTCACCTGCCTTCTTATTTCTTCCTCTCCCCGAATATTAAGCAGCTCTTTGATCTCTGTGTCTGACCAGGTATGGCTAGCCATGTTGCTGTGCTGGAGCTTCTGCTGCTGTATATTGTCTGTTTGTTTGGAAGCTGCTGCAATAAAAATATCTGTATGTACCCAGCGCGACTTCAGAGTGTTTTGTTTGCTGCCTCAATGCCTGCATGTGCCCAGCGTAGTGTTGTTTGCTGCTGCGGTGCCTGCATGTGCCCAGCGTGTCTCCCAGGGATGACATCATCTTCCAGTGCCCCAGAAGCAGCCAATCAGCGTCTCAGAGCGTTACTCGGGTCTGAAAACACGTGTAATGACCGTTTCCACTGCACCGCTATCCGTGTCATTACCGTGTTCTACCCAGGTAAATAGCCGGGTTGGATTCCCGGGTCACTCAACCCGTGTTGACCCGTTTCCACCTACTAAAAATCCGTGTCGATGCGCGCCCCCGTGCAAAAACACGGGTAAAAATAGCTAGTGGAAAAGGGGTATTAGTCTCCACCACACTTGTTGCTCACTTCCTACTTTATTTCTTGCAGTGGGTGCTCAGACTTCAAGCAGCTCTGTTCTTTACCTGCTTAATGCAGCGTATTAATTTAGCTGTACCTAACCATCCCCCCTGCCCCACCAATCCCCCCCAACGAGTGTGTATGTTTCAACCAGTTTCTGTATTTGTCTACTCTAGTGTTTGTCTACTTATATTTATTTATTTATTAACTGGACTTTGGATAATTATAATTTTTTATTGCCATTTACCTCGTCAGTTAGATATTAGGTGACACCTGAATGTTTGAAAAACCTGTGTTGTGTAAATGTAAAGTGATCGCTAATGCGATCACTTTGCTTCAAGGTTTAGGACCAGGCTGCACATATGCAGTGACCATTGCTGGGGTGGGATCCTGGTAAGTGTTGCAATATGTAGCCCCTAGGCTACAATGGTATTAGTCACTTGGCCGAGCTTGTCAAATTCTGCTTTTTTTTATTTCTATGGGGGCTGCTTTTGTGATAGAAAATTGGTGTGTGTGTGTGTGTGTGTGTGTGCGTGTGTGTGGCGGGGGGGGGGGCTGTGTCTTAGCAGATACAACCCATGTGCTCCTCACAACATACTTTTCTTCTTGTCCTGCTGCTTTTCCTGCCACCCATCTCTGTCATTTCTCCCCTCTTTATACCTTACGCTCCTCCTCCTCCTCTTCTTCTGAGCTTGCTGGAATCCCACTGGCTATGGATCAGAAGTGATGTGAAACAAAGCTGTGGCTGGCTCTCAATTTAGCTGTATTCATGTATGTACTTTTATCATGTATTATAACAATATGCAATTTTATGACCCAGAGTGGCTGCTATTATTACGCATTGTTACGGACTGCCAGAACAGTGATGCTGATCCTTTTTTTTTTTTTTACCCCTTTTTTTGTCTAGAATAATCCATCCCTTTCATGCACCTAAAAGGTAAGTACTAAATTGATTGAACAGCTACCATTTTATGTTACTGTTCTAAGAGGCATGGATGGGACAAGCATTTGGAGGGCATGCTGGTCCTTGTGCCATTTGGAGGATCAAGGGATGACTCCAGGTGAGTTGCCTCTCAATTTAGATATATTCATGTATGTGCTATTTTCATATAACACTATTGGAAACCCGTTGAAAACGACAGTTAGCTGATTTTTGAAAAAAAAAAAAACTCATATCAAGCATCAAATAGCTGTAACTCATTGATGGCTCACGCCTTCCAGTAAGGCTCTTAAGTTTTCTTTTTTTATTTGCTGCGGACATTCTATAAGGGTAAGTATGTAATACAGGTTGAGTATCCCTTAACCAAAATGCTTGGGACCAGAGGTAATTTGGATATCGGATTTTTCCGTATTTTGGAATAATTGCATACCATAATGATATATCATGGGGATGGGACCTAAATCTAAGCACATATTGCATTTATGTTACATATACACCTTATACACAGCCTGAAGGTCATTTTAGTCAATATTTTTTGTAACTTTGTGCATTGAACAAAGTGTATCTACATTCACACAATTCATTTAGGTTTCATATACACCTTATACACACAGCCTGAAGGTCATTTATATCAATATTTTTAATAACCTTGTGTATTAAACAAAGTGTGTGTACATTCACACAATTCATTTATGTTTTATATACACCTTATACACACAGCCTGAAGGTCATTTAATACAATATTTTTAATAACTTTGTGTAGTAAACAAAGTTTGTGTACATTGAGCCATCAAAAAACAAAGGTTTCACTATCTCACTCAAAAAAGTCAGTATATCGGAATATTCCGTATTTCGGAATATTTGGATATGGGATACTCAACCTGTAAAGTATTTACTTACTGATCATAAATCACCATGCAATCACTGAACTGCCTGACACTGAATTGAGCGCCTTACGTAGATAAGGGCAATGATCCCCATCACAAGGTTAACCAATAAAGTGGATATTTTGGATCTAGCGGTATAGCAAATGTTTACATTGCTTGAGCGCGCTTCTCCCATAGACTTTATATTGGAAATTTGCTGCTCCACAATGCCCAAACCGTTGGCCCAATCTCATTTTTCTCTTTGACTGGCAATCTACATGATAAGACCTTTACTTTGATATATCAACCATATTTTTACGTTCAGCCATTCTCTCAAAATAGGTCTCAAAGTAAAAACCTTATAGAATTAATATATAGACATATATAGTGGCAGATACTCAAATAGCTAAGTGATCGCATTCAGATGCTTGAAAGGGAGGGGTATTAGGGGTATTTCTAAGCAAGAAAAAAAGGCATTCTGTTTCCCCCAGCACCCTGAATGATAGCAGGATATAAATCCCACACAATATTATATTTCAGAGATCTCGGTTACATATATTTGTGCAAATGTATGATTAAGCCCCCAAGCTGCATCAAAGCCTCTCTGTATATTGGGGTCTCTAGCACTATATCTAGGTGCAGGGTGTGGCACCCCAAAAATCAGCATAAGCCAGAAAGCCCAGGGCAGCATATCAGTGAAAAAAAGTGATAAATATCACGGTTATAAAGTACCAGCCAATCGGCTCCTAACTGTCATTTTTCAAACACAGCCAGTGACATGGAAGTTAGGAGGTGACTGTAGGGCCTTTATCACTGTAAAATTCATCACTTTTCAGGCTTAATACATCTCCCCATCTGAAGCTTACAAGGCTGTAGTTACGGTGCAGCAGGGGTACAGATTGAATGCCGAGCGGGACAGCCTGGAGCACATCTCTGCTGCTGTGGTGTCACAGTTTTGTGCATAAGGTTACTTAGGTCAGGTGACGACCGACGTCCAGGGCCTGAGGCTTGGAAATGGAGTTAAGGAGGCTTAATATAGCTCTTTTGACATGGGATTTGGGTAGCATTGAGAACTACCTTTGATATCAATCCAAGGTTATGAACCACGCAGTGGTAATGTACCAGACTGCTTACCTGCTGAAGAGATGCTGCTGGACTGGACTGGCTACCGGCTGAGGAATACAGCTGGGCTGGATTAGCTACCGAATGAAGAGATGCTGCTGGACTGGACTGGCTATTGGCTGAGGAATACAGCTGGACCGGACCGGCTACCGGCTGAAGAGATGCTGCTGGACTGGACTGGCTACCGGCTGAGGAATACAGCTGGAACAGACTGGCTACTGGCTGAAGCGATACTGCTGGACCAGACTGGCTACCAGAAAAAGAGATGCTGCTGGACCGGACTGGCTACCAGCTGAGGAATACAGCTGTACTGGACTGGCACTGGCTGAAAAGATATTGCTGGACCACACTGGCTACCGGATGAAGAGATGCTGCTGGACTGGATTGGCTACCAGATGAGGAATAAAGCTGGACTGGACTGGCTACCGGCTGAAAAGCTGCTGCTGGACCGAACTGGCTATTGGCCGAGGAATACAGCTGGACCAGACTGGCTACAAGCTGAATAGATACTACTGGACCGGACTTGCTACTGGCTGTGGAATACAACTGGACCAGACTGGCTAGCGGCTGAAAAGATGCTGCTGGACCGGACTGACTACTGTCTGAGGAATATAGCAGGACCGGACTGGCTACTGGCTGAGGATATGCATGACCAGACTGGTTACCAGCTGAGGATATGCTGGGCCTGATAGTGCCACACGGAAGAAGCGAAACAGGTTCACTTGTCACACTATGTGTCTAGTTGCACAGGCCCAGATTACTGCAGCTGAAATTCCTTTAAACTCTCTGCTGAACTGTGATTGGCTGCAGAGTAACTGGCTGACCGGACTGAGACTTAGGTTGATGAAGAGGAGATCAGCTGGAAATCATGGAATGCAGCAATGTCAGGGAATATCATAGACTGCACACAGGAGCGTGAATACACCTCAGGCACACAAGTAGTTAACAACTGGTCTGAGAACACTGTTGGGATCTGAAGTCTGTGCACCTGTGCAATCAGTCTGGGAAGGTGCTGCAGATTGGAAACTAGCATGCACAGCAAACGCTGGAGTCAGAGAGTGTAGCAAGGCTGAGCAAACTGTGGGATACAGCAGGATATCCTGGCCTGCCAGACACCAGAGCCCCCCTGTCAGAGGACCCAACGGACCCCATGCTGCACCTGCAGCGATACTGGTGGGTGTTATGGGGCTTCTCAGTTTCTGGACTTCCCTGCCCTTCTAACTTGACTATCGCAGCTGCTGCTCCTGGATCCCACACGGTTACATATGGATGGAACTCTGCTCCCTGCTCCCCTCCTTTACACTCATTTTTGGCTTCCCTACACTGCCTCTGACCCCCTCTACCACCCGCAGATGCCATTTTACAGCAGACAGGCTGCCTGGAGCATGTCTCCTCCCCAGCTGAATCTGCAGTGCA
Organism: Pseudophryne corroboree; assembly: GCF_028390025.1. Classification (NCBI taxonomy): domain Eukaryota; kingdom Metazoa; phylum Chordata; class Amphibia; order Anura; family Myobatrachidae; genus Pseudophryne; species Pseudophryne corroboree. The sequence continues at coordinate 629,963,175 of NC_086444.1, read as the reverse complement.
CTGCAACTCCTTCACATGTGGTGTGCTGTGCTTCCTGTGTGGTTCCTTCACCCTGCAGATGTCGCTGAATAGGACACATCAATCTCTTTGCTATCAACCCAATCTACAGGGAACACAGTGGTGTGGGCTGGGGTTACACTCAACATTACAGAAGCAACAGGTCTTTAAGAAATACCATCCACAGTTATTCTTCCTGTGTAGCTGTTTGTATGTTTTTCCAATGAGGGCCAATGTGTTTACATTTTTCCCTATCAGTGCCAATTGTGTGTTAGTATTCCTTTGGGGGGCAATGTGCTTGTTAGTTTTCATGTGGGGGCCAAAGTGATTGTTTTTCTTTCTCCAGTGAGGGCCAATGTATTATCATTTTTTCCTATTAGTACCAATTTGTGTGTTTGTTTACCTGTTGGGGGCAAAGTGCATGTTTTTTTTTCAAGTGGAGTGCAGTGTGTTTTCATTTGTTACTATCTGTGCCAATTTGTTGTTTGTTTTCCTGTGGGGGGCCACTGAGTTGGTTTTTCCTCTGTGGGGGCTAATGTGTTTTATTTTTTTCCTATTGCTAATGTGCTTGTTTTGTTTTTTTCAGTGTAAGTCTGTGTTAGAACTTGTCAAGAATAGAAGAACACAATTTAAAATTCAATTACAATCCCTCCACTTCTAAATTTTCCATGGCCCTTCTTCAAAATTCCCAGTTTGACCACTGAGCATAACAATAAGCAATTATATGACCCAGAGTGGGTGCTATTATCATGTGGTGTTAGGTGCCGCCATAAACAGAAATGCATTGAAGCGGCTTGGCAACTTTATCATATTTTGCAAATATATACAAACTGAGATCTCTGCATTTCTATTATCACGCAGTAACCAATTCTCATTAATCCTTTCCAGTGTGCTGGGGGAATATTTTTCCTTTTCATTCCGGTAAGAGCAATCTTCTGATTTATCTCTTATTGATATTAATAATACAAGTAGTGCAAATTTCTTTGTGCCTCCACAAAACCCATTACGATAACAGACTAAAATAATTTTAAAATGTTTTATTCTGACTTCCGGTTCCGTCGCCCATGTAAAGAGATGCTGATCACTCCTGCTCTCCTGTGCCCTTGGTTCCTGGAGCCCATAGAGCCGCCAATACTTACAGCACAGGGGCGATTCTGTTGTCCCTAAGCAGGGGAACTCTGATGCCTTAAATGGACAAGTTTCTGTCCACTTCTATGCCCCCTGAAAATGCCGCGATCAAGGTCTGAGCGCCGGCCCCAGCACTCCAAGATGGCCGTCGCTCCCAACTCACATGTTGGAGACAGTACAGCGGACACTGCCAATTTCAAGCTCCCAGCTCCATTGCCACCCAGTCACCTCTCTTCTAATACTATGCCTGCTGGATGGTCCTGTCACATATTCAGATGTGGTTAGAGCGCTGCAGGATGCGATGGTCCCATCATGGTTGCTCACTCAGCGCACCTGCAGCAAGCTGTCTGTGATATGAAGTCACAGCTTAAACAACTCTGCAAGTCTGTGAGTGTAAATAAACAACATTTAGGGGAGACTTTTCAAGATGTGGCTGAACTTAAGACACGCTATGAGGCCCTGTAGAAATCCCATTATTAGCTAATCACGAAGGTAGATGACCTTGAAAACAGGTTGCGGAGATATAATTTGCGCATAGTGGTTATACCTGAAACTCTGAAAGGCCCTGATTTATTTGGCCCTTGCAGTCCTCGCTTCCGTAATTATTGAATATACAGAATGTCTGTGAGGGGCTTGTAATTGAACGGGCTCATCGCATGGGTCAGCCGCGATCTACCAATGACAACAGACCACGGGTGATCATATTTAAATGTTTAAGCTTTTTTCACAAAGAAGCAATTTGGCCAGCAACCAGATGCCATAAAGATCTTCGCTGGAAAGGCTCCCGCTTTTTTATCTTACAGGATTATTCATCAGAAGTAATGAGAGCTCGTAGGGAATTTTCTCCTTTATGCTCCCAATTGGTGAAAGATAATAAAAAGTTTGCTTTTTTGTTTCCAGCGCGCTTACGTCTCTTTCACAGTACAGGGTTTAAAGACTTTACTTCGAGCGCAGATTCTGAAAGCTATTTACTTGAATTGGATGAAAATTCCAGCTGCCAATTTCCAGTCAGTGATGGGGCCACCCCAAATGTGTGGGACTGTTCCTCCTGGCCTAGCTACTTCAATGCTGCACTTTTCTTTGTTACTTGGATATATTTTATCTCCCTATGCAGCATTTGCCTAGTACCTGCTGGTACGGATTTGACTCTACCACCGTACAGTGACTCTATTCTCTACATTCTTTACAAAATAATCACCTTGATATGTCGCTGACAGGTTGTATTTGCCTTATTATTGTATTACTTCCATATATGCTTCTTTTATGTTCTCTGTGTTCTTTCCTTACTAATGTAAACTGCACTTGACTGTGCCAACTATTGTGATTTATGCTGTTACATATTGCACTTTATCCCATTCTATCACCATGCTCATTTTTAAATTTTAATATCTACATATGGCTGTATGGCTCGCTCCCCCCTGTGTTATTTTCAGTTTAATATTTCTATGATCGAGGGTCGCTGAGAGTACCCTCCTTTTATTGTTTTCTATTAAAGGTATAATACGTAACCGGCGGTTGATGTGGTATATCCATACCTCCCAACATGACCCTCTCCAGGAGGGACACAATGCTCTGCTCCTGGACTTCCCTCTTAATTTATGATTGCCATCACCTGTGCTGAAACAACTTTCTTATCCATTAACCTGTTCAAAACAGGTGCCGGCAATCATAAATTAAGAGAAAAGTCCAGGAGCAGAGCATTGTGTCCCTCCTGGAGAGGGTCATGTTGGGAAGTATGGTATATCTTTTATTGATGGTCTTAGGTTACTGTGTGGAAATGAGACTGTACTCCGCTAGCGGATTCTACTTTCTCATTATGATGCTCTTTCTCGTTGGTCCTTTCCTCCCTCCTCTTTCCCTTATGTGTCCTGTCTTGTATTTCCAACTGTGCACTCGCCATGTGTCCATGACTCGACAATTGTTTTTCTTAATGACGCTTCTTCTCTTTCTTTTTTTTTTTCAATAATTATTTTTGTATTAGTTTCCAAATATAGAGAGAGAAAAAACAGAACAAATAAATGTACACTTACAGAGATCGTATAAAGTGTACAACATTGAGCTAATACATGGAACCCGATCATAAACAACGAATCTGAATTCAGAAGCTCAGTTCACTAATAGTGTACATAGTTTCTCTTAACTATCAACCAGAAATAGAACTATAGAAGTAATAGAATAGAGAGCTCAGTAGAGAAAGAAAGAGAGAAAGATATAACAAGACAGTGACACAAGAGGGAAGAAGTATGGACAAGGAGAAGAAAACATTTATGTCAGGGGAATACCTTACTCAGGTAATGTAACATGAAAATAAATAGGTAAAGAGACAGAGGCATCTGTCACAAATGGGTATTATCAGATTGTGGAGAGTGTAGAATTGCCGTGTCAATGGGTTCACTATAAATTACGGAGTGAACCTGTCTCTCCCGGAATTCGCTCCATTTAAACCATCTCATATAGATAGAAGAAGGAGATGAAGAGTACACACTGTGTACTGTTTCAAAAATGAAGTGCTTGTGGGTATTATTAATAACCGTCTGAATGTGAGGTATGGACTGTGACTTCCACAATTGGCCTATCGCTGCTTTAGCTGATATTAAGACGTGGCCTACAATGTACCTGTCACAGCTGAGGAGAGCGTGAGGAGAGTAGTGGAATAAGGCAAATAATGGATCTAGTGGCACACTCGCTCCCACCACTTCCTCCAAAAGAGAGAACACTTCCGTCCACAGAGGCCTCAAAACTGGGCAACCCCAGAAAATATGTAGAATGGTACCTACCTCGCCGCATTTTCGCCAGCATAGCTGGGAGGTCGAGGGCCAGATACGGTGAAGCCTCTGCGGGGTGAAGTACGCCCTATTGCATAGTTTATAGAACATTTCTGAATGCTGGAGACATTTAGAGATTTTAAAGCACTGTGAGGAAATTGTATCCCACTCTTCCTCTCGAAGTACAATAGAGAGATCTTTCTCCCACTTAACCTGCGGAGGGAGTTTACCAGTTTTATTCAAAAGAACAATATACTGATACCATCTGGATACCCCCCCTCTATGACCTGAGGTAGACAATCTAGAGAGCATAATAGCAGGTAGAGGAAGGGGGCCACCAGACCTGCCAACATAAGAATGGAGCCAATGGCGTAGTTGTAAGTATTTGAAAAAGTCATGCTTTGATATCCCAAATTGAGACTGAAGCTGAGAGAAGGGAATTAAACCATTATTCAAGAACAGATCTTTCAGTCTCACAACTCCAGCGTCCATCCAGGTGTCTAATATAAGATCAGGGATATTGCAAGCTACGGTTCTGATAGGAAGGTCCGCTGCCGGTAATGTAATAGTCGGGTCAGACACAACCACTGAGTGCCATACTTTCAAAGTGCATCTAATCGCGTCCCCAGGACCAGTCCATTTTGGAACGTTATTTATCGGCAGTAGAAATAGATCTGTAATGTTAATCGACCCTAAAAAGGATTTTTCAATAATTACCCATGGCTTGGGGGAATGGGCAGCATACCAGTCGCAGAAGGCAGGCGGAGTGATATGCATCTAAGTTGGGGTAAGCAACCCCACCAAAACCCTTGGGCAATGACAAAACCTGCCTAGAGATACGCGGTCTAGATCCCTTCCATATGAAGTGTGATAGAATTTTATTAGCCCTAACACTAAGAGATTTAGGGAAGCTGCGGGGGATGGCCCTAAATAGGTAAAGGAGTTTAGGTAGCAATACCATCTTAGTTGCAGAGATACGCCCCAGCCAAGAGATTTCATGCAAGGACCACTCTTTAATCAATTTTTCGAAGGCACTAAACAAAGGTGAGTAGTTACAGTCATACAAATCTCTGTCAAGCGATAGGTGTATACCTAAATATTTAATAGTTCTCGTTTGCCAAGCATATCTGTATCTATCCTTAAGTAAAGCCAGGATATGTGGTGGGATATGGAGCAGTAGTGCCTCCGTTTTTGCAGTATTCAGTTTATAATATGATAACCTGGAATACTTATCTAATATGGCATGGAGACCGATAAGGGAGGATTCAGGGTTGGTCAAACAGAGTAGAATATCATCTGCAAAAAGATTGACTTTATGACTCAATCCTCCTATCTCGGGTCCTGAGACCCCCGTATCAGATCTAATAGTCTCAGCCAGGGGTTCAATAGCCAGGGCAAAAATAAGGGGGGACAAAGGGCACCCCTGTCTGGTGCCGTTAAGGATATCAAAACCCCTGGATAGACACCCATTAACATACACCTTAGCAGAGGGGGCAGAGTATAAAGCAAAAATGGAATCCAGGAACCTTCCCTGGAAGCCAAACTTACCCAGGACTGATCTTAGATATCCCCAGTGTAACCTATCAAACGCCTTCTCAGCGTCCAACGATAGGACGAGGAGAGGCTCTCTATTAGCGTTACAATACTTCATGACATTGTAAACTCTCCGAGTGTTGTCCGGGGCCTGCCTGCCCGGGACGAAGCCAACCTGATCAGCAGCTATAAGGGAAGGCAATAAAGGGCAAAGACGGTTAGCGATAAGCTTAGCAAAAAGCTTTACGTCTGTATTCAGCAGAGCTATCGGTCGGTAATTTTGAACGGATGTGGGAGATTTACCCGGCTTGGGGATAGCAACTATCCGCGCTTCAAGCATCTCCTTCGGGAACCTCCCAGCTTCCGACGCCTCGTTGAAAACTGCCAATAACACTGGTGCCAAATCTGCTTTATAAGTTTTGTAAAAATTAGACGGAAATCCATCTGGCCCTGGCGCTTTATCACGTGGAAGACTGTCAATAGCTGCCTCAAGTTCAGGAATAGTCCAGGGAGAGCTGAGGGACAGGCAGGCCTCGGAGTTCAGTGTCGGTAGGGACAGGTTTTTTTAAAAGGATTGAATTTCAGCTTCTATGGGTTGGGGGGTATTAGTGTCTGACTGTAGGTTGTAAAGTCGGGAGTAATACTCTGCAAAAGTGTCTGCTATACCATAAGGGTCAGAGACTCTTGAGCCCGTAGGGGAATAGACAAAGTGAAGTCTGGCCTTAGCTCGCTGGCCTCGCAGTTTCCGTGCCAAGAGTCACCCTGCCTTATTTCCAAATACATAAAATCTCTGATTTAATCTGCTAAGATTGCGTTGTACTTCCCGAAGAGAAAAAACGTTCACCTTTTCCCTTGCGGCAAGCAAAAGCTTAAAGGCAGTTCTATTCTGCGGGTCAGCCTTATGTGCTAATTCTAATTTTGCAGCTTCGCTTTCAGCTAAGAGACGTTCAGCATTTTGAGAGTGTTTTAGCCTTGACGCGGCCTGAATGGCAGCTCCTCGCATTACAGCCTTACAAGAGCACCAATTATTAAAGACCGAAGTATCTTCGGGTTTGTTAGTTTCTAAATATAGCTTTAAGGTTTGATGTATAGCAAGTGAAGCCTCTTGATGGCACAACAGGAAATTTCCCAGTCTCCAAGGGCTTGGTGACACTTTACGGGCCCCAAGATTCCACACTACCTTCAGCGGAGAATGGTCAGACCAAGACATTGGTAAGATATTGATTTTCGTAATGGCCGGTAATGACACTCTGTCAGTCAGAGCAAGATCAATTCTAGAATATGAGGAGTGGACATGTGAATAAAAGGAGTAATCCCTAACTGTAGGATGTTTAGTTCTCCATGCATCGTAGAGTTTGTACTCTCCTAACAATTGGCGAAGCCCAAGGGTATTAACCGGAGATGTTCTGGGTTTAGCTAAGGGGTTTCTAGTGGGGAGAGATCTATCAACAGAGGGGTCTACAACTAAGTTGAAGTCCCCCAATAGCATGACGGCACCTTTAGCGTGCTTCTGTATCAGGGAGAATAGTCTCCTACAAAAGGAGAGTTGACCAGAGTTGGGTGCATAACAGGACGCCAAGGTAACTGTAGTATCCTCAAGCTGTCCAATTAATATTAAATACCTTCCTTCGGGGTCTATGATTTGGGATTCTAGAGTGAATGGGCAGTCACGAGAAATTAGTATAGCCACTCCGGCCTTTTTTGCGGGACCATTAGCCATGTAGCAGGTAGGGAAATGATTATCATAGAGTCTGGGGGGGTCTAATTTTCTAAAATGGGTTTTCTGGATAGCTACCACATCCGCCTTCAGTTTATAGAAGGAAGATAAGGCCAACCTACGCTTCTGTGGGGAATTCAATCCCTTAACATTCAGTGATACCAATTTAACCATAACAAGCTAATCAGGAGGCGGAGCATCCGCTGAAACCAAAGAATACAATTCAAAAAATGCAATACCCTGAACATATAGTGCAGAAAGAAAGAATCATGGGGGGGACGAGACACAGAGGGAGACACACGGAGGAGGACAAAGAGAGAAAAGAGAAAAACACAGTACACAAAACAAAGAAAGCCGACTCCGTGCAGTGACGAAGTCATAGTAAGACGCCAAAACATACAGCGCCTCACCCAGCAAAGTTGGGAGGTTAGTGGCCAACCTCCCCGCAATCAAGTAACCAAAGTTTTGTAAACATTATAAGCAAACAATCGCACATGGCATAACAAAAGAATGTTGTTAAGGATGGAATGATAGGCTAATTTGTAATGAGTCACAGGGTCCTGGAACCGGCGAAGAGCAATACTGTAAATACAGCAACAGGACGGCTCTAAGGGGAGCATACAAATCAGACCAGGAGCCTGTGAAACAACAACAGTCGTTAAAGAGAAAGAAAAAAATCCCGTCATACAATGGTATAAAAGGCATTAGGCATGAGATAACAAGGCAATTGACTTATAGTAAACAGTGAAATTAGTACTATCTTGTAGAAACAGCGCTAGCCCTTTAGATAGCCATTCTTGGCAGGTAAAGTACTGCAGTGGGAAGGGCCTACTTCCCAACCATCGACCAGTCCGGCTGAAGTCGGCGGTCAGGAGAGCCGGCCCCTTGATCTCCAGCTATATTTTATTTGTGAAGAAGTCTCATACCGTCCTCCACCGAAGACACCACAATAGTTGAACCTTCTCTAGAAAGCAGCAAACGCGTGGGGAAACCCCATCTATATATATGATCCCAGCTTTCCGAAGGGCCGCAGTGACGGGTTGAAAGGAACGCCTCCTGATAAGGGTGTATTGTGATAAGTCTCCAAAAAGTTGAAGCTGGCCCAAAGCTTTCACGTGTCAGAGGTGGGTCTAGCCGCTTTGAGCAGGGATTCTTTAATGTGGAAAAAATGGACTCTCATTAAAACATCCCTCGACGCCCCCTCGGGAGCGCTGCGGGCCTTCGGAACTCTATGAATACGGTCCAATAACAAGTCCGCAGATGTAGCTGAGGGTAGCAGCTTCTTGAATATTTCGATTGTATAGTCATGTAGGCTGCTGTTAGATACGGATTCAGGAACCCCTCTGAGCTTGAGATTATTTCTGCGTGAGCGGTCCTCCAAGTCTGCTACTTTATCCCGCAAAGCCGCCACTTCCCCCTCAAGAGTATCGTGGGAGTCGATAAGGGTATTATGAGAGCCCACTACCTCACCCATCTTTGTTTCCAAATGTCCGGTCCTCTCGCCCAAATCCTCAATGGAGCGTTGGCAAGATTGCAACATAGTACGAAATTCAGACGCCACCTCATCTTTAAACTGGTGTAACAAGAGCTTCATGGCGCCCACCGTTAAGGCTTCACTGTCCTCTAGGCGTGGAGAGGAGGGGGGATCCTGAGATGAAGGCAAGGCCATCCTGGGCGAGGAAGTCGTAGTCGGAGGGTCCGATCCGGTGGTACAGGCCCCAGGCCCTTGAGCTTTATTACGATAAGGGGAAGGCTTAAAAAAGGCAACTTGGGAAATTGATTTGGAGGCTTTATGCTTTTTTGGAGGCATCATGTATCACCTTGAGAGAGTAGAAGAACCCCAGTAGAAAGGAGAATTCCGTCAAAGGCCCAGAACGGTAGAGATCCTCTATTCCACGTGCGTGATTGCGTCAGCTAAAATGATTGCGGGGAGTTACGGGGAAGATACATTGGAAAGGTGTCTACATCCTATAAGTACAGCAGCGTGCACGACACCGGGGTGTATCAGGACTGGTCAAGCAGGTAGACAGGGCTCAGGATGATAATCTGTGCTGCTGAGGTTCAGAGCAATGACAGAGCAACTGACAGGGCAATACAGCAGCACAGTGTCCCAAGCTCTCCTTATGCCTTGCAGTGTGAAGATGGCCGCCACCTCCTGTCTCCTGGGCCAGATATTTAGTCCCAGATTAGGAGCCCTATTCGGTGGGGGAGAGGGCCCTAGTGGAGAGGATCCAGGGGGGATATGGGGCCGGTGCTGGATGCAACTGTGGAGCCTCCCCGGGTGTCCGTTTCGGCCGTCGCGTCCGCGATCCGGCCACGGAGCTCGCCGCCGGGCAGGAGTGCTAAATCTAGCCCCCGGCTTCTGGAGCCGGAGTAGGCCGCGCGCCGGAAACCTCTTCTCCGGCGGTCCCAGCGCCCGGGGTAAGTGCTGTGGGCTTCCCACCACCGCAGGCAACAGCTGGAGGGTAGTAGGGGCTGCAAAGGAGGCAGGAGTCGGGCACTATAAGCAGAATGTAGCAGGAGCTCCCTGAGTGCACTTCCAGTCAGCTCCTCCGTTAAGCCACGCCCCCTTCTCTTCTCTTTCTTTAAATGACCATGGCAAGCTTAATCTTGGGATCATTTAATGTCGGGGTATCTCAATAGACAACATATTGATGCAGCATACCTGCAGGAAACCCACCTCCTGCCTCCTGAGGTTGATAAATTGAATGCCTTACAATGGAAGGTATTAGCTTCTGCCCCCTACTCTTCCAAGGCCAGGGGAGTTGTGATTCCAGCCAGAAAATCCTTATCTACTGTTGTTTATTCGACTGTAATTGATCCGCAGGGACGTTTTATTATTGCTGACTCCACAATAGGTCAACTCAGGTGTATCCTATGTAACATTTAAACCCCTAACGCCAATTCTAAACCCTTTTTCTTGCAAATTATAAATTCTTCCTATTCTTTTGGTGCTTTACCTATCCTTTTGGGAAGTGACTTTAACCTTATCTCCTCTCCACATATGGACAGATCATCCCCTGCATCTCACCCCCCTAAAATAGGTATAACCTATTTATCCAGACAACTTCATTTAGTTGATACCTGGAGGGCCTCTCACCCTCTTGAACGTGATTTTACCTGTTTGTCATCTGCCCATGGTACCCTCTCAAGAACTATATTCTGGCGTCAGATACTCTCTTTTTCCGCATTTTATAATCTCATATTGAGCCAATATGCCTGTCGGATCACGCACTGTGCTGGGTGAAGATTGCTCTCTCCATAGATAAAAGCCCTTATAAGCAATGGAGGATCCCATCTTACCTGTCACAATCTTTCAAATTCAGAAATGCTTTAAAGGCTTCATGGTTAGCTTATAAACATAATAATGTTGATGCAGAAACTGACCCCCTGTAATATTTTGGCAAGCTTCTAAGACTATACTCCGTGGTGAAATAATGTCTTATTGTTCTCATAAGGATAAGGTTTTTCGCTCTCCCTATATAGCAATGCAAACTGCTCTAACCTCTGCTTACTAATTATTTAAGGAATCCCCCTCACCTGCTCATAGGGAAGCGTACCTAACACAGAAGTCTGCTTTTGATGCTATGTTGTCCCAGGTTGAGTCGAAATACTCCTCATCTGGCTGTAAGTTTCATCGCTTTGGTAATAGACCTGGAAAGTTACTTTCCAATTTATTATGGGGACAATAATGATCCATTGTGGTCAATGGATCAAAATGATCCATTGACCACAACGCGCTGCTCCCTATTATCTAACCAATTACTAACCCAAGTGCATATTGTGCTCCCTAGCACTATTTCTTGTAGTTTATAGATAAGACGCATGTGTGGTACAGTGTTGAAAGCTTTGGCAAAGTCTAAAAAGATTACATCCACCTCCTTACCCTGATCAAGGTTCGCACTTACTGTTTCATAAAAGCCAAGTAAGTTGGTCTGACATGATCTGTCCTTCACAAATCGATGTTGGTTCCTTTTAATTACCTTATTTGCTTCAAGGAACTTTTGAATACTGTCCCTTAGAATACTTTCCAATACTTTCCCCACTACAGATGTAAGACTAACTGGTCTATAATTACCTGGTTCAGCTTTGCTCCCCTTTTTGAATCTCGGCACTACCTCCGCTATACGCCAGTCTTTGGGAACCTGTAAATGCCAAATTGCTTTCTAACAAATATTTAAAATGCCCGCTCTAATATATACTGTGAACGCCAGGCGCATCTTATTACCATATACGATAAAAGTGCGCTGTATGTCGCAAAACACTACATCCCTTAAGAGAAAACAATACACCCACACACTGTCTGAGTTCTAAAGCTCATTGATGTATATATTTGTTATTAATATATCACAATGTACAGTATATATATAGTTACATGGTTACAATTTATACAGTAAGCAGTTAATACAACTAAATCAAATACATACAGTTACAGGCCAGCGATACAATTACCATATTCTGCTCAATGCTTTCTACGCTCCAGTTCCTCCATCTTTAGCTCTCAACTCCAGCTAACAGAAGCAAAATATTACCAACACTCCATCTCGCTCAGAACCCAGAGGAAAAAGAACAGAGACTTCTGTGTGTCAATTCAGCAATATACTATGTAGTTTGGGGGAGTGCACAGACTAGTCTAGGGGAGGGAACTTTCTCACTCATGATGAGTCACTGGTCTGTTCGTATGCTAACAAGGTCCAGCCCTGATGGTGTAATTACAGGAGATAGCCACTGGTCAGGCTACAATCATGCTGTCTTCCAGGAAGTCCATTGTTCTAATAAGAGTGACTTTAGCTTTCATACATTTAATCATATGTACTTGTTGCAATGAGCTACAACTTAATAACAGGCATCAAATTGATATACACATTAATCTGGTTGCTTTAATACCAAACACGACATGTCTATCTTGCTTCGTTCCAATAATACACATACATGACGTTACTCCATTAAATACATTTAAAACATTATGATGTCTGGCGCTTGATATGTTATAATTATGTGCTGTATGAAATATGTGTCGAATCTATCTCTGTGGCATGTCTGTGTAAATGTGTATGTTACCATATATTGCTGTGCTCGCTGCGCGTATTTGCAAGCATAGCGACTCATATGTGTGGAGTCTGTATTTTCTCTCTATGTAATATTTTTGACTTCGACAAACCATACCGGATTTAACCGAATCCATGAAGATCAAAAATAGAGGTCTTGCTAGTTCAGCGTGCAGCTCCATAAGAACCCTCGGGTGAATTCCATCAGGACCAGGTGACTTACTAATCTTTAACTTTTTTAATCGGTCACAGACTACCTCCTCACATAAATAAGCATTTAGCAGTGGGACATTATCTTTGTTGAGATTTTGTGTTAGACCCAGCATTTGGTCCTCTCTGGTGAATACCGTTGAAAAAAACTTGTTTAGTTTGTTTGCTATGTCATTATCATTTTTGATTAAGACTCCCCTCTTGTCCTTTAAAGGGTGTATACTCTCCTTCTTTAGTCTCTTGCTTTTGATCTACTTAAAAAAAATTTTGGGGATTCGCTTTGCTTTCCTTTGCTACTAGTTTTTCAGTTTCTACTTTAGCCGCTCTTATTCCTATTTTTGTATTTTTGCATATTTTGTCCTTATAGTTCTGAAATGACTCCGCATCCCCCTCAGATTTGTATTTTTTAAATGCTCCTCTTTTTTTGTCCATTAATTCCTTTATATTTTTGTTAAACCGCATTGGTTTGGGATTTTTATTCCTTTTTTTACTGCTGGTGGGAATAAATTTACAAGTATTATTAATTAGCAGTGATTTTAATACATCCCATTTCTATGTAGTATTGTTTCCATGAAACAGAATTTCCCATTCAGTGTCCCTTAACGCTTCCTTCATCATGTCAAAGTTGGCTTTGCTAAAGTTTAGAGTCCTAGTTAAGCCAGTATAGGACTGCTTACGAAAACTGATATTGAACGTGACCATATTGTGGTCGCTGTTACCTATAGGCTCTCCAACTTCAATATTTGATACCAATTCCCTATTGTTAGTTAATACCAGGTCTAAGATTGCATTGTACCTAGTTGGTTCCTCGATTAATTGAACTAAGTAATTATCATTTAGCATGTTTAAAAACATATTGCCCCTAGCAGTATCACATGAATTGATTTTCCAGTTTATTTCGGGATAGTTAAAGTCTCCCATCACTACTATGTCTCCTACTCCTGCTGCTCTTTCAATTTGATTCAGTAACAATTTCTCGTCATTAATACCAGGCGGCCTGTAGCATAATCCCAATAATATTCTTTATTCCTTTACCCCCGCATGCAATTTCTACCCATAATGTCTCAATAGTATTTACAGTCCCTTCTTGAATATCATCCCGTATAACAGGTTTTAGAAATGGCTTTACGTAAAGACATACCCCTCCACCCCGTTTATTTAGTCTGTCTCTCCTGTACAGCATGTAACCCTCTAGATTGAGTCGTCTGGGTTGCTGAATCATAGTGATATTTTATCACTTGATGCTGAAAAGGCATTTGACCTTATTTATTGGGATCATCTTTTTGACTCCCTGCACAGATTTACGGCCCCGGAGGGCTTAATTTCCATCCTCCATCGTCTCTGACTCTTCTTCTAAAATTTTATCCAAAAGCTACCTTTCCTCTCCTTTTCCTATTATGCAAGGAACTAGGCAGGGCTGTCCCCTTTATACCCTCCTTTTCGCATTGGCTCTGCAACCATTAGCAGTTGCTCTGCAGACATCCCCACTATTTAAGGGTATCCTTGTTGGCGGAAAGGAAGTCAAACTCAGTCTTTTTGCGGACTACATGCTTCTTTTCCTTTCACATCCTGACTACTCCCTTTTAGAGATTACCTCTATCATTACAGAATTTTCTTCTTTTGCTGGTTTTAAAGTAAATTACTCAAAGTCTAAATTACTACCCCTATCCCCAGATGTATCCTATTTTGCCTCACACTCTGCTGTGTCATGCTTTTCTATTTGCTGCTCCCCCTTGAAATATCTTGGTATCTTAATACCGCCTACTTTAAATTCCCTTTATACAGTGAATTTTACTCCAATCTTACGATCAATCGAGAAACTGTTATTGAACTGGATGGAGCTACCTCTATCCCTGTCCGGTAGGATAGCCGTGGTGAAAAGTGTTAGTTTCCCGAAGCTTTCATATGTATTGCAAATGCTTCCTACTTCCCTCTCTAAGTGAGATACTCAGACCATTCGCTTCAGCTTTTCTTCCTTTATCTGTCAATGCAAAAAAACCTGAATAGCATATATTACAAGGATTTTGCCCAAATCATCGGTAGGCTTTGGGTTTCCTGATCCCCCTGCTTTCTCACAGGCAGCTCTCTTCAGATACATACCTGCAGGTTTCTCCAGCGGTCCATATTTACTTATTACAAACTCAAAGCAGTGTTGTTCTCTCCATACTCCCCTAGTACCCTGCTACATACTCCCAAAAAATGACTGTCAATAATAGCTACTTCCAATATTTTGTTTTCTTGCACATATGCCCATTGGTGCTCTATTAACAAACAGTTAAAAATGGATTTTACTTTACCTTTCACCACATTCTGGGGTAACCAGGTAATCAGGTTTTCTACCTGCTTAGAAAATCACCATTACCTGATCTGGAAAGAGAACGGAATATCTTCTAACAGGGACATTTTCGATCCGGGTGGTATATTTCGCCATTTTGAGTATCTCTGGCATAGCTTTAATATATCATCAATTTTTTTAAATGTATTTACAAGTGAGATATTTTGCCCAATCAGGACAATCTGTTGTTTCGTCATCTCCAAACAGTGACTCCATATTAGAAGTTATGTCTCTAATTACACATACAGCCTACAAATTGAGATTTTTATATCCTTATTTGCTTAAGCCTACGGCTGACCAGACGTGGATGCGCATCCTGTCTGGTTGGTCCTCTGATATTTCAGCCGTACAGTCTACCATGATATGGCTAGGTCGATGGGAAACTATTCTTAAATCTCTACCCTCCGCTGATCTGCAGGAGGTCCACATGAAAATAGTAAATAGAGCATATATATCGCAATCGCAATGGAAACATATGGTGCCTGAGGAAACAGGCAGTTGTCCAAATTGAAAAGCTCTAAATGCCACTCTCTTCCATAACCTCTGGGAATGCGGCAAGATTAGACATTTCTCTAACGTCCTAGTGGATGCTGGGGACTCCGTAAGGACCATGGGGAATAGACGGGCTCCGCAGGAGACATGGGCACTTTAAGAAATAATTTAGATTCTGGTGTGCTCTGGCTCCTCCCTCTATGTCCCTCTTCCAGACCTCAGTTTGAATCTGTGCCCGGACGAGCTGGGTGCTGTTCAGTGAGCTCTCCTGAGCTTGCTGTAAGTATTTTGTTAGGTTTTTTATTTTCAGGGAGCTCTGCTGGCAACAGACTCCCTGCATCGTTGGACAGAGGGGAGAGAAGCAGCCCTACTCTCTGAAGATAGGTCCTGCTTCTTAGGCTACTGGACACCATTAGCTCCAGAGGGATCGTACACAGGATCTCACCCTCGTCGTCCGATCCCAGAGCCGCGCCGCCGTCCCCCTCGCAGAGCTGGAAGACAGAAGCCGGGTGAGTATGAGAAGCAAAGAAGACTTCGAAATCGGCGGCAGAAGACTCCGTTCTTCACATGAGGTAACGCACAGCACTGCAGCTGTGCGCCATTGCTCCATACACACCTCACATACTCAGGTCACTGTAAGGGTGCAGGGCGCAGGGGGGGGGGGCGCCCTGGGCAGCATATGGACCTCTGTTGGCAAAAGTAAACATATATACAGTTGGGCACTGTATATATGTATGAGCCCCCGCCAAAAAGATATGTATTATAGCGGGACAGAAGCCCGCCGTCGAGGGGGCGGTGCTTCTCCCTCAGCACTCACCAGCGCCATTTTTTCTCCACAGCTCCGCTGAGAAGAAGCTCCCCAGGCTCTCCCTTGCAGATCACGGTAGAAACAGGGTAAAAAGAAAGGGGGGGCACATAATTAGGCGCTAAAAACACAAATACAGCAGCTACTGGGTTAACATTAAGTTACTGTGTTATTCCTGGATTATATAGCGCTGGGGTGTGTGCTGGCATACTCTCTCTCTGTCTCACCAAAGGGCCTTGTGGGGGAACTGTCTTCAAAAAGGGCATTCTCTGTGTGTGTGGTGTGTCGGTACGCTTGTGTCGACATGTCTGATGAGGAAGGCTATGTGGAAGCAGAGCGGGAGCAAATGAATGTGGTGTCTCTGCCGATGGCACCGACACCTGATTGGATGGATATGTGGAAGGTTTTAAATGATAATGTTAATTCCTTACATAAAAGGTTTGAAAAAGCTGAAGCCTCAGGACAGTCAGGGTCCCAACCCATGCCTGATCCTATGTCGCAGAGGCCGACAGGGTCTCAGAAGCGCCCACTATCCCAAATTATTGACACGGATACCGACATGGATTCTGACTCCAGTGTCGATTACGATGATGCAAGGTTACAGCCAAAATTGGCTAAATCCATCCGTTATATGATTATAGCAATTAAGGATGTGTTGCACATCACAGAGGAAACCCCAGTCCCTGACAAGAGGGTTCATATGTATGGGGAAAAGAAGCCGGAGGTAACCTTTCCCCCCTCACACGAGCTAAATGTTGGCATAGTGCGATGGATCGATACCATAGGTGTGCAGCAGGAAGTCTTATAGATAAAGTATCACCTCAGGAGTTACCTTGTATTCAGACAGAACGAGACTTGAGATGTATATCTTCTTTTTATAGTACTGAATAGCAGGATCAATATAACAACAGGTTTCAGTATCAGCTTCTCAACTTAAACATGTCAGTAACATCAGCTCATCTCCTTTCCTCAGAGACTTTTCTAGAACACACATGTGAGGAGATAAAACAAACAAGTACAAACATATGCAGCAGACAAACATTACACCTCTGTAAGTATACAGCGCCATCTGCTGCCCCTGTACGGTAACTACATGCATATAAACAAACCCATAGTCTGTTGTACATATTTCAACACCCCTTCTCAACAGACTGGGGCCCTCATTCCGAGTTGATCGCTCGCAAGGCGAATTTAGCAGAGTTGCTCACGCTAAGCCTACGCCTACTGGGAGTGTATCTTAGCTTCTTAAAATTGCGACCGATGTATTCGCAATATTGCGATTACAAACTACTTAGCAGTTTCAGAGTAGCTTCAGACTTACTCGGCATCTGCGATCAGTTCAGTGCTTGTCGTTCCTGGTTTGACGTCATAAACACACCCAGCGTTCGCCCAGACACTCCCCCGTTTCTCCGGCCACTCCTGCGTTTTTTCCGGAAACGGTAGCGTTTTTATCCACACGCCCCTAAAACGCCGTGTTTCCGCCCAGTAACACCCATTTCCTGTCAATCACACTACGTTCGCCGGAGCGAAGAAAAAGCCGTGAGTAAAAATACTATCTTCATTGTAAAATTACTTGGCGCAGTCGCAGTGCGAATATTGCGCATGCGTACTAAGCGGAATTTCACTGCGATGCGATGAAAATTACCGAGCGAACGACTCGGAATGAGGGCCTGGGTTTCTTCAGTTAGACCCATCTTTGACGTAAGTCTCCAATGTCTCTCTCTGGTAAGAGGCTTAGTCATGATATCAGCTGTCATATCTTCTGTTGGGCAATAGTTCAACTCTATAAGACCTTGTTCCTGTAGATCCCTCAGGAAGTGATGCTTGACATCAATGTGCTTGGTTTTGGGTTCACTCTTTCTGTTTGCGCTAATGCAAGGCATCCTTGATTATCCTCATATATCTTGATAGGTTCTTCTTGAGGCATTCCTAGGTCTGATAGTAGTTGCATTAACCATACCACTTCTCGACTGGCGTGAGCTGCTGCGATATATTCAGCTTCTGTAGAAGATAGTGCTACGGTAGACTGCTTCTTGCTTGTCCAGCTGATTAATCCTTCTCCAATAGAGAATAGATATCCACTTGTGGATTTTCTGTCACTTGTGTCCCCAGCCCAATCTGCGTCAACATATCCTGTTAACTTGTGACTTGTGTTTGCTGAGAGCTTAAGCTTCTTGTTAATCGTTCCCTTTAAGTAACGAATTACCCTCTTAACTGCATTCCAATCCATCTTTGTTGGTTTAGAGACTTTTCTGCTTAAAATCCCGACTGCTGTGGAGATATCTGGTCTGGTGACGGTTGCAATGTATAGCAATTTTCCTATGGCTTTTCTGTATAGATAGTTATCCTGTAACAGGTTGCTCTGATCATTTGGTTCCTTTTCATAACTTGTCTCCATAGGAGTGCTTGCTGTCTTTGCATCTTGTATACCGAATTCCTCAATGGTTTCCTGAATTTTGTATTTCTGACTTAGTGTGAATGTTCCATCATCTTCTCTTGAGATTTGCATTCCCAAGTAATGCGTTATGTGGCCGAGGTCTTTTGTTTCAAACTGACGGTTTAGTTCTTGTAACAATTCAATTTCGTCCCCTTCTTGTTCAAAACAAACTAGCAAATCGTCCACGTAAATCAATACATAGAACCATCTACTCTATCAACTTTGTATAGAGACATGGGTCTGCTTTGCTTCTGATGAATCCCTTTTCTGTCAGAACTCCATTTATCTTTGTATTCCATGCTCTTGCTGCTTGTTTAAGACCATATATACTCTTGTTAAGTTTACATACATGATCTGGGTTCTGAGAATTCACGAAGCCTGGTGGTTGTTCCATGTATATATCTTCCTTTAGTTCACCATGTAGGAAAGCCGTCTTTACATCGAAATGTTTCACTTGCATACCCTTTATGGCTGCTGTTAGGAGTAAGGTTCTAATGGTAGTGTGCTTCACAACTGGAGCAAACGTTTCATCATAATCTTCTCCAAATTTCTGTGAATATCCTTTAGTAACGAGTCTTGCCTTGTATCTTTCTATTTTTCCTTCAGAATCATACTTGACCTTAAAAGTCCATTTACATCCTATGGCCTTTTTGTCTATTGGTAGTCTGGTCAATGTCCATGTCTGATTGTCTTCCATTGATTCCATTTCTTCTTTTGCGGCTCCTAGCCATTTCTGTGCTTCTCTTTCAGAAAAGTTAGCAATTTCTTCCCATGTTGCAGGTTCTTGTATGTTAATGGCTTTTGCTTTGTAAGATAAACGTGTAGGTGCTTTTCCCTTATTTTCTCTTGAAGAGCGTCTCACCCCCTCGGATGCACTCTCATGAGTGTCGCTGGTATTTGTCTTGTGTTGTACTTCAACTTCTTGAGTGATCTCTACTTCATCTGTTTCTTTGGATTCAGTGCTTTCTTCTTCAGTAGAGTCTACTGGAGTTATGACATTATCTCGTGTTTCTTCTATGAATGTCACACTGTTGCTTATAACTACTTTTCCAGTTCTTGGATTTAAGATTCTGTAGCCTTTTGAATGTTCACTATAGCCGACTAGAACTCCCTCTTCTGCTCGGTTCTGCAACTTGCTTCGTTTTTCAGCAGGAATGTAGACGAAGGCTCTGCATCCAAAAACTCTAATGTGCTTTAAGCTGGGTTTCTTACCGTGCCACAGCTCATATGGTGTCTTCCTTACTGCTTTGGAAAGTAGTCTGTTTTGAAGATAGGTGGCTGTTGCTGCTGCTTCACCCCAATATTTATCAGGTAGTCCTGAATCTGTAAGCATGCACCTTATCATTTCTGTTAGTGATCTGTTTTTCCTCTCAGATACACCGTTTTGCTCTGGTGTATATGGTACTGTCTTCTGATGCTCAATACCGAGTCCTCTCAAGTACCGTTCTATTTTCTGTCCTGTGAACTCGCCTCCATTGTCGCTGCGAAGAGTTAGCATATTCCTCTTGAACCTGTTTCTGGTCATGGTCACGTAGTCTTGCAGCTTTTCTAAGACTTCATCTTTACTTTTTATTAAATAAGTGACTGTGAACCTGGAGTAGTCGTCAATGAATGTCAGCATATACCTTTTGTCTCCTACGGTTCGCGTTTTCATAGGTCCGCATACATCACTATGTACCAGGTCTAGTGGTCTGGAAGCTCTGTTTTCACTTTTCTTAGGAATTGTCGTCCTTGTTGCTTTTGCTTTTATGCAGCATTGGCACTTCATCATTTCTGAACAGTCTGACACTTTGAGATCCCTGGCTAGGTCTCTCTTCTGCATTTCCTTTATGCAATCTGGGTGTCTGTGTCCTAATCTTCTATGCCACTTGTGAATACAGTCAGCGTGTTTCTGTGTACTCAGCTTTGCCTGCTGTGCTGCGATATCCAGACAGTATAAATGTTCTTTTATTCTGGCTGTAGCTAGTGTTTCTCTTCCATTTTGGATAAAACACTTATTATTCTGAAACTTTACAGTAAGTCCTTTTTCTACTAGATTCTTTACTGATAGCAGTGCTCCCTCAAGCTTGGGAACATATAGCACATCTGTTACGGGTATTTCTGCATAGCTGCCATTACCCTTGGAGCATAGGAATTGACCATTCCCTTTCCCTTCTGCAATGATATTTGTTCCATCTGCTAGGTAGATTGTTTCTTTATGGTTCAAATCAAGTTCAGTAAAGAAGTCCTTGTTATTTGTCATATGACTAGTCGCTCCTGAGTCTACATACCACTTTTCTGACAATTGGGTTACTGTCGCTTTAAATGTTCCATTCCAAGTGTGTGCTCCTGTATCTGTAAGTGTGGCTTTGGCTCTTTGTTTGTGTAATCTTTCTGGTGGTTTGTGCTGCTCTGTCTTCCATATGGTGCAATCTTTTTTCAGGTGACCCACTTTCTTGCATCTGAAACAAGCTCTTGTTTCCCTGGTGTGTGGCTTAGTGTCCGCCATTTTAAGTGCTTTCTCTGTGTCACTTTCAGTATTGCACTCTGTAAGCTCCTTTCTGCGTTGATACTCCTCTATGAGCCTGTTCTTCACAAAGTCTGGTGTGATTTCTGCTTCAGGTCTCATTTCTAGTGCATTTATTAGTGCACTGTATGTATCTGGTAAACTGCAAAGGAAGATGGCTACTATGTGGCTGCTTTTGATTTCTTCTCCCATTGACCTGAGCTGTATGGTTATCTCTAGTAGTGCACTGATGTGTTCTTGCATTGTCTTGCCTTTATTAAATCTCATTTGATATAATTTTCTTAATAGGAATAGTTTGCTGTTCAAACTTGATCCTTCATGCACTCTCTGTAATGCAGTCCACATGCCTTTAGCTGTACTCTCTTGTCTTATGTGTATAAGCTGTTCATCTTCCACTAGTAAACTTATAGTGGCTCTTGCCTGTCTGTCCTTCTTAATCCACTGCTGATCCTCTCCTTCAGGTCTGTCTGCATTTATAACATCCCATAAATCATCTCTGGTTAATAGCATTTCTACTTTAAACTTCCATGTTTGATAGTTCTCATTAGAAAGCTTGCTAGCAGCTAGTCTGAGATCTGTGTAATTTGCCATAACCCTTCCTTGTATAGATCTCTCTATTCTTCTGTGGTATTAAACTTGTTTTACTCACAGTTTTCTTTCCAAGGTTCTCCTGGGTTGTTTCTTGTGTGCGTTACACAGTCTGCTGTCTGCGCCTGCTGGGACTTGCAGTGCGACTCGTGATCTGGATGCTGCTTAGGATGCACTCCTGAAAACTTTATCTTGTATAGACTCCAGTCTGGGCCCATAACCTGTTGGCATAGTGCGATGGATCGATACCATAGGTGTGCAGCGGGAAGTCTTATAGATAAAGTATCACCTCAGGAGTTACCTTGTATTCAGACAGAACGAGACTTGAGATGTATATCTTCTTTTTATAGTACTGAATAGCAGGATCAATATAACAACAGGTTTCAGTATCAGCTTCTCAACTTAAACATGTCAGTAACATCAGCTCATCTCCTTTCCTCAGAGACTTTTCTAGAACACACATGTGAGGAGATAAAACAAACAAGTACAAACATATGCAGCAGACAAACATTACACCTCTGTAAGTATACAGCGCCATCTGCTGCCCCTGTACGGTAACTACATGCATATAAACAAACCCATAGTCTGTTGTACATATTTCAACACTAAATGAGTTATGTGAAAAGGCTTGGGAATCTCCAGATAAAAAACTGCAGATTTCCAAAAGGATTCTTATGGCGTATCCTTTCCCGCCAACGGACAGGTTACGCTGGGAATCCTCCCCTAGGGTGGACAAAGCTTTGACACGCTTATCCAAGAACGTAGCCCTGCCGTCACAGGATACGGCTACCCTCAAAGATGCTGCGGATAGAAAATAGGAGGGTACCCTGAAGTCCATTTATACACATTCAGGTACCTTACTGAGGCCGGCAATCGCGTCGGCTTCGGTGTGTAGTGCTGTAGCAGCATGGACAGATACCTTATCTGAGGAACTTGATACCTTAGACAAGGATACTATATTAATGACCCTGGGGCATATTAAAGACTCTGTCCTTTATAGGAGAGATGCTCAGAGAGACATTAGCCTACTAGGTTCTAGAATAAATGCTATGTCGATTTCTGCCAGAAGGGTCCTGTGGACTCGGCAATGGACAGGTGATGCCGACTCAAAAAGGCACATGGAGGTTTTACCTTACAAGGGTGAGGAATTGTTTGGGGAGGGTCTCTCGAACCTGGTCTCCACAGCTACAGCTGGAAAGTAAAAATTTTTGCCATATGTTTCCTCACAGCCTAAGAAAGCACCGTATTACCAAATGCAGTCCTTTCGATCACAGAAAAACAAGAAAGTCCGAGGTGCGTCCTTTCTTGCCAGGGGCAGGGGCAGAGGAAAGAAGCTGCACAACACAGCTAGTTCCCAGGAACAGAAGTCCTCTCCGGCTTCCACTAAATCCACCGCATGACGCTGGGGCTCCACAGGCGGAGCTAGGCCCGGTGGGGGCGCGTCTCCGAAATTTCAGCCACAAGTGGGTTCACTCCCAGTTGGATCCGTGGGCAATAGATATTGTGTCTCAGGGATACAAGCTGGAATTCGAAGAGATGCCCCCTCACCGATACCTCAAATCGGCCCTGCCAGCTTCCCCCTTAGAGAGGGATATAGTGTTAACTGCAATTCACAAATTGTATCTTCAACAGGTGGTGGTCAAGGTTCCCCTCCTTCAACAAGGAAAGGGTTATTATTCGACCATGTTTGTAGTACTGAAACCGGACGGTTCGGTCAGACCCATATTGAATTTAAAATCCCTGAACATGTACCTGAAAAGTCATTGCAAGCCTGGAAGGGGGGGGATTTTATGGTGTCTCTGGACATAAAGGATGCATACCTTCATGTCCCCATTTATCCACCTCATCAGGCGTACCTCAGATTTGTGGTACAGGATTGTCATTACCAATTTCAGACGTTGCCGTTTGGTCTCTCCACGGCTCCGAGAATATTTACCAAGGTAATGGCGGAAATGATGGTGCTCCTGCGGAAGCAGGGGGTCACAATTATCCCATACTTGGACGATTTCCTCATAAAAGCAAGGTCAAGAGAGCAGTTGCTGATCAGCGTAGCACGTTCTCTGGAAGTGTTACGGCAACACGGCTGGATTCTAAATAAATATTCCAAAGTCGCAGTTGGTTCCTACGACTCGTCTGCCTTTCCTGGGCATGATTCTGGACACAGACCAGAAAAGGGTTTATCTCCCGATAGAGAAAGCTCAGGAACTCATGACACTGGTCAGGGGCCTATTAAAACCAAAACAGGTGTCAGTGCATCACTGCACTCGAGTCCTGGGAAAGATGGTGGCATCATACGAGGCCATTCCCTTCGGCAGGTTCCATGCGAGGACCTTTCAATGGGACTTACTGGACAAATGGTCCGGATCACATCTTCAGATGCATCGGTTAATCACCCTATCCCCCAGGGCCAGGGTGTCTCTCCTGTGGTGGCTGTGGAGTGCTCACCTTCTCGAGGGCCGCAGATTCGGCATTCAGGACTGGGTCCTGGTGACCACGGATGCAAGCCTCCGAGGGTGGGGAGCAGTCACACAGGGAAGAAATTTCCAAGGTCTGTGGTCAAGTCAGGAGACTTGCCTTCACATCAACATCCTGGAACTAATGGCCATATACAATGCCCTACGTCAAGCAGAGACCCTGCTTCGCGGTCAACCGGTTCTGATTCAGTCAGACAACACCACCGCTGTGGCTCATGTAAACTGACAAGGCGGCACAAGGGGCAGGGTGGCGATGGTGGAAGCCACCAGAATTCTTCGCTGGGCGGAGAATCACGTCAGTGCACTGTCAGCAGTGTTCATCCCGGGAGTGGACAACTGGGAAGCAGACTTCCTCAGCAGGCACGACCTCCACCCGGGGGAGTGGGGACTTCATCCAGAAGTCTTCGCACAGATTGCAAGTCGGTGGGAACTGCCACAGGTGGACATGATGGCATCCCGCCTCAACAAAAAACTACAGAGGTATTGCGCCAGGTCAAGGGACCCCCAGGCGATAGCTGTAGACGCACTGGTAACACCGTGGGTGTTCCAGTCGGTCTATGTATTCCCTCCTCTTCCTCTCATACCAAAGGTGTTGAGAATCATAAGAAAAAGAGGAGTGAGAACAATACTCATTGTTCCGGATTGGCCAAGAAGGACTTGGTATCCAGATCTGCAAGAAATGCTCACGGAGGACCCGTGGACTCTTCCTCTAAGACAGGACTTGTTGCAACAAGGGCCTTGTCTGTTCCAAGACTTACCGCGGCTGCGTTTGACGGCATGGCGGTTGAACGCCGGATCCTAGCGGAAAATGGCATTCCGGATGAGGTCATTCCTACGCTGATAAAGGCTAGGAAGGACGTGACGGCTCAACATTATCACCGTATTTGGCGAAAATATGTTGCTTGGTGTGAGGCCAGGAATGCCCCTACGGAGGAATTCCAGCTGGGCCGTTTCCTTCACTTCCAAGTTCCTACAGTCAGGAGTGACTTTGGGCCTAAAATTGGGTTCCATTAAGGTCCAGATTTCGGCCCTATCCATTTTCTTTCAAAAAGAGCTGGCTTCTCTACCTGAAGTTCAGACGTTTGTGAAGGGAGTGCTGCATATTCAGCCCACTTTTGTGCCCCCAGTGGCACCTTGGGATCTTAACGTGGTGTTGAGTTTCCTGAAATCCCACTGGTTTGAACCACTCAAAACGGTGGAATTGAAATATCTCTCGTGGAAGGTGGTCATGCTACTGGCCTTGGCTTCGGCTAGGCGTGTGTCAGAATTGGCGGCTTTGTCACATAAAAGCCCCTATCTGGTTTTCCATGCAGATAGAGCAGAGTTGCGGACCCGTCCACAATTCCTGCCAAAAGTGGTTTCATCTTTTCATATAAACCAACCTATTGTGGTGCCTGTGGCTACTACTGACTTGGAGGATTCTGAGTTGCTTGATGTGGTCAGGGCTTTGAAGGTTTATGTAGCCAGAACGGCTAGGGTCAGGAAAACAGAATCTTTGTTTATCCTATATGCTTCCAACAAGCTCGGTGCTCCTGCTTCAAAGCAGACTATTGCTCGCTGGATCTGTAACACGATTCAGCAGGCTCATTCTGCGGCTGGATTGCCGCTGCCAAAATCAGTTAAGGCCCATTCCACTAGGAAGGTGGGCTCTTCTTGGGCGGCTGCCCGAGGGGTCTCGGCATTACAGCTGTGCCGAGCGGCTACTTGGTCAGGTTCAAATACTTTTGCAAAGTTCTACAAGTTTGATACCCTGGCTGAGGAGGACCTTGTGTTTGCTCATTCGGTGCTGCAGAGTCATCCGCACTCTCCCGCCCGTTTGGAAGCTTTGGTATAATCTAGAGATGTGCACTTGAAATTTTTCGGGTTTTGTGTTTTGGTTTTGGGTTCGGTTCCGCGGCCGTGTTTTGGGTTCGACCGCGTTTTGGCAAAACCTCACCGAATTCTTTTTTGTCGGATTCGGGTGTGTTTTGGATTCGGGTGTTTTTTCAAAAAAACACTAAAAAACAGCTTAAATCATAGAATTTGGGGGTCATTTTGATCCCAAAGTATTATTAACCTCAAAAACCATAATTTCCACTCATTTTCAGTCTATTCTGAACACCTCACACCTCACAATATTATTTTTAGTCCTAAAATTTGCACCGAGGTCGCTGGATGACTAAGCTAAGCGACCCTAGTGGCCGACACAAACACCTGGCCCATCTAGGAGTGGCACTGCAGTGTCACGCAGGATGGCCCTTCCAAAAAACACTCCCCAAACAGCACATGACGCAAAGAAAAAAAGAGGCGCAATGAGGTAGCTGTGTGAGTAAGCTAAGCGACCCTAGTGGCCGACACAAACACCTGGCCCATCTAGGAGTGGCACTGCAGTGTCACGCAGGATGGCCCTTCAAAAAAATACTCCCCAAACAGCACATGACGCAAAGAAAAATGAAAGAAAAAAGAGGTGCAAGATGGAATTGTCCTTGGGCCCTCCCACCCACCCTTATGTTGTATAAACAGGACATGCACACTTTAACCAACCCATCATTTCAGTGACAGGGTCTGCCACACGACTGTGGCTGAAATGACGGGTTGGTTTGGACCCCCACCAAAAAAGAAGCAATTAATCTCTCCTTGCACAAACTGGCTCTACAGAGGCAAGATGTCCACCTCATCATCATCCTCCGATATATCACCGTGTACATCCCCCTCCTCACAGATTATCAATTCGTCCCCACTGGAATCCACCATCTCAGCTCCCTGTGTACTTTGTGGAGGCAATTGCTGCTGGTCAATGTCTCCACGGAGGAATTGATTATAATTCATTTTAATGAACATCATCTTCTCCACATTTTCTGGAAGTAACCTCGTACACCGATTGCTGACAAGGTGAGCGGCGGCACTAAACACTCTTTCGGAGTACACACTTGTGGGAGGGCAACTTAGGTAGAATAAAGCCAGTTTGTGCAAGGGCCTCCAAATTGCCTCTTTTTCCTGCCAGTATAAGTACGGACTGTCTGACGTGCCTACTTGGATGCGGTCACTCATATAATCCTCCACCATTCTTTCAATGGGGAGAGAATCATATGCAGTGCCAGTAGACGACATGTCCGTATCCGTAGTCGTTGGCAGGTCCTTCAGTCCGGACCAGATGTCCGCATCAGCAGTCGCTCCAGACTGCCCTGCATCACCGCCAGCGGGTGGGCTCGGAATTCTGAGCCTTTTCCTCGCACCCCCAGTTGCGGGAGAATGTGAAGGAGGAGATGTTGACAGGTCGCGTTCCGCTTGACTTGACAATTTTCTCACCAGCAGGTCTTTGAACCCAGCAGACTTGTGTCTGCCGGAAAGAGAGATCCAAGGTAGGTTTTAAATCTATGATCGAGCACGGTGGCCAAAATGTAGTGCTCTGATTTCAACAGATTGACCACCCGTGAATCCTTGTTAAGCGAATTAAGGGCTCCATCCACAAGTCCCACATGCCTAGCGGAATCGCTCTGTTTTAGCTCCTCCTTCAATGTCTCCAGCTTCTTCTGCAAAAGCCTGATGAGGGGAATGACCTGACTCAGGCTGGCAGTGTCTGAACTGACTTCACGTGTGGCAAGTTCAAAGGGCAGCAGAACCTTGCACAACGTTGAAATCATTCTCCACTGCGCTTGAGACAGGTGCATTCCACCTCCTATATCGTGCTCAATTGTATAGGCTTGAATGGCCTTTTGCTGCTCCTCCAACCTCTGAAGCATATATAGGGTTGAATTCCACCTCGTTACCACTTCTTGCTTCAGATGATGGCAGGGCAGGTTCAGGCGTTTTTGGTGGTGCTCCAGTCTTCTGTACGTGGTGCCTGTACGCCGAAAGTGTCCCGCAATTCTTCTGGCCACCGACAGCATCTCTTGCACGCCCCTCTCGTTTTTTAAATAATTCTGCACCACCAAATTCAAGGTATGTGCAAAACATGGGACGTGCTGGAATTTGCCCATATTTAATGCACACACAATATTGCTGGCGTTGTCCGATGCCACAAATCCACAGGAGAGTCCAATTGGGGTAAGCCATTCCGCGATGATCTCCCTCAGTTGCCGTAAGAGGTTTTCAGCTGTGTGCGTATTCTGGAAACCGGTGATTCAAAGCGTAGCCTGCCTAGGAAAGAGTTGGCGTTTGCGAGATGCTGCTACTGGTGCCGCCGCTGCTGTTCTTGCGGCGGGAGTCCATACATCTACCCAGTGGGCTGTCACAGTCATATAGTCCTGACCCTGCCCTGCTCCACTTGTCCACATGTCCGTGGTTAAGTGGACATTGGGTACAACTGCATTTTTTAGGACACTGGTGACTCTTTTTCTGACGTCCGTGTACATTCTCGGTATCGCCTGCCTAGAGAAGTGGAACCTAGATGGTATTTGGTAACGGGGGCACACTACCTCAAGAAATTGTCTAGTTCCCTGTGAACTAACGGCGGATACCGGACGCACGTCTAACACCAACATAGTTGTCAAGGCCTCAGTTATCCGCTTTGCAACAGGATGACTGCTGTGATATTTCATCTTCCTCGCAAAGGACTGTTGGACAGTCAATTGCTTACTGGAAGTAGTACAAGTGGTCTTCCGACTTCCCCTCTGGGATGACCATCGACTCCCAGCAGCAACAACAGCAGCGCCAGCAGCAGTAGGCGTTACACGCAAGGATGCATCGGAGGAATCCCAGGCAGGAGAGGACTCGTCAGAATTGCCAGTGACATGGCCTGCAGGACTATTGGCATTCCTGGGGAAGGAGGAAATTGACAATGAGGGAGTTGGTGGGGTGGCTTGCGTGAGCTTGGTTACAAGAGGAAGGGATTTACTGGTCAGTGGACTGCTTCCGCTGTCGCCCAAAGTTTTTGAACTTGTCACTGACTTATTATGAATGCGCTGCAGGTGACGTATAAGGGAGGATGTTCCGAGGTGGTTAACGTCCTTACCCCTACTTATTACAGCTTGACAAAGGCAACACACGGCTTGACAAATGTTGTCCGCATTTCTGTTGAAATACTTCCACACCGAAGAGCTGATTTTTTTGGTATTTTCACCAGGCATGTCAATGGCCATATTCCTCCCACGGACAACAGGTGTCTCCCCGGGTGCCTGACTTAAACAAACCACCTCACCATCAGAATCCTCCTTGTCAATTTCCTCCCCAGCGCCAGCAACACCCATATCCTCCTCATCCTGGTGTACTTCAACACTGACATCTTCAATCTGACTATCAGGAACTGGACTGCGGGTGCTCCTTCCAGCACTTGCAGGGGGCGTGCAAATGGTGGAAGGCGCATGCTCTTCACGTCCAGTGTTGGGAAGGTCAGGCATCGCAACCGACACAATTGGACTCTCCTTGTGGATTTGGGATTTAGAAGAACGCACAGTTCTTTGCTGTGCTTTTGCCAGCTTGAGTCTTTTCATTTTTCTAGCGAGAGGATGAGTGCTTCCATCCTCATGTGAAGCTGAACCACTAGCCATGAACATAGGCCAGGGCCTCAGCCGTTCCTTGCCACTCCGTGTGGTAAATGGCATATTGGCAAGTTTACGCTTCTCCGACGACAATTTTATTTTAGATTTTTGAGTCCTTTTTTTACTGATATTTGGTGTTTTGGATTTTACATGCTCTGTACTATGACATTGGGCATCGGCCTTGGCAGACGACGTTGCTGGCATTTCATCGTCTCGGCCATGACTAGTGGCAGCAGCTTCAGCACGAGGTGGAAGTCGATCTTGATCTTTCCCTATTTTTGGAACCTCAACATTTTTGTTCTCCATATTTTAATAGGCACAACTAAAAGGCACCTCAGGTAAACAATGGAGATGGATGGATACTAGTATACTTATGGATGGACGAGCGACTGCCGACACAGAGGTAGCTACAGCCGTTGACTACCGTACTGTGTCTGCTGCTAATATAGACTGGATGATAATGAGATAAAATTAAAAAATATATATATATCACACTAGTACTGCAGCCGGACAGGTATATATTATGTAATGACGGACCTGCTGGACACTGTCAGCACTGCAGACTCCTAAAGTAAGCTACTAGTATCAAGAAGATAGAAAAAAAAAAAACCACGGGTAGGTGGTATACAGTTATGGATGGACGAGCGACTGCCGACACAGAGGTTGCTACAGCCGTGGACTACCGTACTGTGTCTGCTGCTAATATAGACTGGATGATAATGAGATAAAATTAAAATATATATATATATCACACTAGTACTGCAGCCGGACAGGTATATATTATGTAATGACGGACCTGCTGGACACTGTCTGTCAGCACTGCAGACTCCTAAAGTAAGCTACTAGTATCAAGA
This sequence comes from Pseudophryne corroboree, assembly GCF_028390025.1. Classification (NCBI taxonomy): domain Eukaryota; kingdom Metazoa; phylum Chordata; class Amphibia; order Anura; family Myobatrachidae; genus Pseudophryne; species Pseudophryne corroboree. The sequence goes on along the minus strand of NC_086444.1, from coordinate 629,932,827 downwards.
AGATAGAAAAAAAAAACCACGGGTAGGTGGTATACAATTATGGATGGACGAGCGACTGCCGACACAGAGGTAGCTACAGCCGTGGACTACCGTACTGTGTCTGCTGCTAATATAGACTGGATGATAATGAGATAAAATTAAAATATATATATATATCACACTAGTACTGCAGCCGGACAGGTATATATTATGTAATGACGGACCTGCTGGACTCTGTCTGTCAGCACTGCAGACTCCTAAAGTAAGCTACTAGTATCAAGAAGATAGAAAAGAAAAAAACACGGGTAGGTGGTATACAATTATGGATGGACGAGCGACTGCCGACACAGAGGTAGCTACAGCCGTGGACTACCGTACTGTGTCTGCTGCTAATATAGACTGGATGATAATGAGATAAAATTAAAATATATATATATATCACACTAGTACTGCAGCCGGACAGGTATATATTATGTAATGACGGACCTGCTGGACACTGTCTGTCAGCACTGCAGACTCCTAAAGTAAGCTACTAGTATCAAGAAGATAGAAAAAAAAAACCACGGGTAGGTGGTATACAATTATGGATGGACGAGCGACTGCCGACACAGAGGTAGCTACAGCCGTGGACTACCGTACTGTGTCTGCTGCTAATATAGACTGGATGATAATGAGATAAAATTAAAATATATATATATATATATATCACACTAGTACTGCAGCCGGACAGGTATATATTATGTAATGACAGACCTGCTGGACACTGTCTGTCAGCACTGCAGACTCCTAAAGTAAGCTACTAGTATCAAGAAGATAGAAAAAAAAAAACCACGGGTAGGTGGTATACAATTATGGATGGACGAGCGACTGCCGACACAGAGGTAGCTACAGCCGTGGACTACCGTACTGTGTCTGCTGCTAATATTATAGACTGGATGATAATGAGATAAAATTAAAATATATATATATATCACACTAGTACTGCAGCCGGACAGGTATATATTATGTAATGACGGACCTGCTGGACACTGTCTGTCAGCACTGCAGACTCCTAAAGTAAGCTACTAGTATCAAGAAGATAGAAAAAAAAACCACGGGTAGGTGGTATACAATTATGGATGGACGAGCGACTGCCGACACAGAGGTAGCTACAGCCGTGGACTACCGTACTGTGTCTGCTGCTAATATAGACTGGATGATAATGAGATAAAATTAAAATATATATATATATATCACACTAGTACTGCAGCCGGACAGGTATATATTATGTAATGACGGACCTGCTGGACACTGTCTGCAGAATGCGTTTATAAAAACACCACACGACGAGTGTTTAACTTTTTCAGGCAGACCAATCACAATTATACTGGTGGTCAGCAGACAATCACAATACTGGTGGTCAGTGGTCACTGGTCAGTCACACTGGCAGTGGCACTCTGGCAGCAAAAGTGTGCACTGTACTTAAAATATGTACTCCTGCTATAACTGCTCCCCAGTCTCCCCCACAATTAAGCTGTGTGAGCAGTGAGCACTCAGCACAGTCAGATAATGATATACAGTATTACATATGATGCAGCACACTGGGCTGAGCACAGATATGGTATGTGACTGTGTCACACTGTGTATCGTTTTTTATCAGGCAGAGAACGGATTAATTAAACTGGTGGTCACTGGTCACACTATCAGCAGCAAGTAGTACTCCTCCTAATAATATGCTCCCCAAAATTTGTGTCTCTCTCTAGTACTCTGGTCTAAACGGAGAGGACGCCAGCCACGTCCTCTCCCTATCAATCTCAATGCACGTGTGAAAATGGCGGCGACGCGCGGCTCCTTATATAGAATCCGAGTCTCGCGATAGAATCCGAGCCTCGCGAGAATCCGACAGCGGGATGATGACGTTCGGGCGCGCTCGGGTTAACCGAGCTAGGCGGGAAGATCCGAGTCGCTCGGCCCCGTGTAAAAAAACCTGAAGTTCGGGCGGGTTCGGATTCCGAGGAACCGAACCCACTCATCTCTAGTATAATCCCCATGGTCCTTACGGAGTCCCCAGCATCCACTAGGACGTTAGAGAAAATAAGATTTTACTTACCGGTAAATCTATTTCTCGTAGTCCGTAGTGGATGCTGGGCGCCCGTCCCAAGTGCGGACTTCTTCTGCAATACTTGTATATAGTTATTGCTGCAATAAGGGCTATGTTATTGTTGCATCAGGGTTGCACTGATGCTCTGTTGTTGTTCATACTGTTGACTGGGTAAGTTTATCACAAGTTATACGGTGTGATTGGTGTGGCTGGTATGAAACTTGCCCTGGATTTACAAAATCCTTTCCTTGTACTGTCAGCTCTTCCGGGCACAGTTTCTCTAACTGAGGTCTGGAGGAGGGACATAGAGGGAGGAGCCAGAGCACACCAGAATCTAAATTCTTTCTTAAAGTGCCCATGTCTCCTGCGGAGCCCGTCTATTTCCCATGGTCCTTACGGAGTCCCCAGCATCCACTACGGACTACGAGAAATAGATTTACCGGTAAGTAAAATCTTATTTTTTGGGATAAAGTTTTAAATGCTTGTAAACAAAATCTTCTCTCTTGATTTGGTTAAACATCCTATGTCATGTCTTCTACTTAGTTATTCACACTGGAATTTGGAGACCCAGGGGGTAATTCCAAGTTGATCGCAGCAGGAACTTTGTTAGCAGTTGGGCAAAACCATGTGCACTGCAGGGGAGGCAGATATAACATGTGCAGAGAGAGTTAGATTTGGGTGGGGTGTGTTCAATCTGCAATCTAATTTGCAGTGTAAAAATAAAGCAGCCAGTATTTACCCTGCACAGAAACAAAATAACACACCCAAATCTAACACTCTCTGCACATGTTATATCTGCCTCCCCTGCAGTGCACATGGTTTTGCCCAACTGCTAACAAAATTCCTGCTGCGATCAACTCAGAATTACCCCCCTAGAGTTATAATATGATCACCTTACTTGACGGTGGCCAAGAAAGTTATTTTATCTCACTGGATATCCAAATCCCACCCATTTCTTCATGAAGTCCAGATGAGACTACTTACTCTTATCTATTATGAACGCCAATCTGCATTCCCAGTTGTTGAGAAAGGGGTTATTCGCTTTTATAGAAAATGGGAATTATACATTACTAAACTTCCCGTGTCCACTTAGAACCAAATGCAATCGGTCTTTGAATCTACCTCTTGGTACCTTCTCCGTCATTTGTCTTGATGTATATCATGGACAAAAAACAAGGAAAAGTGGTGCGCTTTTGTGTATTTATATATCTTTAAATTCAATAGGTTTAGGTGTCTGCTTATGCTCAAAACTGAAATAAATAACCATAGAATCTGCTTTATAAATACATCAATTAATCTTTACTTCAATTAATAAACAATATATTACACATAAAAACTATAAAATCAAAGAATTGGTTTGTATACCACACACTCAAATAGGGAGCATCAAATAACCTCTAGCGCTGTATAGTTATTAGCAACAATGTACCTCTTTTGACACTAAACAGACCCTTTGCAATCTGCTAAATATTGTGTCAAACTGTAACAATATACTGACAGTTATGCAAGGAAAAAAAGTCTCTCCTATCCTCCTGCTCCTGGCGTCCCAGTGCAGAGGGATGCTGCTGTATAATGGTTTACCCGAGCTTACGGGAATGTCTGGCAGTGCAGTCACCCGGAGAGATACACGTTCCTGTGATTGTCAGTATGAACATCCACCGCCCGCGCTATAGTGCAATCTCAGTTCTGGCAGGCGGGTATATATTTAAATGCTCCCAGTTACCGCTTTCCAATGTGGCCGCTGGACTTGGCACAGTCTCGGTCCTGGCTTGCGGGTAAACGGAGCTCCAGTTTGCGCTTACAACGAGGCTGTTGCAGATAATGCTCGTACGATGCTTCCGTCAGTGTGTGGCTGCAAACGGGGATATGACGTCAACGCGTTTCGTCCCGTCGTAAATCGGGACTTCCTCAAGACTGAAGGGCTCATTCCATCTTGGCCCTTATTTAAATCCCCGTATGGACCGCCTTTCATTAAAATTACAAACACCAGTGTGAAACAGGCTCGGTCTTAAAAATTACATACACACTGATCTCCTGTGATTATAATTACATAGATCCGTATATTAAGTCTAGAAACTTAGATTTATATATATTTAACAGTTAGAAATTGAAAATAAATAATTAAGAAGCAGACTCTAGGTACTTCGTAAACAACAAGTATTTCCATATAAGCACATATATGAACATTAAAATAGAGCTTTCAAAAATTCAGGTGTTTTTAATTTAAACAATAAAGGCAACAGTGTTAGTATTAACATTATGGTCAGCATCACCGATATTAATATTTTAATTTTAACTATTCATGATTTTAATCAAAATGACAATAAAATATATGATTCATGTAATTACTACCATTCCCCATATAAATTTACCTAATCTAAGCAAGTGTAATCAATCGCCTCGTTAAGCCCCTTAGGACTTAACGTATCCAGTTTAAATATCCAAGCAGATTCTCCAATGCATAGCTGCCGATATCTATTTCCACCCCTCCTGGTATTACAAAATTGTTCAACCACTATTAGAGATAACCCCTTAGGATCCCCATTATGACATTTAATAAAATGTCTTGATACACTATGTTTAATGGATTTATTAATAATATTACGCCTATGTTCCCTAAAGCGGCATTTGATTGTTCTAATAGTCCTGCCGACATATTGCAGTCGGCACGGACATTGTAAAACATACACAGAATAAGTGGATTCACAGTTTAGATATTGTTTAATCGGAAAACTCCCCCCACTACTACAAGATATAACATTTGTTGACCCATTATTCATATGCCCACAAGTAAGACAAGTGGATTTATTACACCTATAGCTACCGCAAGGTCTATTAGGGAGCCAAGATTCTGGCTGATCTTTTTTTGCTTGTTTGATTGGTCTCAAATCACTTGGTGCTAATAGATTCCTTAAATTTGTATTTTTCTTATATATTATCCTTGGTTTATCCCCAATGTACTTATTCAATACATGATCTTGTTTCAATATTCCAAAATTCGTGTTCATGATCTTTTTTATCTTATTCGATTTGGAGTTAAACTTAGATACAAATAACAGCTCTTCAGAGGGATCAAGCTGATTGGTGGCTTCCAATGTTCTAATAGAAGATTTAAATTGGGATCTCGAAGTAATCCCACTGTCCAATTTTCCAGTATTAGTCTCTATTCTCTCTGTTGTTTTAGTAGAGGTCAAAGCCTCCTCTAACAGTTTCTGTGGATATCCTCTTCTTTTAAAATGATTGATCATAGTACCAGATTGTTCAGTGAAATCCTCATCTCTTGAGCAGTTGCGTCTAATACGCATTAGTTGATTTTTGGGTATATTTTTAATCCAAGGTTTAAAATGAGCGCTTTCATAATGTAAATAATTGCTCGTTCCTACTGGTTTAGTATAATTATTGGATACAATCACCTCGTCTTGAATTGAGAAAGCCACATCAAGAAAGTTTATCACATCAAAATCAAAAGTGTATGTGAACTTGAGATTATACGTGTTATTATTAACAAAATTAACAAACTCTTGTGCTAGTGTAGGACCCCCATCCCAAATAATGAACAAATCGTCAATAAAACGGCCATAGAGGACCAGGTTATCTCTATATGGACCGCTCCATATATACTCCTCCTCGAAGCGGCCCATATAGAGATTCGCGAAACTTGGCGCGAACCTGGTCCCCATGGCCGTCCCAAGTGCCTGTAAATAATAAGTGTCACCAAACAAAAAATAATTGTGAGTGAGTATATACCAAATGGATTGAATAATAAAATCACGTCGCTCCAACGTCAAGCTTTGATCCATATTTAAGTAATAATTCACCGCATCAATACCAGCTGCATGTGGAATATTGGTGTATAATGCTTGGACGTCAAGGGTAAGAAACCCCCAACTCTTCTTCCAATTTCTTCCTACCACCTTTTGTAGGATATGTTTAGTATCCTTGATATGTGACTGTAAATTAACAACGTGATTTTGTAGGTGTACATCAACAAAATGTGACAAATTAGAAGTGAGGGAACCAACACCTGAAATTATAGGGCGCCCAGGAGGTGAAATGAGTGTTTTGTGAATTTTGGGAAGGTGATAAAAAACCGGAGTGATGGGATGTGTACATAATAAAAAATAAAATTCATCTTCAGATATGGCCTTCTCATTCTTTGCAAGATCCAACATAAGTCGGTATTCTTTTTGATAACTAAGTGTAGGATTATTAGGTAGAGATGTATAATATTGAGTGTCTAATAATTGTCTGTTAGCCTCCAATATATAATCATCTCTGTTCTGTATAATGATCCCCCCTCCCTTGTCTGCTGGTCTAATGACAAGGGAGAGGGTTTCTCTTAATTCCTTCAAGGCAAGTCTCTCCTTTTTGGACAGATTGTGATTGAATTCATAATGACAAGATGATTGTCTATTTCCAGATCTACTGCACAAGGATTTAAAGTCACTGAGAGTTTTATTGTAAAAAATAGTAATTGCTGAACTCTTATGTTCTAACGGAAAAAATTGAGATTTCCTCTTAAATTTGGGTAAACATGTAGGATGTATATCATGGAAATGTTTTATTGTGAAAGGCAGAAGCACAACTGCTACCCATCATGGTAAATCTATACAGTCCCCCCTCCCATGTCTGTGTCGTTACACTCCACCCCCCCCCCCTTTTTTTTTCCTTTCCCCCTTTTTCCCTTTATTATTGCTTTTCTTATTGTTACCATGGGTATTTGAAAATTGTTTTGATTGTAACATAAATTTTATTGAATGTGTTCTTGGATCTTGAGCCTCATACTGGACATTTCACACTAATCCGTAACTCATGACCAAAATACAATTCATGGTCCTATAATTCTTGTTTATGTTACTGACTCTTCTGTATTTGTCGTCCATATCTCTTGTACCCCTTGTGATATAACGCTCTTTCTTTTATGTTGTAAAATCAATAAACTGTTTATTGAAAAAATAAAAATGTTTTATTGCTTGGAAAAACATATTTTAATGTAGAAAACTATTTAAAATAAATAATGTGATTCATTTGTTCTCACCGTATTGCATCTTTATTTTCAAAAAAAATCTATTTTGAAACATTAAAAAAAAAAATTCTACTACAGGGGATATGAAAACCCAAATCTATCTCAAAGACTGGTGTGACTGGACAGCTGAGTATTGCTAATATTTTATTGATAAACTGTGGAATTTACATATTGCCACAAAGAGACAGTTCATGATAAATCTATATAATAATATCAGCTTGTGATAAAAAGGATGTCATTATATTGACAAGCAATGACCTCCCACCAGTGTCAGATATGTTAATTCCAGAGATTTCAGACATAACATACATCTACAGTTTCCAAACAGGTCTGCTATTTCCATAGTTACACAGGGTGTTTTTGCGCTATTGCCTAGACAAAGTGATGGTTCCTCATTGTGAAGGATTTATTTCCTAGTCAGCGGCTTGGAAAAAAACACAGTTTCTAGGTCAGTTTACAAACTAAAATTTAAAATGTCAATGCTTTTATTAACAAAACAGCCAATTTTTGCCATTAAAAAGCACCCTTCTTCCATCTACTAGGTGGCACAGGGAACATTGGGTATAGCCTGGAGAGGAGAGAGTCTGTGCACCAAATAGTCGCAATTTTTTTTCACAGTAGCCACAGACTTCCTTTCCACTATACCCCGCCCCCAGCCACCAGCTAACCAGTCTCAGTTTGCAGCAGTAGGCACCATTTTGTGGGGTCTGCTATTAAGTGGTCCCTCCAGTTTATTTATTTTGCTTTATTTTACTTTCATTTTTGTTTTACTGTCACTTTTATTTATGATGAGCAGTCTATACAGGCGTCCTATAGGACTCCCTCACAGCTTCTCCAACATCCAGCGTCAGTTACAGCAGCACCAGCAACTGGATTGGTTCAGCTGTCAGCACCTTTCCCACACATGTTTGACAGAGATTGCGCAGCTGGAAGCAGCTTCTCTGGTTATGCCTTGTCTGGTTGGGTTATGGCTTTGGTTCCAGAACAGGAAGCTAATGTCTCATTTCCCTAAGCTGTTGAGACCTCCTCAGTGCAAGCCAGCACAGTGATGTGGGCCATCAGTCTCCATCTATGAGTCTGCATTCATGGGTTTGCTAACTGTCCCATTCTTAATCATGACAACAGGTGCCTGACAGTGCAGTTATTGTAAACTACCGGAGTACAGTGATCTTCAGTATTAAGTGTCAAAACACCGGTATTGCCTTCTGAGTAGCTTGGGTGCTTCCTACCGATGCATAGGCGCACCTAGATATCTAGATTTCTACCAGCTGCAGGCCAGGTGGGAGTCCCCTTTTTGGTCGCTGCCAGCCTTTGTGTCTGCTAGCATAGCTAGGCTGGTGGTTACTGACAGGCATAGTGTTGTGCCTGGGTCAGTATCTGGCACATGCACTAGAGGACGCTCAGTTCTGCTATGCATATAAAGGGGTTTATTGTCTTTAGTGTGGCACATTACAGCAGCCCATACTTGAACTGGTGAACAGTGCGGGATGTAGTTATGTGACCGGTGACTACATCTCGCCCCCTCCTAATCCCGACAGGCATTCCACGCCCGGGATCCCGGTGTCGGGATGCTGATCGCCAGGATCCCGGCCGCCGGTAACCCATACCTAACCTGCGCTTGCTCAGGTAGAAGGTGCATGAGCATCACTTCCATTTTCTGACATTGTCACTGGGACGGCTTTGTGTGTTTTCATGCATTTTTGGCATAGGGGTCTCATGCTCGATGCCCAAAAGCAATATTCGGCCAATCTTCACCTCTGTGTTTGGCAGACATTCTTTGCACTGTTCCGCCATGAGTTATTCCTGCTCTCTCTAATTTGTGCCTCTGCTCTTGTCCTTGAAGGTACAGGTCTCTGCCCTGTCTGTCCTCTTTCAGCACTAAAGTGCTCTCTTAGTGGACATATGAGTCTCTTTTCAGGGTATCCTACATGTCCATCCACTATTTGTCCATTGGGTTGCTCCATGGGAACTGTCCTTGGCTTTTAGGGTTCTCCCGTCCACTCCTTTTGAGCCCCTGCATATGGTAGACATTTGTTGGCTTGCATGGAATTCAGCTTTCTTACTTGCCATTGAGTCGGCCTGGAGGGTGTCCGACTTGCGCGCCTTCCCTTGGCACTCACCTTTAGTGATTTTCCATGCAGATTGGGTGGTCCTTAGAACTCCCTTATGTTACTTACCTAAGGAGGTGTCTCTGAATCACATCAACCAAGAGAGAGTGGTTCCATCTTCTATACTCTGAACACTTCACCAGAGGGAGCATCTCTTGATGTGGTGAGGTCTCTTCGAACTTTTGTGGACAGGGCCAGGGAAGTAAACAGGTAGGATTCTCTTGTCCTGTACGATATTCAGAAGTGGGACTGGTCTGCTTCAAAACATCCTATGGCCAGGAGGTTCCACTTGTCTATCCGCCATGTTTATTCTATGGAAACTCTTCCTGCCCCTGCCGTTGTGACGGCTCACTCGACCTAGTCAGTGGGAGCTTCTTGGGCAGCTCAGTGTGATGCTTCTGCAGAGCAGCTTTGTAAAGTGGGACACATGGTCCTCTTCCACACTTTTCTTTGTTTTTATGCATATGACACTTTTGCATCTTCAGATGCAGCCTTCGGGTATACAGTTCTCAGCGCAGCTCCGGGGCATCCCCACCCATTAGGGGACAGCTTTAGGACTTCACAATGTTCCCTGAGCCCACTAGTGTATGGAAGAAGAGGATTTATGTTGGTACCTTTATTCAATCCTTTACTTCAAGACCATAGGAGGCACAGGGATTCTGGTTTGCAGTGGACAGTTCCTATATACTGGTTCTCTGAACGCCTTTCATGCAAGTGTGTTTCCATGTATTCCTTCTCCCTGCTCCTGCCGTGGGCTTGCTAACTTAACTGGCTGCATGGTGGCTGGGGATGGTGTATAGTGGAAAGGGAGTCTGGGGCTGCAGGGATTTTTTTTTTACTATTTTGCTGCCCAGACTCTCTCCTTTCCAGGCTATACCCAGTGTTCCTGTGCCCTCTATGAACTCAAAGAAAAAAAGATTTAACAAGGAAAGAACATAAATCCTCTTTTTAAATTTCATGCTTCAACAACTGTGAAGCGGTAACTTTTACATACAGTTGTTTAATAACCAAATCCTTGTGACACCTGGGAAAGTTTACTAAGAATTGCCTTAATCGCCCTTTCTCGCTCCTAATCCCCAGAATAAAAATCACACATTTACTAACAAGCATTTTCACTTGCTTCTATGTCTTTCAATGGTGTATGTTGTTGCTTTTTGGAGTTTGCAATTTGCGTCAATTTTGCGGCTTTCGCATGGGAAGTCGCTTCGTATGTCACATTTGAACGCACTTTAATTCGCAGTAGAATGCCCCACAAGTTGCATGCCAGCACAAACCAGTTCACACCTCAATTTCCACCGCAAATCGCTGTAATGCTACAAAATCCCCAATCAATCAACTAGTGCAGGACACATGAAATCAGTGCCTGGATGCAGGCTACAACAAAACCTGCCTCAACAGAGGCAGAACTACCCTTGGTGCAGCAGGTGCATTGCACCAGGGCCCCTTGGGACTAAGGGACCCACTGCTGCCCAGACCAGCATAACTATTTTGAGCAAAGTCAGATGACTGGCTCAGCGAAGGGAGGTGGGGCTGACCTTGTGTGTGTGCAACCTGATAAAGCCTACTGATTTATCCTATATTAAACACGCTAAAAGGTTAAGAGACTCAGTACGCTATTGGAGTATGTGGTACCGTAAGGGTACGCACTTAGCGTAGCGGACGCTTAGCCGTGGACGAGACGCACGAGCGGCACGTTCGCTCACGGCTTAATGCGTAGAGGCAAGCACGCTATGGGCTGCCGATTACCGTAATGATACGCTACCAGCGTAGCGGACGCTCGAGACCACGAGGAGATCACAAGCGGCGCTGACGCTCACAGAGTTAAACCTTTATAACTATACCATAAATAATGTACTTATACTGTAAACCTTTGTGCAGTGTTAGGGTGTAAATGCAACACAGTGTAACCTTGTTAGTTTAAAAGCTGTATGAGTGTATGTGACGCTCAGAGAACACTTTTAGCAATATAATAAACACTCAAATACCGGTCTAAGGTTCTAACACCTTTAAGGGAGAGAATGAACGTTCAATTGCAAAAGAATACACATTACAACTTATACACTACCAGCAAAAAAGGAAAGAGAGCGCAAATAGACTTGAATTATTCCATATTTATTATATCTAAAATTGCACATACACCAAAATTAGTTTAAACTATACCAATTGGCAACTGGATTTAAAACAACTTAGTACTTTAAAAATATATTTCATAGCATAGGATCCCTAACACTCGAATATCCTTATGGTTCCACTCAAGTAATACCCTACTGATTACCAGATAATTTTCACAGGTGTCCTTTAGTGAAATCAATGTAGAAAGAGTCCAAGAATGGTGAAAGACCCTTATTTATATCCACCAGTCACGTCCTGTGTGATAATACATGTATTTATACCGTAATCATGGTTATTGTTTCTTTTAAGAAAGAATTGAAACAGTTAATGTAGCAAATATACTGATGCTTCAGGTAGCTAAAAGTCAGTTTGTAAAGCAGGCTTTATCTCATATTGCAGCCTCTCTAGAGCGTCTCCGTCTGCCGCTCTCTACCTTAATCACTTATTGTGTTCAGAGCGGTTAGGCTTACCGCTTCCCGAGAGTTTTGGTCCACGGCGCCGGGATTGCGCGCACCGCCTGGCGTGTCCAAGGTGATTGTAGCTGCGGCGCCTGTGTTCACCTCTCAGTGCCCGACTGGACCGCTGGCTCCAGGCACGTGATCGACAGCCACGGTCCCTGCTTTGCAAAGGGACCAATGCAGGTGGCTCCAGACCCAGGACCGGACTGTCCAATAAAGTGATTGATGCTGAAATCGGTGGCAACCAAATCCGTGAAGAGTGTTTGGATCCTAAAACAACCTGACTCGTTTCTCGACCGTTATAAGCTGGTCGTTTCTTCAGAGGGAAGGAATATTCTATCCCATCAGGTCTCCTTATTTAAAGAGACCTGAGAATGAAATTAGTGCAAACACCTGAGAGTCCACCTGTTCTATTAGGTCTCAGGGAAGCGTGTGCATACAGGATTCTAAATGTATACTCATTTGAATATAAATCAGCATGACCCAAAATTATATATCTCCTTACAGCATTAGAATGATAAAGCTAAATATTTATCTTATATAAAACCCTTTATGAGGTCTAAGAACACTGTACGCTATTTACGTATGGAGTACCGTAAGGGTACGCTCGTTGCGTAACGATCGCTTAGCCGTGGTCGAGACGCTCAAGCGTCACGTTCGCTCACGGCCAAGAGATCACAGGCAGGCACGCTATTGGCTGCCGACTAACGTAATGATTCGCTATAGCGTAGCGGACGCTCGGGACCACGAGGAGATCACCAGCGGCGCTGACGCTCACAATGTTAAACCTTTATATCTAAACCATAAACAATGTAATATGCTGTAAAACCTTAGTGTAGAGATAGGGTGTAGATGCAACCTAGTGTAACCTTATTACCTTTTTAGCTGTTCTAGCGTCACCGACGCTCTGAGAATACTTAACACTATAAGAAATACACAGATACCTGGGCTTAGGGTCCAACGCCTAATATATATATATTATGAATGATATACTTGCAAAAGAATTAATACAAATACAAATCATACACTACAATATAACATAGACTACCTAACCAGATAACTACACAGGAAATACAATACAATTACTATTTAAGGGAAAATTAGAGAGAAAGAGGAGAAGAGAGAGAGAGAGAGAAATTGGCCCACAATAACAAGAAGATCAATATAGTTGCAGAGAAAAACTTACGCACAAAGGAAACGATCGCATGCGCCTCTGGACATCCAGCTCCCGATTTTCAGCAATGATAACCGTTGAAGAGTTAGAGCTGGATGTGATCGGCTTGTCTATTTATGCCCCACACACAATACAATTCAATGGTCCCTACAATCTCATTGTTCATTGGACACAGGAATTCCTCCTCGCATTATAACAAAAGGTCATAGGTTGATTCATACAGGTGGGCCGTGACTATTTCCAACAGCTCAGGTGGGAGGGAAACTGGGTTTCCCGCCGCATGGATAAGTAAGTGCAAATACAGTAAATGTTCATAAACTTCTTATGTCCATAACTATTCGCACGAGCGATTAATCCGCTTCAAACCAACACCGGAATATTGCTAATTAAATACTCTTCCGATGGGTACTAAACACCACTGTATTACTCCTGTCTGACCCTTCGTATCAAACAAAGAGGGATTTCTCTGTTCACGAACATTCTATATTAACCAAACTTTCAGAATCTATCAAAGGGACCATGATCTACAAAATACATTATATAGTGAAAATATGTAACGATTGAGTCGCACGCTACGATCACATAAACTCTACCGTAAATACGCATACCGTGCGCCTGCGGGTGCCCGCGACTGTGAGTATGCGCACGTACGGGAGTGCGTACGCATGCGCAGCACGGACCTGTGTGAGGTGCAAATATGGTAGTGTGCATAGAGATATTTTTCTGACTTTGACAGTCCACCCTTTGGCAGTCAACAATAACTGCCACCTTCTAAAACATTTCAAAAAGAGAAAAATATATGTCAGGGGTTAATACATTTACATGGTTGGGTAGGGGAGGAGAGGAGAAGGTAGGAAAAGGGTATGACCTAGTGAGATAGCAGAAGCATGTGTGTATGAATCCGTGCTTGGGGGTCATGTATCATCGTGCCGTACGTGTTTTAAATCAAGCTTCGAGGTATTGCGAAGTATACATTTGAATTCCTTCTTATCCCGTGGTACGGGTCTGTGGATGGGCTGTCAAACTTTACCGAGCTCTTTTCGGCTTTTGGTTGCAACAAAATGGGGGAGCACATTTTAGTTGATGATACATGAATGGGGGGGATATGTGAGTGCTGATATCTGTGCCTATATTCCCTATCGACTATGTGTGTCATTACTTGAAGGTTGTAGAGATGAAGATAAGGAGCAATTATGGTAAATGCAGTCATAAACTATGTGAGTTTAATATACATTTGTTGATTGAAGTCTTGTCTGGTGTCTTGTCTTGATGTACATGTTGACTGTAGTCTCTTTGGGCTTTTGCCAAAATGCGAGCAAAAGCTTTCTCAATGTCCATAGGCTTACAAAAGTGTTGGGCTATCGTAAAATTTTAAAATTGCTAGGGATATTGGGGGTCTATGGCATTGTCCATCAATGGTCTGTGTAAAAGGTTGTCAAATTCTTCTTCCAAGCGGATGTCTTTGTACCTTGGAGGAAAACAAAGGAGAAACGGGTGAAAGAAACGGACCGTGGAATCACATTTTCTTCACAACATTGTCTCAATGGTTGGGTCGTAAATCAAATCAGTCGTTGTTATTACAGTATCTTCACTTCTTAAACTCATCACTCGGGCGCTACGTTTACACTTTGTTAAAACCCGAACGCATCTAAATATCAGACCGACCAATATGATGACACCCAGAATACGCACGCACGGGAGGGCTCATGCACGTGCAGCGGGCACACGCATGAGGTGCATATATGGCAATGTGCAGCGTGATATTTTTCTGACTTTGACAGTCCACCCTTTGGCAGTCACCAAATAACTGCCACTTCCTAAAACAGTTCAAAAAGAGAAAAATATATGTCATGTATAATACATTTCTATGATTGGGTAAGGGAGAAGAGAAGAAGGTGGGAAAACGGTATGACCTAGTGAGATAGCAGAAGCATGTGTGTATGAATCCATGTTTGGGGGGTCATGTATCATCGTGCCGTACGTGTTTTAAATCAAGCTTCGAGGTATTGCGAAGTATACATTTGAATTCCTTCTTATCCCGTATTACGGGCCTGTGGATGGGCTGTCAAACTTTACCGAGCTCTTTTCGGCTTTGGTTGTAACAAAATGGGGGAGCACATTTTAGTTGATGATACATGAATGGGGGAGATATGTGATTGCTGATATCTGTGCCTGTATTCCCTATCGACTATGTGTGTCATTACCTGAGGGTTGTAGAAATGAAGAAAAGACATAATTACGGTAAATGCGGTGGTATTCTATGTCGGGTAAATGTACATTCGTCGATTGAGGTCTTGTTTGGTGTCTGTTGAATGCAGTCTTCTTTGTGCTTTTGCCCATAAGGTGCGAGCAAAAGCTGTCAATGTCCATAGATTTACAAAAGTGTTGGGCTAGCGTAATTTTAAAATTTCTAGGGAAACTGGGGATCCATGGCATAGTTCAGCAAAAATCTGTGTATCAGGTTGTCAAAACTTCTTCTTTAATCCATCTGTTGTCTGTATATCGGCTCATCAAATTCCTCGTCCAAGTGGGTCTTTTTACCTTGGAGGAAACGGAAAAACAGGTGAAAGAAACGGACCGTAGAAATCGCATTTTCATCCCATCATTGTTTCTACATTTGGGTCATAAATCAAATCCATTGGAATTACAGTTTCCTCACTCCTTAAACTCATTACCCTAGTACGACGATTGCACCTCATCAAAGCCTGACCGCATCTAAATATCAAACCAATCGTTATGATAACACCTAAGATACATAGGAGAAACTTCCCAACATCCATTATGACTCCTTGAGCCCAGTCTCCTAAACCAGAGAACCAATTTCGCGGGTTCAACCATGACACCCAACCAGTCAGCTCATTACCTACAGCAGCAAGAGTGAGATTGTGTCTCCTGCGAAATTCCCACTTCAGTTGGAGAATATCATCCATCTTTTGGTCTATGACCTCGACCGGGTCCTCGGTGCTATTCGTAATATATGTGCAACATTTCACGCCGTATTGTGTTGCCAGTGTGACACAATATCCGCCTGTCACTGCTGTGAGGTAATTAAGAACCATTCTATGCTGTACCAGTTCTGTTTTATAAGCCTGAAGTTCTCTTCCAGTATACCTAAACGTGTCATCATACATTTCAGTGATATTATCTAACAAATTGGCGAGCGCAGATATGTATTTATAATTCAACACTCCTCTAGCGGTGCGAGTGATATCTAACGCGATTAGAAACTGAATCCCGGTGGATTCATGGATCATGTCAGAGGCCGGATGCTCTGTTCTTTCTATCAGGTGCCGTTTAACTACGTGCTCGTAATGGGTGTGAGTATAAGGAGTTTGGGCAACACGGTGTATGTCTTTCATTTTGTCATGTGATACAGTCATTACTTCAGGCAGTACTTTTCCAATATAACACAATCCTTCAGAGTTTGGGGCAAGCCACTTATACGCCTTTCTCCCGCATATGAAATATGCATCATCGGGGAGAACATATGGGACGGAGTAGGACATAACCATATTACACACCTTCCATGTGAAATCTCCTAACCCTAATTCTTCCATCTGCTTAGTACACGTATCAGGTTGTACGATATGTGCACAGTATCCTGGTGATACCTCTCCAACTCTCGTAATCCTATTTCCTAAGGTATACCTATACCGGAAAGATTTTCCTCTACTGGCTATGTGGCGTATAAGCTCTGTATATGTAGGCATTCTATCTGCTCTATGCGAAAAGGTCATGGTTTGATTACTCCATGACACTTCCCAATTTCCCGGCTTTCGGGGATTGGAGATGTTAAAACATAATAGGGACCTATCCACATGGTATTGGTGGAGCTTCAAACTAGGAGGGCTGGAGATATTAAACCTCATGTCCACCGGTCTCCCACCACTTAACTCAAGTACCTCCCCTAACGTTAAAGGAAATGGTACTAGCCCTGATTTGCTATGACCTTGAGGTACTTGAGAGCATACCCAACAATCTGTTTTATTTAACACACTACCCACTAAGGAGTGATAGTCACTCAATGGATGCCGGTCCATATGGATATTAAAACTGGATTGGCATTTCTTTATGCACCCATCCTCAATGACATTGTTACAGAGCCGACAGATACAGTTTTCTTCAGCTAACAATCCTTCACAATTCCTTTTATGGTCAATGCTATCGGATCGTTTTCTGATACTCGCCTTTACTTGTTGGTTAAGTTGTTCTTGGAAAACTACACCTCCATCTCTGTCATCAGAACCCATTCCAGAACCTCTCTCGACCTCCATGGTACTCTCGCCGGAACAGACTGCTCTGGTCAACATCATGGTCAACAGGAAAATCCGGATCACAGTCTCTTGGGGCAAGTCCATCTTGTAGGAGGAAACGGAGAAGAATGAGAAGGGGGAAAAAATAATTTGAGGGAGAGGGGATGGGAAGTTGGAGAAAAACAATAAAAGGGAACAGGGGATCGACAACTGCTTTTGGTCTTGTGATTTTCAATGCTCAGGTGCCGCCTCAATCCTCCTGGAACAGACACTCCAGTGATACAACCTCTACCGTCTGTTCCTTATCACGGGGCCTCTCTGGATCAGCAACCTTTTTACAGTGGGACGAATGAACCCAAGTCTCTCTCTCAGCAACCTTCAATGCTGTAGTGCTAGTCAATAAGACCTGGTATGGTCCTTCCCATCTGTCAATAAGGCAACCTGAGCGTAGAAAATTCCGTATCATTACATAATCCCCAGGTTCAATGTCATGACAATTACTATCTGGTAAATCAGGAATCACTAACTTCAGATTATCATTTTGATTCCTTAACTGTTTACTCATGTTAATCAAGTATTTTACAGTCACTTCATTGTTACACTTCAAATCATCCTGAGGGTTAATCATAACATGCGGTTGTCGACCAAACAAGATTTCAAAGGGAGACAGATTAAGAGGGGACCTGGGAGTGGTTCTGATGCTGTACAGTACAATGGGTAAAGCTTCTGGCCATGTCAATCCTGTCTCTGCCATCACTTTACTCAGTTTATTTTTAATAGTGCTGTTCACTCTTTCCACTTTCGCACTCGCCTGTGGACGGTATGGAGTGTGCAGCTTGCTATCAATTCCCATCAATTTACACATTCCTTGAAAGACATCACCTGTAAAATGGGTACCCCTATCACTTTCGATAATTCTAGGGATACCATATCTACATACAAATTCCTGCACAATTTTCTTAGCAGTAAACATAGCGGTATTTGTGGCCGCCGGAAATGCTTCGACCCAATTTGAGAAAACATCTATACAAACAAGTACATATTTCAAATTTCGACAAGGGGGTAATTGAATAAAGTCAATCTGTATTACCTGGAAAGGGCCGCCGGCAGGTGGGATATGAGATGGTTCTGTAGGTATTGCCTTTCCGATGTTCTTTCTCAGACAGGTAAGGCATGACATTGCCCTTTTACTCGCATGAGATGAAAATCCTGGGGCACACCAATATGCTCTTACCAACTTGCACATCCCTTCCTTGCCCAGATGAGTCAGCCCGTGGGCTGCCTCAGCTAAACATGGAAGGTATGCTCTGGGGGCCACTGGTTTACCGTGTCCATCCGTCCAGAGTCCTGAGGACTCCTGGCCATATCCTTTTGCCTTCCAGACTGCCTTTTCCTGTGTGGAACACAAATTTTGCATCTCACACAACTTCTGTGTGTTGATGGTATTAAATACCATCAGTTGTGTGGTGTCTGTCTGTCTGGGGGTAGCAGCTGCTAACTTAGCAGCTTCGTCTGCTCGGCTGTTACCAAGTGATACTGGGTCTTGGCTATATGTGTGTGCTTTACATTTGATAACAGCCACTCTGTTGGGTTCCTGTATCACTGTTAGAAGCCTTTTTATGTGAGCTGCATGCGCTACCGGTGTACCAGCTGCCGTCATGAAATTTCTGAGGCGCCATAGGGCTCCGAAATCATGGACTACCCCGAATGCGTATCTAGAATCGGTGTAGATATTGGCTGATTTGCCCTTAGCCAATTCACATGCTCTGGTTAGGGCGACCAGTTCAGCAACCTGGGCTGAGTGAGGTGGGCCTAGCGGTTCCGCTTCTATGGTGCCTTGGTCATCTACGACTGCGTATCCAGTACACAAGTCTCCCGAGTCTGACTGTCTATGACAACTACCGTCCGTGTAGAACGTAAGTTCTACATCTTCCAGTGGGTTGTCACTGATGTCAGGCCTTGCGGTAAAATTTTGGGTCAAATATTCCATACAATCATGTGTGTCTTCCTTTGTATTAAATCCTCCTTCCCCACCACTCTCATCCTCCACCCTTTGTGCCTGTCCAGGCACACCTGGGAGATATGTTGCAGGATTTAATGCACTGCATCTCCTTATGGTGATGTTTACGGGGGCCATTAGTGCCAATTCCCATCTTGTAAACCGCGCTGATGAGACGTGTCTGGTTTGGGCAGAATTTAACAGGGCTGACACTGCATGTGGTGTATGAATTGTGAGGTTGTGACCTAGCACGACGTCTTCGCTTTTCGTTACTAGCAATGCTATCGCAGCAACGCTTCGCAAGCATGTGGGGAGGGATCGCGCTACCGTATCTAGCTGAGCGCTGTAATATGCTACCGGCCTGCTGGCATCACCGTGCTTTTGGGTTAGTACGCCTGCCGCGCAACCAGCACTTTCTGTTCCGTATAGTTCAAAGGGTTTCCCATAGTCTGGCATACCTAATGCTGGTGCCTGCGTTAGGCACTGTTTAAGTCTCTCGAATGCTGTCTCGGACTCGCCTGTATGCGAAATCCGATCAGGTTTGTTTGAGGAGACCATCTCCTGCAAGGGTAACGCTAGAATGGAAAACCCTGGGATCCAGTTACGGCAATACCCACACATTCCTAAAAATGTTCTGATCTGTTGCTGGGTTTGTGGCAGAGTCATGTCTCTAATTGCTTGAATTCTATCAGCGGTCAGGTGTCTCAGTCCTTGTGTTAGACAGTGTCCCAAATATTTTACCTTAGTTTGGCATAATTGCAACTTGTCTTTAGAAACCTTGTGTCCTGTGTCTGAAAGATGAAACAGGAGCTGTTTCGTATCCTTCAGGGATGCTTCCAATGAATCAGAACACAGTAGTAGATCATCCACGTACTGTATTAATACTGATCCACTCACTGGTTGGAAAGACTGTAAACAATCATGCAAAGCCTGAGAAAATATACTTGGGCTATCTATGAATCCTTGTGGTAATCGAGTCCATGTGTATTGGACTCCTCTGTATGTAAATGCAAACAAATATTGACTGTCAGGGTGCAGAGGTACCGAAAAGAAAGCGGAGCAGAGGTCAATAACAATGAAAAATTTCGCAGTGGGAGGGATTTGCATTAGGATGACAGCTGGATTTGGCACTACGGGGAACTGACTCTCAACTATTTTGTTAATCCCCCTTAGATCCTGCACTAGCCGGTAACCCCTCCCCCCACTCTTTTTAACAGGGAAGATGGGACTATTGGCAGTGCTGGACGTTCTTACCAGAATGCCCTGTTGTAGCAAGCGCTCTATTACGGGATACACTCCTAACTCCACCTCTGGCTTCAGAGGGTACTGTGGGATTTTTGGAGCTATCCTACCATCTTTTACTTGTACAACTACCGGAGCTACGTTTGCCATTAATCCAGTGTCCTGTCCATCTTTAGTCCAAAGTGACTCTGGTATCTGAGATGTCATTTCTTCTACTTGGGAGGGAGTCCTATTTGTCATAATGGTATGTGACATTAATTTTGATGGGGAGTCTAACATGTCTCGTACTTCCTGAGCGTGATTCTCAGGTATGTCCAAGAATACACCTTCAGGAGTACAATAAATGACGCACCCCATTTTACACAGTAAGTCTCTTCCCAGGAGATTAGTCGGTGCCGATGCAGCCAGCAAAAAGGAATGCTTGGTATGTAAAGGCCCTACTGTAATCTCGGCTGGTTTGCTAACAGGGTAGTGCTGGACTACTCCCGTTACCCCTATGGCTGGAATTGTCTTACCAGTGGTTCTCATGCCCACTGTCGAATTTATCACTGATTTGGCCGCCCCTGTGTCTACAAGAAAGTTTAATGATTTACCAGCTACATTGATTGCAATTTCTGGTTCACTTCCAAGGCTTGCAATCAATTTTACTGGCTGCAGATTACAGGTATGGCCACACCCCTATTGGGTATGGTGACCTCCCTGAATCCCGCTGGCAGCAACTACTTGTGATGGAGTTAATTGGGAGCTACCAGAGGCTTGCCAGTCTCTGTTCGGGGGATATCTTTTTGTTTCCCCTGTATGTGGCTCATAACTCCGTTTCTGCGGACCCTGATCCCAATGTCGTGTGTCGTGTCGTTGTCTAGGGGGTTGGTATGAGTTTCGTGAATTCTTCACTCTATAATCTCGTGCCATGTGTCCCTGTTTATGACAAGAATAACAAGTAACCACATTTGACTTACCCACAGGGTTTGGTGATATAAACAAAGGCTGCCTTGTGGTCAGGGCCTGTATACTTACTGCCATTAACTTATCACCTTGTTGTTCCCTGTGTCTGGTGATGTTCCTATCGTGATCAATAGCAGCCTCTCTCAAAGTAGCCACAGACAGACCTCGCCAACATGGTTGTGTGGTCTGTACCCTAGTCTTCAATGACTCTTTTAAACCATCCATCAGTACCGATACTGCTACTTCTCGATGGTTTATGTTTGTTTTAATGTCCTCTATGCCTGTGTATTTTGCCATTTCTGATAATGCTCTGTGAAAATACTCTGCAGCTGTTTCTGACTCCTTCTGTTTAATGGAGAATATTTTGTTCCATTTAACTACGGCTGGGAAATACTCCTTTAACTGTAAACTTATTCTTTTTACATTGTCTTTGTTGTACACTTCTGTAAGAGGTACATCCTGATCTAATCCACAGTCAGCTAAAAATTGAGCTGCGTCGACATTGGAGGGTAAACATGCTCTCAGCAATATCTGCCAGTCTTTGTTGTTGGGCTCTACCGTGTTACCTAGGTCTCTGATGTATTTTTGGCTGGCAACTAAGTCTTTTCTAGGGTCAGGGAATTCAGACACTATGGTCCTTAATTCCATTCGGGAAAATGGGCTATACATGGCAATGTTCCTAACAGGAGTGACTCCTGAAGTGTCTGTTTTCCCATTTGGAACTGCTATTACCTTAACAGGATTAACTCTAACAACCTCATTCTGTGTAGATTCTACAGGCTGTGGTGAAATAGTTTCAGCATAGTGTATGGTGCCGTACTTACCCGTTGATACGACCTCACCTATCCCTCCGCTAGGGGCCTTTGTTACTAATCTCGGGGGTGGGGCTGTGCCTACTGTGGTCTCTGCTATGGTGGCTGCTAGAGAGAGCGCTGAAATTGTTGCCGATTCGTCCTCTTGATCACACTCCTGAGGAAAGTTCAAAACAGGGTACAACTTGCACGGGTTAATACTTGCATTGGTTAATTGGTTAACATTATCTTTAACATTTACACAGTTGCTAAGTGTTTGTTTGTTACACCTTAATGCGTCATTCTCCGCAACCAATTTTTCTCCCGATATATATGGTGGCGGTGGGGCCGTGGCTATCAGTTTTCTGATCGAGCCAGATCCCGCCGCCTGAGCCAATCCTCTCTGTATGTCACCCTCCTGTTGCCACAACTGCAAATAATCATAATGCTTGATTCGTCTCTTTGCTGATTTAATGAGACATATCCTTCTCCTTAAATTCGTTAACACTTCTGTGCTGAAGCTACCTACTCTTGGGAATTTCTCCCCGTCATGTACCGTCATTCTCTCCCATTCATCACATAAAGCTTCTGTGTGACTTCCGTATTTCTCACACATTACGTACCTTGCCGACCCGACTGGTCGGTTCACTGAATCAACCCGAACCGAGGTTGATCGCCCCCTACCTGAACAAGTGGCCCCCATAGTTCGAAGGTGTTGCTTTATTCAGCCAACCCTTACGCAAACCAAAATGTTCAAAATAGGCTGACGGTGGCGGTTTACCGAGTACCCCACTCACTCGCCCACGCCGACCAATACGACCTGATCACACTGATATAGTGCTGGCGTACTCGACCCAGGGCCCCTGCGACCTGAACCTCTATTTACTGGAACCTGCGAGGGTTATCCGAAGAACACTTACTCTTTCCAGTAACTATTGGTTGTTGGATAGTTCCTGAGTGAGCAGCGAACCTCCCTTAAAATAAAAAAAATTACACAAATCACGTTAGAATGTACAAATAGCGTTTATGACCTTCGTACACAAATAGTACCGGTCAGGTTTACTAATGTACACAATTACGTGCGGTACAATCGTTCAGCACATAAGCAACTAATCTTATGTACGGAGCGACCAGTGGAATCGAAAATTACGTCTGCGAATTCCTTCAGCCAGAGCTTGTATGGCCTATATGGGTGTTGCACCAACCCTTTCTTGGTGTTGTGCCTGTGGACTGTATAGCGGACTTCCTTGTCTGCTGTACCTGAACCTGCTGGTCTGCTATGACCTCCTGGTCTGTTACAGTATGACCTCCTGGTCTGCTACACTCTAATGCTCAAATTGTATGTTTTAACCAGGGATGCCTCCCTAGCCACCATGTACGTCACTTACACGCATGTACCTCACGAGAACTCGACTTTTCTTGTGGTTCAACCTCAAAAATTGTAAAAACAAACACTCACTCACCACATATACACTTTTGTTTCTATTTCTATTTCTGCGCAGAAATTTTCTTTAGACCAGATGTGTTACCAATTAGGAGAAGGATCTGTTAATTTAAATTTCGAATGTTAAAATAGATTTGCGCGATTTATCGCCTTGCGTTATTTACCGCGTTGCGCTACTTATCGCGTTGAGAGGAGAAAAAAAAAACTTGTGATTTGAGTTACGTGGGCGTACCCGGACGCTCCGCTGCGTGATATACGCTGCGTGCGTCGGCCTTTGGTTTGCGTACGCAAGTCTCAGTCCTTTGTTAGAGACACGTGTACGCAAAATAAAGATCCACCGTAACACAATTTATACGTTTATAAATGTAGATGATCCTTGATCTTGATCCTTGATCACACTGACTTCGCTTTGTCTCCCAGGCAAACCTGTGTGTTTGTCTATACTTTAACTATGTTACCTTTACTCTTAAACTATGAAATAGCGGCAAATCTCTCTTAGCACGTTTATCAACTATAAAACTGGCAAACAGGAGAGTGATATACGAAAATACACAAATGAAAAAAAGAAATGCAGATATATATGTGTGCGTGCGTGTGTACGCAAGACAGAAAAATAAACAGTTTTAAAAGAGACTAGCGTGTTGTTCTTACCTCCGGTTCCCGGATTCCTTCAGCACCCTTTACTAAGTGAAGCAGACGTTTATCCCGACAGCACTACGAGGAATATAACCTCCCGCCCTTTGCTGATGGATAATGTCTGCTGAAATTACCTAGCAGAGATGTGTGAAGGACAGGACGAGCTCGCAATTGATAAAGCTAAATATTTATCTTATATAAAACCCTTTATGAGGTCTAAGAACACTGTATGCTATTTACGTATGGAGTACCGTAAGGGTACGCTCGTTGCGTAACGATCGCTTAGCCGTGGTCGAGACGCTCAAGCGTCACGTTCGCTCACGGCCAAGAGATCACAGGCAGGCACGCTATTGGCTGCCGACTAACGTAATGATTCGCTATAGCGTAGCGGACGCTCGGGACCACGAGGAGATCACCAGCGGCGCTGACGCTCACAATGTTAAACCTTTATATCTAAACCATAAACAATGTAATATGCTGTAAAACCTTAGTGTAGAGATAGGGTGTAGATGCAACCTAGTGTAACCTTATTACCTTTTTAGCTGTTCTAGCGTCACCGACGCTCTGAGAATACTTAACACTATAAGAAATACACAGATACCTGGGCTTAGGGTCCAACGCCTAATATATATATATTATGAATGATATACTTGCAAAAGAATTAATACAAATACAAATCATACACTACAATATAACATAGACTACCTAACCAGATAACTACACAGGAAATACAATACAATTACTATTTAAGGGAAAATTAGAGAGAAAGAGGAGAAGAGAGAGAGAGAGAGAAATTGGCCCACAATAACAAGAAGATCAATATAGTTGCGGAGAAAAACTTACGCACAAAGGAAACGATCGCATGCGCCTCTGGACATCCAGCTCCCGATTTTCAGCAATGATAACCGTTGAAGAGTTAGAGCTGGATGTGATCGGCTTGTCTATTTATGCCCCACACACAATACAATTCAATGGTCCCTACAATCTCATTGTTCATTGGACACAGGAATTCCTCCTCGCATTATAACAAAAGGTCATAGGTTGATTCATACAGGTGGGCCGTGACTATTTCCAACAGCTCAGGTGGGAGGGAAACTGGGTTTCCCGCCGCATGGATAAGTAAGTGCAAATACAGTAAATGTTCATAAACTTCTTATGTCCATAACTATTCGCACGAGCGATTAATCCGCTTCAAACCAACACCGGAATATTGCTAATTAAATACTCTTCCGATGGGTACTAAACACCACTGTATTACTCCTGTCTGACCCTTCGTATCAAACAAAGAGGGATTTCTCTGTTCACGAACATTCTATATTAACCAAACTTTCAGAATCTATCAAAGGGACCATGATCTACAAAATACATTATATAGTGAAAATATGTAACGATTGAGTCGCACGCTACGATCACATAAACTCTACCGTAAATACGCATACCGT
The DNA here is from genome assembly GCF_028390025.1 of Pseudophryne corroboree. Lineage (NCBI taxonomy): Eukaryota > Metazoa > Chordata > Amphibia > Anura > Myobatrachidae > Pseudophryne > Pseudophryne corroboree. Next base: position 629,907,138 of record NC_086444.1, on the reverse strand, counting down.
GCGCCTGCGGGTGCCCGCGACTGTGAGTATGCGCACGTACGGGAGTGCGTACGCATGCGCAGCACGGACCTGTGTGAGGTGCAAATATGGTAGTGTGCATAGAGATATTTTTCTGACTTTGACAAGAACTATTAATATAATAAAATAAGTTTTGATAATACATATAGAATATATAATTAATCCAATATAAAATATAAGCTATACTATACAAAGTGTATAAAATACATAAATGTATATAAAATATATAGATATATGAACACATAAATATACAATCAAATATATATATAGAGATTGAGACAAGCGAAGACAGCAGTACCATGTCAATTAAACAAAAACACACATGTAGAAAATATATTACTAAAATATATATATATATACATATATACATAGAATACATATATATTAAAAAAATTCACATATCATTCTAAAAATTATACATGATAATATACACATAGAATAATACCCATCCACACTCTCCTATATAGAATTTGTAGGATTATGCAAACTGTATCAAACCTATATAAACTATTACTTATTGAACTGGTCATGTGGAACAACACCCACAGGTCTAAACAGCCACTATAATAGTGACAACACCACCCATATTAAGTCATATTATGTTCTGTTGTATTAGCCTCACTCAGACTAAATACTAACGGTAGTGATGTCCGACATATCAACTGAAACACAGAATAACAATATAATAAGATAAAATTAAAAAAACATATATAGGAGTAGAGAAGCACATACAAACTCTACCCATCCATAGTCACACATGTTGATAATTTATTCATATCTTTATCTCAGTTCATAGGTTACATCTATTTACATTAGACTACATCTCTCTATTCAAAGGGGGAAAGGAGTCTAAGGATAGGATATGAGTCTAGAAGAATAGGGAAACTCAAATGAAATTACCCCAAAGGAGAATATACTCGGGCGCAAACTACAGGATATCTACAGGGACCCCGAACAATCCTCTGATGGCAATCCACCTAAAGAATTGAAAGAATATATAAAGGTGTATAGGAAGGGGAAGGAGCACCAATAGAGGATTAATCCGAGTGGGTGGATGGCCCTGTAACACCCTAGGAAGAGAGATATATTTACACTCGATCCGCCTAGGGTGAAACAGGTGCCAACCCAACCCCTCCGGTTCCTCTATATTCATTGACAAACTGTACTAAAGATATTCTTATAAATCAGCAGAACATAGGCCCCTTAGAAGCAAATGGGTCCCAGCCTCAACCAACAACTAAAGACCAATGTCCAGTGCCAATACTGAGAACCCATCAGATGGCATTGAGTTCCACCGTGTCATTCAGACCATGTGGACTCAAAGTATGTAATTGAAATATCCAGAAGGCTTCGCGCATGCAGAGCCTTCTAAACCTATCCCCTCCCCTCATGGTGAAGCTAACATGTTCAACGGCTCTAATCGTGAGACCACTCATGTTCCCCTTCTGACATATCGAAACATGACTGGACAGACTATGAGTCTTAAGATTCTTAGCAATGTTTCTCTTGTGCTCCATAAATCTCTCATGAAGGGGGCGAATAGTGCGACCTACATACTGCAGGCCACATTTACACTGTATAACATAAATTACATAATTTGTCCTACAATTCATGAAACTTTTTATCTCAAATTCCTCTGATCTATCGAAAGACTTGATTTTTTTACATTTGTTTTCAGCAAAAAGACAAGTGACACATTTATCCTTACCACACTTAAAAAACCCATTAGGTTTCGGGGGTAATCTCAACGTGTCCCTTCCCGTGTCTATATGTGCCCTCTTAAATAGACTCGGTGCTAGTTTTTGTTTAAGGGAATTAGCCTTTCTAAACACCACTAGATTTCTTTCCATTAGTGTGGTTTCTAATAATTTGTCAGATTTTAGAATCGCTGAATTCTTATTAATGATCCTTTTAATCTCACTTGCAGCTGTGTTAAATTGGGTAATGAATGATATTGACCTATCCCCATTATTATTTTTATTATTTTTATTTCCTTTGTTGTTATTACTAGTATTCTTACTGGGGGATTCATACTCCACCTTTAACCTTTCTGGATGGACCAATGTAGACCTAGATTTAAGTTGAGTCTCTCTAAGGGCTTTATCAATAATGTGTGTAGGATACCCTTGCCTTATGAATGCAGCATACATAGTTGCTGCTTGATTATTAAAGGCTTCTTCTGTAGAGCAATTCCGGCGAAGCCGTTGGAACTGACCCTTCGGTATATTCACCTTCCATGGTCTATAGTGACTACTCGCAAAATGTAGATAATTGTTACAATCCACATCTTTAATAAATGTGGAAGTAACAATCTCCATATCCTGAATTGCAACCGTAATATCTAGAAAATTAACCGACACCTTACTAAAATTATTAGTGAATTTTAAACCCATTGTGTTTGAATTAAGAGAATCAGTGAGATGTGAAAATGGTGAAATACCCTCATCCCAAATAAAAAATAAATCATCAATATATCTCCCATAGAGGACCAGGCCCGCACCAAGATCGCCACCCCAAATCTGGTGTTCCTCGAACCTGTGTTGAAACTAGTGTGTGCATTGGGATAAAGATTTTGAATTTTTATTTTTTTTATAATTTATTTTGAGACTGAGTAATATGCCTGTTTTGAGGTGTATGGCAGAACGCCTCGAAAGGAGACAGCACTACATGTCTGAGGAGACTGGTCATGTGGAACAATCGAATACAGATAATTGTGTGGATATGTTTGGTCTCTTCAATGAACTTGAGGACTTGTTCATTGCGGAGACCAGACACTGGTGGGACCAAGTAACACTGCAAAAGTATTTGGATAAAAATATGATCCCAAGAGGTCTAAGATTATTTAAATCCTGTTCCTTTAAGGATGATCCTGAGTTTCTGACAGAGTGGGATAGTACTCTAGATATATGTTCTAGGAGCCTGATGAAGCTTCTTATTAAACATAGGGAACATAAAATACAAACTATTCAAACTAAGATAGAGAAAATACAAGAATCACTCCTCACCCACTCAAATCATCCAGATTTTGAGGGGAAAGATCAGAGAGTTAATAGGAAAGTTCAGGACTTTGAAAAGTCCCTGATCTCTTTGAAACATAAGAAATTGAATTGAGATAGAGAGGACTATGATAAGGATCAGGTGCGAACATATAATAAGAGAGAGGACACTACCTCTTTTAGGAGGCAATACAATGGAGTTTCTCCTAGATCTAAGAAGAGGTATGGGGTTACAAATAGAGGAAGGCTATCCTCATATGGAGATACAGGGGAGACACAGAGATCTTTTCATTATGACAATAGTAGGTATTCCAATAATCCTCAGAGACAACGGCCTCAGAGACAGAGATTGTTCAGTAAGGACACATGGAGAGATAGGAATCATAGGAATAGATATGAGGTCCTAAGTTCTGGTGATTTGACTCCCCCAGGCAGAATTAATCAAAGAGAAGATCCCCAGAATAAACAGACTAAGGTGAATTTTTTAGAGAGACGACATCCCTCGTCGGGGGACCCACAAGACAATCTGTGGGAAAACACAAGAAAAGTACTCACCCCGAAAAGAAGAAGAGAAGAAGGGTTCGAGGCTGCAGGGGAGGGGTCAAAAATACCCACAAAAAGCGTAAGAAGGTTTTAAATGATAGGAGTATTTTTAATCTCTCCAAAAAGATTCTTACACCAGCTGAAATTTCCCTTCTTAATAGGGGCTTGAAGTTTGCCCCAGAGGATAAACCGAACCTTTTTACGCTTTTTGTGGATCTTAATAGATTTGTCCGTACTCTGAGTAGGAAAAGGTACTTCATAAAAAAATCTTTGCAAAGTAAAGATATTAGGGGGTCACCAATATGCTTGGATAGACAGGATGATAAGAGTCTTAGGATCTTGGAATCACTTCTTGATGAAAATAGGGGGGTGGAGGATACCCCAGGTGCTAATGAACTAAAGAAAGTCTATGACATTAAGGGGGTAGATTCCAGGAAGTTTAAATCACCATCTGAGTTTTATCCTCTTCAATATAGGGGTCCTTATATTGAAGGCTTCTATACAACAACTATGAGAGAGTTTAGGGAACTCTGTACTAAACAAGAGTCCTTGGCCCTGAGAGATAATCTGTCAAGATCAGAGAGAGCGGCACTTAAAAAGCTCACACAGGATAAGGGAATTATTATCAAACAGGCCGATAAGGGTGGTGGCCTGGTCATTCAGGATCTGGAAGATTATCTCTCAGAGGCTCATAGACAACTGGATGATATAACATTTTACAAAAAGATTGGAAGAGATCCCACAGGGACTTACCAGGGTGAATTAAGATCCCTATTGGAGATGGCAGTAGATGAGGGGAATATAGATAAAGAAATCTTTACATTCTTGATGGTAAAATATCCCATCATCCCCATCTACTACCATTTGCCGAAGGTACACAAATCTTTGGTGTCTCCACCTGGACGACCGATAATCTCAGGGGTGGGATCCCTGACATCCAATTTGTCTGCCTTCATAGATGCACATTTACAAAAATATGTCCAGGCTCTTCCCTCTTATATTAGGGATACTACACATTTCCTTCAGAAATTAGAGGGCATACTTTGGAAGGATTCATATATATTGTTAACATACGATGTAGAGGCGTTGTACACTAATATAGCCCACGAATTAGGTCTTCTGGCAGTCAACCACTATTTATATTATGACACAGAGGTGGACTCTTCCTTTCGCACTTTTATTTTGTCAGCAATGAGGTTTATATTGGAGCACAATTACTTTTCTTTTGATTCACAATTTTATTTACAGACTAAAGGCACAGCCATGGGGACCAGGTTCGCGCCGAGTTTCGCGAACCTTTTTTTGGGGTGGTTCGAGGAACACCAGATTTGGGGTGGCGATCTCGGTGCGGGCCTGGTCCTCTATGGGAGATATATTGATGATTTATTTTTTATTTGGGATGAGGGTATTTCACCATTTTCACATCTCACTGATTCTCTTAATTCAAACACAATGGGTTTAAAATTCACTAATAATTTTAGTAAGGTGTCGGTTAATTTTCTAGATATTACGGTTGCAATTCAGGATATGGAGATTGTTACTTCCACATTTATTAAAGATGTGGATTGTAACAATTATCTACATTTTGCGAGTAGTCACTATAGACCATGGAAGGTGAATATACCGAAGGGTCAGTTCCAACGGCTTCGCCGGAATTGCTCTACAGAAGAAGCCTTTAATAATCAAGCAGCAACTATGTATGCTGCATTCATAAGGCAAGGGTATCCTACACACATTATTGATAAAGCCCTTAGAGAGACTCAACTTAAATCTAGGTCTACATTGGTCCATCCAGAAAGGTTAAAGGTGGAGTATGAATCCCCCAGTAAGAATACTAGTAATAACAACAAAGGAAATAAAAATAATAAAAATAATAATGGGGATAGGTCAATATCATTCATTACCCAATTTAACACAGCTGCAAGTGAGATTAAAAGGATCATTAATAAGAATTCAGCGATTCTAAAATCTGACAAATTATTAGAAACCACACTAATGGAAAGAAATCTAGTGGTGTTTAGAAAGGCTAATTCCCTTAAACAAAAACTAGCACCGAGTCTATTTAAGAGGGCACATATAGACACGGGAAGGGACACGTTGAGATTACCCCCGAAACCTAATGGGTTTTTTAAGTGTGGTAAGGATAAATGTGTCACTTGTCTTTTTGCTGAAAACAAATGTAAAAAAATCAAGTCTTTCGATAGATCAGAGGAATTTGAGATAAAAAGTTTCATGAATTGTAGGACAAATTATGTAATTTATGTTATACAGTGTAAATGTGGCCTGCAGTATGTAGGTCGCACTATTCGCCCCCTTCATGAGAGATTTATGGAGCACAAGAGAAACATTGCTAAGAATCTTAAGACTCATAGTCTGTCCAGTCATGTTTCGATATGTCAGAAGGGGAACATGAGTGGTCTCACGATTAGAGCCGTTGAACATGTTAGCTTCACCATGAGGGGAGGGGATAGGTTTAGAAGGCTCTGCATGCGCGAAGCCTTCTGGATATTTCAATTACATACTTTGAGTCCACATGGTCTGAATGACACGGTGGAACTCAATGCCATCTGATGGGTTCTCAGTATTGGCACTGGACATTGGTCTTTAGTTGTTGGTTGAGGCTGGGACCCATTTGCTTCTAAGGGGCCTATGTTCTGCTGATTTATAAGAATATCTTTAGTACAGTTTGTCAATGAATATAGAGGAACCGGAGGGGTTGGGTTGGCACCTGTTTCACCCTAGGCGGATCGAGTGTAAATATATCTCTCTTCCTAGGGTGTTACAGGGCCATCCACCCACTCGGATTAATCCTCTATTGGTGCTCCTTCCCCTTCCTATACACCTTTATATATTCTTTCAATTCTTTAGGTGGGTTGCCATCAGAGGATTGTTCGGGGTCCCTGTAGATATCCTGTAGTTTGCGCCCGAGTATATTCTCCTTTGGGGTAATTTCATTTGAGTTTCCCTATTCTTCTAGATTCATATCCTATCCTTAGACTCCTTTCCCCTTTGAATAGAGAGATGTAGTCTAATGTAAATAGATGTAACCTATGAACTGAGATAAAGATATTAATAAATTATCAACATGTGTGAATATGGATGGGTAGAGTTTGTATGTGCTTCTCTACTCCTATATATGTTTTTTTAATTTTATCTTATTATATTGTTATTCTGTGTTTCAGTTGATATGTCGGACATCACTACCGTTAGTATTTAGTCTGAGTGAGGCTAATACAACAGAACATAATATGACTTAATATGGGTGGTGTTGTCACTATTATAGTGGCTGTTTAGACCTGTGGGTGTTGTTCCACATGACCAGTTCAATAAGTAATAGTTTATATAGGTTTGATACAGTTTGCATAATCCTACAAATTCTATATAGGAGAGTGTGGATGGGTATTATTCTATGTGTATATTATCATGTATAATTTTTAGAATGATATGTGAATGTTTTTAATATATATGTATTCTATGTATATATGTATATATGTATATATATATTTTAGTAATATATTTTCTACATGTGTGTTTTTGTTTAATTGACATGGTACTGCTGTCTTCGCTTGTCTCAATCTCTCTCTATATATATATGATTGTATATTTATGTGTTCATATATCTATATATTTTATATACATTTATGTATTTTATACACTTTGTATAGTATAGCTTATATTTTATATTGGATTAATTATTTATTCTATATGTATTATCAAAACTTATTTTATTATATTAATAGTTCTAATGCTGTAAGGAGATATATAATTTTGGGTCATGCTGATTTATATTCAAATGAGTATACATTTAGAATCCTGTATGCACACGCTTCCCTGAGACCTAATAGAACAGGTGGACTCTCAGGTGTTTGCACTCATTTCATTCTCAGGTCTCTTTAAATAAGGAGACCTGATGGGATAGAATATTCCTTCCCTCTGAAGAAACGACCAGCTTATAACGGTCGAGAAACGCGTCAGGGTGTTTTAGGATCCAAACACTCTTCACGGATTTGGTTGCCATCGATTTCAGCATCAATCACTTTATTGGACAGTCCGGTCCTGGGTCTGGAGCCACCTGCATTGGTCCCTTTGCAAAGCAGGGACCGTGGATGCCGATCACGTGCCTGGAGCCAGCGGTCCAGTCGGGCACTGAGAGGTGAACACAGGCGCCGCAGCTACAATCACCTTGGACACGCCAGGCGGTGCGCGCAATCCCGGCGCCGTGGACCAAAACTCTCGGGAAGCGGGAAGCCTAACCGCTCTGAACACAATAAGTGATTAAGGTAGAGAGCGGCAGACGGAGACGCTCTAGAGAGGCTGCAATATGAGATAAAGCCTGCTTTACAAACTGACTTTTAGCTACCTGAAGCATCAGTATATTTGCTACATTAACTGTTTCAATTCTTTCTTAAAAGAAACAATAACCATGATTACGGTATAAATACATGTATTATCACACAGGACGTGACTGGTGGATATAAATGAGGGTCTTTCACCATTCTTGGACTCTTTCTACATTGATTTCACTAAAGGACACCTGTGAAAATTATCTAGTAATCAGTAGGGTATTACTTGAGTGGAACCATAAGGATATTCGAGTGTTAGGGATCCTATGCTATGAAATATATTTTTAAAGTACTAAGTTGTTTTAAATCCAGTTGCCAATTGGTATAGTTTAAACTAATTTTGGTGTATGTGCAATTGTAGATATAATAAATATGGAATAATTCAAGTCTATTTGCGCTCTCTTTCCTTTTTTGCTTGTTTACTCTATATAGGGACGCTAATACCCTATTCTGAGAGCAGCAAATAGCATCTCAACACAGGTTCTATCACAGGCGCCTTTCCTTTTTTAGTGGATTATACACTACCAAACTAACATAAAATACCTAACCGAATTACTACACGTTAAAATTACAATAGCGGCACAATTACATTTAAGGGGAAGGAGAGAGAGAAATGGCTTACAACAAATAGGAGATAAATATGGTTGCAGAGAACTTACACACAAGGGGAAACAATCGCAAGCGCCTTTCTGGATATCCAGCTCCCGATTATCAGTGATGAGAACCGTTGAGAAGAGTAGAGAGCTGGCCCAGGTCGGCTTGTCTTTATATACACTACACAAAGTACAGTACAATGGTCCCTACATTCTTATTGTTCATTGGACACAGGAATCCGTCTCCGCATTATAACAAAAGGTCATAGGTTGGTTCATACAGGTGGGCTGTGACTATTTCAAACTGCTCAAGTGGGAGGGAAACTCAGGTTTCCCGCCGCATGGGTAATAAACTGCAAATATAGCAAATGTCCATAAACTTCTTATGGCCATAACTATACGCACGAGCGATTAATCCGTTTCTAACCAACACCGGAATATTGCTAATTTAATACTCTTCCGATGGATACTAAACACCACTGTGTCACCCCTGTCTGACCCTTCGTATCAAACAAAGAGGGATCTCTTTGTCTCTGAACATACTACATTAACTAAACTTTCAGATTCTATCAAAGGGACCATAATCTACAAAATACATTATATGACTAAAATATGTAACGATCGAGTCGCCCGCTAGACGCACACAAACTCTACCGTAAATGCGCATACCGTGCGCCTGCGAGTGCACGCGACTGCGAGTATACGCACGCACGGGAGGGCTCATGCACGTGCAGCGGGCACACGCATGAGGTGCATATATGGCAATGTGCAGCGTGATATTTTTCTGACTTTGACAGTCCACCCTTTGGCAGTCACCAAATAACTGCCACTTCCTAAAACAGTTCAAAAAGAGAAAAATATATGTCATGTATAATACATTTCTATGATTGGGTAAGGGAGAAGAGAAGAAGGTGGGAAAACGGTATGACCTAGTGAGATAGCAGAAGCATGTGTGTATGAATCCATGTTTGGGGGGTCATGTATCATCGTGCCGTACGTGTTTTAAATCAAGCTTCGAGGTATTGCGAAGTATACATTTGAATTCCTTCTTATCCCGTATTACGGGCCTGTGGATGGGCTGTCAAACTTTACCGAGCTCTTTTCGGCTTTTGGTTGCAACAAAATGGGGGAGCACATTTTAGTTGATGATACATGAATGGGGGGGATATGTGAGTGCTGATATCTGTGCCTATATTCCCTATCGACTATGTGTGTCATTACTTGAAGGTTGTAGAGATGAAGATAAGGAGCAATTATGGTAAATGCAGTCATAAACTATGTGAGTTTAATATACATTTGTTGATTGAAGTCTTGTCTGGTGTCTTGTCTTGATGTACATGTTGACTGTAGTCTCTTTGGGCTTTTGCCAAAATGCGAGCAAAAGCTTTCTCAATGTCCATAGGCTTACAAAAGTGTTGGGCTATCGTAAAATTTTAAAATTGCTAGGGATATTGGGGGTCTATGGCATTGTCCATCAATGGTCTGTGTAAAAGGTTGTCAAATTCTTCTTCCAAGCGGATGTCTTTGTACCTTGGAGGAAAACAAAGGAGAAACGGGTGAAAGAAACGGACCGTGGAATCACATTTTCTTCACAACATTGTCTCAATGGTTGGGTCGTAAATCAAATCAGTCGTTGTTATTACAGTATCTTCACTTCTTAAACTCATCACTCGGGCGCTACGTTTACACTTTGTTAAAACCCGAACGCATCTAAATATCAGACCGACCAATATGATGACACCCAGAATACACAAAAGAAATTTCCCTACATCCATGATAATACCTTGGGCCCATTCTCCTAAACCAGAGAACCAATTTCGTGGGTTCAACCATGACACCCAACCGGTCAGCTCATTACCCACAGCGGCAAGGGTGAGATTGTGTTTCCTTCGGAACTCCCATTTTAATTGCAAAATGTCATCCATCTTTTGGTCTATGACCTCGGCTGGGTCCTCAGTGCTGTTTGTAATATACGTGCAACACTTTATTCCATACTGAGTCGCTAGGGTAAAACAATACCCGCCTGTCACAGCCGTGAGATAATTGAGAATCATCCTATGCTGAACCAGTTCTGTTTTGTAGGCTTGTAACTCTCTCCCAGTATACCTGAATGTGTCATCATACATTTCAGTGATATTGTCTAATAAATTTGCAAGCGCAGATATATATTTATAATTTATCACTCCTCTGGCGGTACGAGTGATATCTAACGCGATTAGGAATTGAATCCCGGTGGATTCATGGATCAGGTCAGAAGCCGGATGCTCTGTTCTTTCTATCAGGTGCCGTTTAACGATGTGCTGGTAATGAGTGTGAGTATAAGGAGCTTGGGCACTGCTGTGAATATCCTTCATTTTAGTGTGGGATACAGTCATTACCTCAGGCAGTACTTTTCCAATATAACATAACCCTTCTGAGTTTGGGGCAAGCCACTTATACGCCTTCCTCCCGCATATGAAATATGCATCATCGGGGAGAACATATGGGACGGAGTGTGACATAACCATATTACAAATTTTCCATGTGAACTCTCCTAGCCCTAATTCTTCCATCTGTTTAGTACACGTATCAATTTGTACGATCTGTGCACAGTATCCTGGTGATACTTCTCCAACTCACATGATCCTACTTCCTAAGGTGTACCTATACCGAAAGAATTTCCTATGGTCGATTATCTGGCGTATAAGTTCTGTGTCTATGGGCAATCTGTCGGCTCTATGTGAGAATGTCATGGTTTGATTACTCCATGACACTTCCCAATTTCCCGGCTTTCGGGGATTGGAAATGTTAAAACACACTAAGGACCCATCCACATGATATTGGTGGAGCTTCAAACTAGGAGGACTAGAGATATTAAACCTCTTGTCCACCGGCCTCCCACCACTTAACTCAAGTACCTCCCCTATCGTTAAAGGAAATGGTACTAGTCCTGACTTGCTGTGACCTTGAGGTACTTGAGAGCATACCCAACAGTCTGTTTGGTTTAACACCTTACCCACTAATGAGTGATAGTCACCCAATGGATGCCAGTCCATGTTAATGTTAAAACTGGACTGACATGTCTTGATGCACCCATCCTCAACTAAGTTATCACAATGCCTACAGATGCAATTTTCTTCAGCTAACAATCCTTCACAATTCCTTCTATGGTCAATGCTACCAGATCGTTTTCTGATACTCGCCTTTCATGGTGATTATGTTGTTCTTGGAAATCTACGCCTCCATCTCTGTCATCAGAACCCATTCCAGAACCTCTCTCGACCTCCATGGTACTCTCGCCGGAACAGACTGCTCTGGTCAACATCATGGTCAACAGGAAAATCCGGATCACAGTCTCTTGGGGCAAGTCCATCTTATAGGAGGAAATGGAGAAAAATGAGAAGGGGGAAAGAAATAATTGAGGGAGATGGGATGGGAGGTGGAGAAAAACAATAAAAGGGAACAGGGGATCGACAACTGCCTCCGATCTTATTATTCTCAATGCTCAGGTGCCGTTTCACTCTTCCTGAAACAGACACTCCAGTGATACAACTTCCTCTACCGTCTGTTCTTTATCACGAGACCTCTCTGGATCAGCAACCTTCTTACAATGGGACGAATGAACCCAAGTCTCTCTCTCGGCAACCTTCAATGCTGTCGTGCTAATCAATAAGACTTGGTATGGTCCTTCCCATCTGTCAATAAGGCAACCTGAGCGTAGAAAATTCCGTATCATTACATAATCCCCAGGTTCAATGTCATGACAATTACTATCTGGCAGATCAGGAATCACCAACTTCAAATTGTCATTCTGATTCCTTAGCTGTTTACTCATCTTAACCAGGTATTTTACAGTCACTTCATTGTTACACTTAAAATCATCCTGAGGGTTAATCATAACATGCGGTTGTCGACCGAACAGAATTTCAAAAGGGGACAGTTTAAGAGGGGACCTGGGAGTGGTTCTGATGCTGTATAATACAATGGGCAAAGCTTCTGGCCATGTCAATCCTGTTTCTGCCATAACTTTGCTCAATTTATTTTTAATAGTGCTGTTCACTCTTTCTACCTTCGCACTCGCCTGGGGGCGGTACGGAGTGTGCAGCTTACTATTAATTCCCATCAACTTACACATTCCTTGAAAGACATCACCTGTAAAATGGGTACCCCTATCACTTTCAATTATTCTAGGGATACCGTATCTACACACAAATTCCTGTACAGTATTCTTAGCAGTAAACATAGCGGTGTTTGTGGCCGCAGGAAATGCTTCGACCCAATTTGAAAACACATCTATACAAACTAGTACATACTTCAAATTTCGACAAGGGGGTAATTGTATGAAATCGATTTGTATTACCTGGAAAGGGCCATCTGTTGGAGGGATATGAGATGGTTCTGTTGGTATTGCCTTTCCGATATTCTTCCTCAAGCAGGTAAGACATGTCATTGCTCTCTTACCCGCATGGGAGGAAAGTCCTGGGGCGCACCAATAAGCTCTTACTAGCTTACACATCCCTTCCTTGCCTAGATGAGTCAGCCCATGTGCTGCTTCCACTAAACTTGGAAGGTATGCTCTGGGTGCCACTGGTTTACCCTGTCCATCTGTCCAGAGTCCTGAGGACTCCTGGCCATATCCCTTTGCCCTCCAAACTGCCTTTTCCTGTGTGGAACACAAATTTTGCATTTCACACAATTTCTGTGTGTTGACGGTATTAAATACCATCAGTTGTGTGATGTCTGTCTGTCTGGGGGTACCAGCTGCTAACTTAGCAGCTTCGTCTGCTCGGCTGTTACCAAGTGATACCGGGTCTTGGCTATATGTGTGTGCTTTACACTTGATAACAGCCACTCTGTCGGGTTCCTGTATCGCTGTTAGAAGCCTTTTGATGTGGGCTGCATGCGCTACCAGTGTACCAGCTGCCGTCATGAAATTTCTGAGGCGCCATAGGGCTCCGAAATCATGGACTACTCCGAATGCGTATCTAGAATCGGTATAGATATTGGCTGATTTGCCCTTAGCCAATTCACATGCTCTGGTTAGGGCAACCAGTTCAGCAACCTGGGCTGAGTGAGGTGGGCCTAGCGGTTCTGCTTCTATGGTGCCTTGGTCATCTACGACTGCGTATCCAGTACACAAGTCTCCCGAGTCCGTCTGTCTGTGACAACTACCGTCAGTGTAGAAAGTAAAATCTACATCTTCCAGTGGGTTGTCACTGATGTCAGGCCTTGCCGTGAAATTTTGGGTCAAATATTCCATACAATCATGCATGTCTTTTCCTATACTAAATCCTCCTTCACCATTACTCTCATCCTCCACCCTTTGTGCCTGTCCAGGCACACCTGGGAGATACGTTGCAGGATTTAATGCGCTGCATCTCCTTATGGTGATGTTTACGGGGGCCATCAATGCCAATTCCCATCTTGTAAACCGCGCTGATGAGACGTGTCTGGTTTGAGCCGAATTTAGCAAGGCTGACACTGCATGCGGTGTATGGATTGTGAGGTTGTGTCCTAGCACTACATCTTCGCTTTTTGTTACTAGCAATGCTATCGCAGCAACACTTCGCAAGCATGTGGGGAGGGATCGCGCTACCGTGTCTAGCTGAGTGCTGTAGTACGCTACCGGCCTGCTGGCATCACCGTGCTTTTGGGTTAGGACGCCTGCCGCGCAACCAGCACTTTCTGTTCCGTACAGCTCAAAGGGTTTCCCATAGTCTGGCATACCTAATGCTGGTGCCTGTGTTAGGCACTGTTTAAGTTTTTCCAATGCCATCTCAGATTCGTCTGTGTGCGAAATCCGATCAGGTTTGTTTGAGGAAACCATCTCCTGCAAAGGTAATGCTAGTATGGAAAAACCTGGGATCCAGTTACGGCAATACCCACACATTCCTAAAAACGTTCTGATCTGTTGCTGAGTTTGTGGCAGAGTCATGTCTCGAATTGCTTGAATTCTATCAGCGGTCAGGTGTCTCAGTCCCTGTGTCAGACAGTGTCCCAAATATTTTACCCTAGTCTGGCATAATTGCAACTTGTCTTTGGAAACTTTGTGTCCTGTGTCTGAAAGATGAAACAGGAGCTGTTTCGTATCTTTCAGGGACGCTTCCAGTGAATCTGAACACAGTAGTAAATCATCCACATACTGTATCAATATTGATCCACTCTCTGGTTGGAAAGACTGTAAACAATCATGCAAAGCCTGTGAAAAGATACTTGGACTGTCTATGAAACCTTGTGGTAGTCGAGTCCATGTGTATTGAACTCCTCTGTATGTGAATGCAAACAAATATTGGCTGTCAGGGTGCAGAGGTACCGAGAAGAAGGCGGAGCAGAGGTCAATTACAGTGAAAAATTTCGCAGTGGGAGGGATTTGCATAAGGATGACAGCTGGATTTGGCACTACGGGGAACTATTTTGTTAATCCCCCTTAGATCCTGCACTAGCCTGTAACCCCTCCCCCCACTCTTTTTAACAGGGAAGATGGGACTATTGGCAGTGCTGGATGTTCTTACCAGAATGCCCTGTTGTAGCAAGCGCTCTATTACGGGGTACACTCCTAACTCCACCTCTGGCTTCAGAGGGTATTGTGGGATTTTTGGAGCTATCCTACCATCTTTTACTTGCACAACGACTGGAGCTACGTTTGCCATTAATCCAGTGTCTTGTCCATCTTTAGTCCAAAGTGACTCTGGTATTTGGGATGTCATTTCTTCTACCTGGGATGGACTCCTATTTATCATAAGGGTATGTGACATTAGTTTTGATGGGGAGTCTAGCATATCTTGTACTTCCTGGGCGTGGTTCTCAGGTATGTCTAGGAATACACCTTCAGGAGTACAATATATGACGCACCCCATTTTACACAATAAATCTCTTCCCAGGAGATTAGTCGGTGACGATGCAGCCAGCAAAAAGGAATGCTTGGTATGCAAAGGCCCTATTGTAATCTCTGCTGGTTTGCTAACAGGGTAGTGCTGTACTACTCCCGTTACTCCCATGGCTGGAATTGTCTTACCAGTGGTTCTCATGCCCACTGTCGAATTTATCACTGATTTGGCCGCCCCCGTATCTACAAGGAAATTTAATGGTTTACTAGCTACATCAATTGTGACCTCGGGTTCACTTCTAAGACTCGCAATTAATTTCACTGGCTGCAGATTACAGGTGTGGCCACACCCCTATTGGGTATGGTGACCTCCCTGAATCGCACTGGCAGCAATTATTTGTGGTGGGGGTAGATGGGAACTATCAGAGATTTGCCAGTCTCTTTTGGGGGATACCTTTTTGTTTCCCCTGCATGTGGCTCATAGCTCCGCCTCTGCGGTCCTTGATCCCAATTTCGTGTGTCATGTCGTGGTCTAGGGGGTTGATATGAATTTTGTATTTGTCTTGTTTCACAATCACGTGACATGTGTCCCTCTCTGTGACAACTATAACATTTTATACCTCTTGACTTACCCACAGGGGTCACAGTTCTGGGCTGAGGTGGCCTGGTAGTAAGGGCCTGTATGCTCACAGCCATTAATTTATCACTCTGTGACTCCCTGTGTCTGATGATATTCCGATCATGCCCAGCAGCAGCCTCTCCCAATGCATCCACCGACATACCTCTCCAATCAGGCCTAGTGGTTTGTATTCTATTCCTTAAAACCTCTTTTAAACCGTCCATTAATACAGAAACAGCTACTTCCCTGTGGTGTACATTAGTTTTAATGTCATCTATACCAGTGTACCTAGCCATATCCTGCAGAGCCCGGTGAAAATACTCTGGTGTGGATTCACCTTCTTTTTGTTTTATTGTAAAGATTTTATTCCACTTTACTACTGCAGGAAAATATACTCCTAACTGTAAGTTGATTCTCTTTACATTATCCTGATTATACTCGTCTGTTAGTGGTACTTCCTCATCTAACTTGCAATCAGCGATAAACTTTAACGAATCAACATTGGGGGGTAAACATGCCCTCAAAACTGTCCTCCAATCTTTGTTATTTGGCTCTGCAGAATTTCCTAGCTCCCTAATATACTTTTGACATGCAACTAAATCTTTCCTAGGATCAGGGAATTCAGACATCATTGATCTTAATTCTGCTCGGGAAAAGGGACAGTGCATGGCGATGTTCCTGACAGGAGTTGCTCCTGAAGTGTCAGTTTTACCATTTGGCACTGCTATTACCCTAACAGGATTAAGTCCAACAACATCTTTCTGAGTAGATTCTACAACATGTGGTGAAATGGTTTCAGCATAGTGTATGGTGCCGTACTTACCAGTCGATACGACCTCACCTGTCCCTCCGCTAGGGGCCTTTGATACTAATCTTACGGGTTGGGTCGTGCCCACTGCTGTTTCTGATATGGTGGCTGCTAGGGAGAGTGCTGATATTGTTGTGGGCTCATCCTCTTGGTCACAATCCTGGGGAAAGTTCAAAACAGGGTACAACTTGCACGGATTAGTGTTAGCATTAATTACTTTGGTTACATTATCTTTAACTTCTATACATTTAACATGACCCTGAGTGCCATTCTCTGCAACCAATTTCTCTCCAGGTATGTATGGTGGTGGGGGTGCAGTGGCTATCAGTTTCCTGATAGGGTTAGATCAAGCGGCTTGCGCCAACCCCCTTTGTATTTCACCTTCCTGTTGCCACAATGTTAAATAATCATAATGTCTAATACGCCTTTTTGAAGATTTAATCAGGCAAACTCTTCTCCTTAAATTCTGTAATACTTCTGGGTTAAAACTACCTACCCGGGGAAACTTTTCCCCGTCATGCACAGTTATCCTTTCCCATTCATTGCACAACATTTCTGTGTGATGACCATATTTCTCACACATGATATACCTTGCCGACCCGATTGGTCGGTTTACCAAATCAACCTGAACCTCGGTTGATCGCCCCTTACCTGAACAACTGGCCCCCATCTCTGCAGGTGCTGCTTTCACTACCTCTGACTTCAAATCAGGGTCTTCGGCAACCCTTACAAAAACCAAGATGTTCGGGGTAAGGCTGCGGTGGTGGTTTTGCCTCGAGGTTCGCCCACTTAACTCCCGCCCACGCTGGCCAATACGGCGACCAAAGTTCCCAGAGGTTCCGTACCCAACCTAGGGCACCTAAGTACGTCTACTTGCTCGGGCGTGTGGGAGTGTCTTACCCTCCCCAGCAAGTATCAGTCGCTGGAATGTCCCTGAGTGATCAGGCTACTTCCCTTAAAATAAAAAAATTACACAAATCACGTTAACAATGTGCAAGTAGCGTTCTTATGAACATTCAAGACACGCTAATGCACACAATCACATGCGGTACAATCGTATCTGCACACAAGCAACTAATCTTATGTGCGGAACGATCAGTGGAATCGAAAATTTCGGCTGCGAATTCCTTCAGCAATGAGCTTTGTTGGCCTATATGGGTCTCGCACCAACCCTCTTCGGTTGTGCTCTCTACTTCTAGTCTGCTGTACCTGAACCTCCTGGTCCTGGTCTGTTATGTACAGCAGACTCTACTGCTCATTAATATGTCGAGACTAACAAGGGACGCCTCCCAAGCCACCCCGCGCTATCACTCTCGCTGGTGTACCTCTTTCTACTGGCCTATGGTTCCCACGTCCGTAATAAAAGAGAAATCTTATATATACACACTCTTACATTCGAACACTCTTATTTCTGTACAGAATTCCTTTCATTCAGTAATAGTCTAACCCAGAAGAATTGCAACAGAGAAAGTCTTTTTTTCTTTTAACTTTAAACTTTTGGATTTTGAGATAGATTTGTGTTATTTTCGCGTTACTTCCTTATCGCCTATTAAAACATTACTATCGTGCGGTTTGTATTATGTGGGCGTACCCGTACGCTTCGATGCGTAATATACGCTCCGTGCGTCGACCCTTGCGTTGCGTACGCCCTGCCCTTGTAAGGACACGTGTACGCAGACCAAGTACGTCCACAGTAACACACTACACATTTATCAATGTGAATGATCTTTAACAGTAATCATTCACTGAACACCACCCAAATCTCCCTTGTATTTCTAGGCGAGACTGTGTGCGTGCCTTTTACAATTATTCCCTTAAATATTACTTTTTATCTTTTAACTATTAATAACAACAAATGTCTCAGCACGTTATCACTAGTATGTGGCAATCAGGAGAATGAGGTACGGACAAATAATGCTAAACACGAAATACAGGTGTGTGTGCTTATGCGTACGTACGCAAAACAGAAACTAAACAGTTTTAAAAGACAATAACGTACTGTTCTTACCTTCCGGTTCCGGATTCCCTCAGCACTCCTTACTAAGCGAAGCAGACGCTTATCTGGTCAGCACTACGAGGGATAACACCTTCCCGCCCTTTGCTGACCGATAATGTCTGCTAAAGTTACCTAGTGCAGATATGTGAAGAGCGGGCGAGTCCCCAATTGATAAAGCCTACTGATTTATCCTATATTAAACACGCTAAAAGGTTAAGAGACTCAGTACGCTATTGGAGTATGTGGTACCGTAAGGGTACGCACTTAGCATAGCGGACGCTTAGCCGTGGACGAGACGCACGAGCGGCACATTCGCTCACGGCTTAATGCGTAGAGGCAAGCACGCTATGGGCTGCCGATTACCGTAATGATACGCTACCAGCGTAGCGGACGCTCGAGACCACGAGGAGATCACAAGCGGCGCTGACGCTCACAGAGTTAAACCTTTATAACTATACCATAAATAATGTACTTATACTGTAAACCTTTGTGCAGTGTTAGGGTGTAAATGCAACACAGTGTAACCTTGTTAGTTTAAAAGCTGTATGAGCGTATGTGACGCTCAGAGAACACTTTTAGCAATATAATAAACACTCAAATAGCGGTCTAAGGTTCTAACACCTTTAAGGGAGAGAATGAACGTTCAATTGCAAAAGAATACACATTACAACTTATACACTACCAAACTAACATAAAATACCTAACCGAATTACTACACGTTAAATTTACAATAGCGGCACAATTACATTTAAGGGGAAGAAGAGAAATGGCTTACAACAAATAGGAGATAAATATGGTTGCAGAGAACTTACGCACAAGGGGAAACAATCGCAAGCGCCTTTCTGGATATCCAGCTCCCGATTATCAGTGATGAGAACCGTTGAGAAGAGTAGAGAGCTGGCCCAGGTCGGCTTGTCTTTATATACACTACACAAAGTACAGTACAATGGTCCCTACATTCTTATTGTTCATTGGACACAGGAATCCGTCTCCGCATTATAACAAAAGGTCATAGGTTGGTTCATACAGGTGGGCTGTGACTATTTCAAACTGCTCAAGTGGGAGGGAAACTCAGGTTTCCCGCCGCATGGGTAATAAACTGCAAATATAGCAAATGTCCATAAACTTCTTATGGCCATAACTATACGCACGAGCGATTAATCCGTTTCTAACCAACACCGGAATATTGCTAATTTAATACTCTTCCGATGGATACTAAACACCACTGTGTCACCCCTGTCTGACCCTTCGTATCAAACAAAGAGGGATCTCTTTGTCTCTGAACATACTACATTAACTAAACTTTCAGATTCTATCAAAGGGACCATAATCTACAAAATACATTATATGACTAAAATATGTAACGATCGAGTCGCCCGCTAGACGCACACAAACTCTACTGTAAATGTGCATACCGTGCGCCTGCGAGTGCACGCGACTGCGAGTATACGCACGCACGGGAGGGCTCATGCACGTGCAGCGGGCACACGCATGAGGTGCATATATGGCAATGTGCAGCGTGATATTTTTCTGACTTTGACAAACCGTATAAGTTTGCCATCTGAGCCAGACTGAGAGGGGAGTCCTGCTGCCTGTCAGAACTGATGATCACAGACGTATACTGCCTTTATGGCAGCTCATGGCGTGTAACTGTGCTGTCAGAGACGGCTTTACTGAGTGCCGAACTGAGGGAAGCACAGAGGGTGGGGTCCCCTCTCACAGACAGAACAGTGGCCACTGTGTTCCCACTGTTGGAAATGATGTGTGTGCAGTTGTTGATATTGCAGAGTTATATTGGCACATACCACTGGATGACTTAAACTATGAACAGCCCAGTTACTTAACCAGTGGTGTTGGCTTATTAATAGACAGCAGGTACAGCCATACCCACTGTTAGATGTACACTGGTGACTCCCAAATTATTAACCTTCTTTTTAACAGTCCAAAGGTGCATTCTGTCATGGACTGGGTGGCTATATGTGCATCTTTATACTTATGCTCAGCAAGAGTTTGTTGATTTGACAATGGATTCAAAAGCCAGGAGCAACAGTCATAGCATAAATCACCTGTTGTGTGTGGAGGATAGGGGAGTAATTAGAACAATATACTGTAGTAGCAAGTACTATTAGCTGCTTCAATAACATGTACAGGTAACTTACCCAACAACCATCCGTCGGGCATTTGACTCATCTCAAATTTTGCAGACAGGGATGATTTGCCGAGGATGTAGGCATCATGGCATGAGCCAGGATAGTCAGTTACAACACATAACAACACGTAAAACATCAGGAATTTAAGTTTCATTTTATCATCCGACCAAAGTGTCAGATATTGTGCTATGCTGCTATCTATTGCACATTCATGGACTAGGGGCCTAATTCAGACTGGATCGCTGCAGCTGCAGCGTTCGCAGTCTGAAGCCCTTTGGGGAGTGCGCACGCGCAGCAGGCACACTGTGTGTGCGCACCCCGGGAGGCCCAGTGAGATGCTGAAAGCATCTCAGGGCTGCGATCGCCTCTGCCTGGTTGAAAGGCAGAGGTGGTCATGGGGCAGGAGGGGCGCGCCAATGGCATTAGAACGCCATTGGTGGGCCGTGGGCCGGACAACGAAGGCATGTTCGGACCATTGCAGGGGTGGGTAGCCACCTGCCAGTGTAGTTAGGCTGCGGAGGCACGGAGCTACTCGGCGGGTGCACCCGGGGAAGGGGCGGACTAGCCCTATGCAATCCCCCCGCATGTCTGAGTAACTGATCATACATGTGCTAAATTTAGCACATCTACAATCAGATTTGAATCACCTCCTAGGTATGATGCATATTTGTATAAACATGTGCAGTATTCAACTCATGAAGCTGCTGATGTTGCTCTGGTTAATGGTCCTGGGTTCTCTTACTCAGGTGGTGACTTGCATTGTGCAGGTAGGTGCACATCATACCATAACCTTGGACAGCCATTATTCCTATGGCCATACGCTTTTGGGAACTTTAAAAGTCATCACAATCAATTTCCTACTAATAGAAGGGTGTTTAGAAGCACAAATAGAATGTCTAACATGATTCAATTCTTTTGGGGATTTAAAGTTCGATTTAGTGTTCGATTTCAAAACGATTTGCAAATCGAATTTTAGTAAATGAGGGGATCCTATATTCGACTGTGGGAAAACACTGATATTTTCCAGAAATTCTATTTTAAGTGGGGTTTGAGTTGAATTCGGTTTTAGAATCAATTTGACATTCAATTTTGCCTTTAGTAAATCTCTTCAATCAAAATTGAATGAAAATCGAATAGAAATCGAACAATAGTAATTATACTCTCAGGCGGTAAATGTTTGCTGCAAATGGGATAAGGTCACTAGGTCGACAGTCAGTAGGTCGACCACTATTGGTCAACATGCATTAGGTCGACAGGGTCATTAGGTCGACAGTTCAAAATGTCGACATGCGTTTTTCACTTTTTTTTTCATTTTTGGGATTTTTTCATACTTAACAATCCACATGGACTATGATTGGAACGGTAACCTGTGCCGAGCGAAGCGGTAGCGGAGTGAGGGGACACGGTGCACTAATTTGTTTCCCGGGCACTTTACGAAGAAAATTACACCAATTTTTTTTCAAACTCATGTCGACCTTTTGACCTGTTGACCTAGTTCATGTCGACTTCATGACCCTGTCGACCTAGTGACCCTGTCGACCTAATGCATGTTGACCAATAGTTGTCGACCTAATGACTGTCAACCTAAGTTGTGTCGACCCAACGACCCATATCCCTGCAAACTGGTAGCTGTGCAGGAATGCTGGAACAACTTTATGGCAGGTGTTAACTAGGTCTCTCATAGGAAACTTACTGAAAGTTTTTTCAATAAAAAACATAAATGCAAATGTTCATTTGGTACATGAGACCCCTCATGGGTTTAGGATCTACATAGTGTCAGAGTCTATGGCAGGCCACAAGGTAATTTTTGTTCTATTGAAAAAAAAACTTTTTATGCTGAATCTATGCCCTGTATATGAAGTTTAATAAATTGTCTAATTTTATACCAAGCCGAAACTAGAAACTTTTATATTATAACGTTTTTTGTTTGATTGAACCAATGTTTTATTGAGTAAACGTTGTTATAATATATACCCATAATGGTGGCTTTGCACCACATTGGGCTAATTCTGGAATATACTGTTTGACGCTGTTCACCTTTTTATCCTTTGGTTCTCCTTTTCATGTTGGATGCTGTCACCCTCCTTGAACTAGCAGCTTTTAGCCATCGCCATTCTGGTCTATTTCTTTCTATTGCATATTAAGAACTTATTGTGGGTCAGGGGAGTGGGCCCAAAGTATATTTTTGCACCTAGGCCCACCATTTACAAGTTCCACCACTACACTTAAGCGTGCTGCAAGTAACTTGGTGTGCTCTTATAGCATTCTGATTGGTTTAGTCTAATTTATAAAGGTTTGCACCAGTAGATTTTTAGAAGTGGTGCATCGAGGTGCATTTTTGTGCTATTTTAGAGGGACCAGGGCCGGCTCCAGGCCTACTAGCACCCTGAGCGAGAAATTGTAAAGCACCCCCCCACCTCAATGCGTTTGCCGAAGGCACGAGCGTTCTTGGGAATGTGGGCATAGACTAGCAGCTTTATATTATGTTATCAAACTATATATATATATATATATATATATATATATATATATATACACATATATATATAGAACGGCTTATGCCCGCCTTTCGAAAGTCCCTCCAAACCACAGGCCGCCGCGCTGGGATGATGACGTGGTCAGTTCGCGTCACTGCAGAGAGCCAATCAGGATCCGGTATCACGTTACCATGGATACCCTCGGGGGCTTTATATTACTACACACTTCTTCAGAGGCTAATCATGGGTCTTTACACCCGTTCACAGCTGTTTAATATAGTGTATGAGACTGTCCCAGGCGTTAGGCTGCTCCGCTGGCATGAGAGGGACTGCGGTCTGCGCTATTTCCCCACCGCACTGTAATGCATACTCCAGAACTCAGTGGCTAACTTAGCCAGACTCACGTGTCCTATGACTGTAGTGATGATCTGCTTACTCAGGAGTCACCCCACACAAACTTCGCTGTCTGGCCGTGCAACGCCGTGCTGCCAGTGTATCCTCTCTTCCGATCACTGTCATCCGGTTACTGAGTGGAACGATTGCTCCGCTCTGCTTCCCCTCTGTGCACAGTAACTATTCTCTCTCCTTCTGAGCTGCAGTTAATAACAGTATGTGCAATGTTCACTTCACACAATGCTGGTTACTGCTTGAATCTCACACAGTGTAAGCTCCGTCAGGTGCAGTCTCTCTCAGAGCAGGCTCCTCTGGCGTCTGACGTCACATCCTCCTCTGCAGCTTATCTAGCTTCTCTGCTTTTTCCCGCTCTCCTCTCAGGCACAGCCAGATTCTCCTGGGTCTCAACACCCTCCAGATTGTTTTCCTTTTGCACAGCCTCGGTTGCCTAGCACCCATCTCCCTAGACTGCGATCGGAACGTGATTTAATGGCGGATCCCACCTGGGGAACCCTCTTACCTCCTCCCTTCGTAGAAGTCATGCGAACCAGGAGAGCGCTGCGACCATGTGTTAAAGTCAGAAAAATATCTCTATGCACACTGCCATATTTGCACCTCACACAGGTCTGCGCTGCGCATGCGTGCGCTCTCCCGTGCGTGCGCATACTCGCTGTTGCGGGCACCCGCGGGCGCGCGGTATGTGCATTTACGGTAGAGTTCATGTGTTCGTAGCGTGCGACTCAATCGTTACATATTTCCACTATATAATGTATTTTGTAGATCATGGTCCCTTTGATAGATTCTGAAAGTTTGGTTAATGTAGAATGTTCATGAACAGAGAAATCCCTCTTTGTTTGATACGAAGGGTCAGACAGGAGTCATACAGTGGTGTTTAGTACCCATCGGAAGAGTATTTAATTAGCAATATTCCGGTGTTGGTTTGAAGCGGATTAATCGCTCGTGCGAATAGTTATGGACATAAGAAGTTTATGAACATTTACTGTATTTGCACTTACTTATCCATGCGGCGGGAAACCCAGTTTCCCTCCCACCTGAGCTGTTGGAAATAGTCACGGCCCACCTGTATGAATCAACCTATGACCTTTTGTTATAATGCGAGGAGGAATTCCTGTGTCCAATGAACAATGAGATTGTAGGGACCATTGAATTGTATTGTGTGTGGGGCATAAATAGACAAGCCGATCACATCCAGCTCTCACTCTTCAACGGTTATCATTGCTGAAAATCGGGAGCTGGATGTCCAGAGGCGCATGCGATCGTTTCCTTTGTGCGTAAGTTTTCTCCGCAATCATATTGTCTTTCTTGTTGTTATGGGCCATTTCTCTCTCTCTCTCTCTTCTCTTCTTTCTCTCGTACTCTCCTAAACGTAATAGTATTGTATTGTATTTCCTGTGTAGTTATCTGGTTAGGTAGTCTATGTTATATTGTAGTGTATGGCTTGTATTGTATTAATTCTTTTGCAAGTATAACATTCTTAATATATATAATAGGCGTTGGACCCTAAACACGGTATCTGTGTATTTCTTATAGTGTTAAGTATTCACAGAGCGTCGGTGACGCTCAAACAGCTTTTAAGTTAATAAGGTTACACTGTGTTGCATCTACACCCTATCTCTACACTAAGGTTTTACAGCATATTACATTGTTTATGGTTTAGATTTAAAGGTTTAACATTGTGAGCGTCAGCGCCGCTGGTGATCTCCTCGTGGTCCCGAGCGTCCGCTACGCTATAGCGAATCATTACGTTAGTCGGCAGCCAATAGCGTGCCTGCCTGTGATCTCTCGGCCATGAGCGAACGTGACGCTTGAGCGTCTCGACCACGGCTAAGCGATCGTTACGCAACGAGTGTACCCTTACGGTACTCCATACGTAAATAGCGTACAGTGTTCTTAGACCTCATAAAGGGTTTTATATAAGATAAATATTTAGCTTTATCAATTGGCGGCTCGTCCTGTCCTTCACATATCTCTGCTAGGTAATTTCAGCAGACATTATCCAGCAGCAAAGGGCGGGAGGTCATATTCCTCGTAGTGCTGTTTGGATAAGCGTCTGCTTCGCTTAGTAAAGGGTGCTGAAGGAATCCGGAACCGGAGGTAAGAACAACACGCTAGTGTCTTTTAAAACTGTTTATTTCTGTCTTGCGTACACACGCACATATCTGCATTTCTTTTTCATTCGTGTATTTTCATATATCACTCTCCTGTTTGCCATTTTATAATTGATAAAACGTGCTAAGAGAGATTTGTCGCTATTTCATAGTTAAAGTGTAAAACCCACATGCAACTCTACCTAAGGTAAAAGGAGAGATTGGTGTGTTGCGCAGTAGACGATCGAGGATCATCTACATTGTTAAAAGTGTTAGTTGTGTTACGGTGGACATTGGTTTTGTGTACACGTGTCTCTAACAAAGGGCTGAGACTCGCGTACGCCAAGGCCGACGCACGCAGCGTAAATTACGCAACGGAGCGTCTGGGTACGCCCACGTAACTCAAGTCACACGACAGTGTTGATTTTTAAGTAGCGCAACAGGCGATAAATAGCGCAACAGGCGATAAGTAGCGCATCAGGCGATAAATAGCGCAAATCTATTTTAAATCCGAAATTTAGATTAACAGATCCTTCTCCAAATTCACAACACATCTGGTCTAAAGAAAATTTCTGCGCAGAAATAGAAATAGAAGCAAAAGTGTACGTGTGGTGAGTGAGTGTTTTGTATATATAAGTTTATACAATTTTACAGGTTGAACCACAAGAAGTCGAGTTCTCGCAGAGGTACATACATGTAAGTGACGTGCATGGTGGCTAGGGAGGCATCTCTGGTTAAACATAAAATTTGAGCAGTAGAGAATAGTAGACCAGGAGGTCATACTACAGACCGGGAGGTCCAGGTACAGCAGACTAAGAAGTCTGCCATAAAAGAGAAAAGGGCACAACCCAGGGGGTTGGTGCAAAACCCATATAGGCCAATAAAGCTCTGGCTGAAGGAATTCGCAGCCGAAATTTTCGATTCCACTGGTCGCTCAGCACATAAGATTAGTTGCTTATGTGCTGAACGATTGTACCGCACGTAATTGTGTACATTAGTTAATCTGACCAGTACCATTTGTGTACGATCCCGGTCATAAAAACTATTTGTACACTCTGATGTGATTTGTGTAATTTTTTATTTTCTGAAGGGAAGTTCGCTGGTCACTCAGGAATTGTCCAACAACCAATAGTTACTGGAAAGAGTAAGTGTTCTGCGGATATCCCTCGCATGTTCCAGTAAATAGAGGTTCATAGGGGCCCTGGGTCGAGTACGCCAGCACTAAGGCAGTGTGTGGGTCGTATTGGTCGGCGTGGGCGAGTGAGTGGGGTACTCGGTAAACCGCCACCGTCAGCCTATCGTGAACATTTTGGTTTTTGTAAGGGTTCGCTGAAGACCCTGAAATAAGGTCAGAGGTGGTGAAAGCAACGCCTGCAAGTTATGGGGGCCAATTGTTCAGGAAGGGGGCGATCAACCTCGGTTCGGGTTGATTCAGTAAACCGACCAGTCGGGTCGGCAAGGTACGTAATGTGTGAAAAATATGGCTCACATACAGAGGTTTTATGTGATGAATGGGAGAGAATGACAGTGCATGACGGGGAGAAATTCCCAAGAGTAGGTAGCTTTAGATCAGAAGTGTTGCAAAATTTAAGGAGGAGGATATGTCTCATTAAATCAACAAAGAGACGAATCCAACATTATGATTATTTACAGTTATGGCAACAGGAGGGTGAAATACAGAGAGGATTGGCTTTGGCGGCAGGATCTAATCCTATCAAGAAATTGATAGCGACGGCCCCGCCGCCACCATACATATCAGGAGAGAAATTGGTTGCGGAGAATGACGCATTAGGGTGTAACAAACAAACACTTAGCAACTGTGTAAATGTTAATAAGTTAACTAATGCAAGTATTAACCCGTGCAAGTTGTACCCTGTTTTGAACTTTCCCCAGGAGTGTGATCAAGAGGACGAATCGGCAACAATATCGGCGCTCTCTCTAGCAGCCACCATAGCAGAGACAACAGTAGGCACGGCTCCACCCACGAGATTAGTAACAAAAGCCCCTAGCGGAGGGATAGGTGAGGTCGTATCTACAGGTAAGTACGGCACCATACACTATGCTGAAACCATTTCACCACAGGCTGTAGAACCTACACAGAGTGATGTTAGTAAACTTAATCCTGTTAGGGTAATAGCAGTGCAAATGGGAAAACTGACACGACAGGAATCACACCTGTTAGGAACATTGCCATGTACAGCCCATTTTCCCGAATGGAATTAAGAACCATAGTGTCTGAGTTCCCTGACCCTAGGAAAGACTTAGTTGCCAGCCAGAAATACATCAGAGACCTAGGGAACACTTTAGAGCCCAATAACAAAGACTGGCAGGTATTGCTGAGGGCATGTTTACCCTCAAATGTCGACGCAGCTCAATTTTTGGCTGACTGTGGATTAGATCAGGATGTACCTCTTACAGATGTGTACAACAAAGATAACGTAAAAAGAATAAGTTTACAGTTAAAGGAGTATTTCCCAGCGGTAGTTAAGTGGAACAAGATTTTCTCCATTAGACAGAAAGAGTCAGAAACTGCTGCAGAATATTTTCACAGGGCATTACTAGAAATGGCAAAGTACACAGGTATAGAGGACATTAAAACAAACATAAACCATCGAGAAGTAGCAGTATCTGTACTAATGGATGGGTTAAAAGAGACATTAAAGACAAGAGTACAGACCACGCAACCATGTTGGCGAGGTCTGTCGGTGGCTACTTTGAGAGAGGCTGCTATTGATCACGACCGGAATATCACCCGACACAGGGAGTCCCAAGGTGATAAGTTAATGGCCGTAAGTATACAGGCCCTGACCACAAGGCAGCCTTTGTATAAATCACCAAACCCTGTGGGTAAGTCAAATGTGGTAACTTGTTTTTCTTGTCATAGGCAGGGACACATGGCACGAGACTGTAGAGTGAAAAATTCACAAAACTCATATCAACCCCCTAGACAACGACACGACACACGACATTGGGAGCAAGGTCCGCAGAGACGGAGTTATGAGCCACATACAGGGGAAACAAAAAGATACCCCCCGAACAGAGACTGGCAAGCCACTGGTAGTTCCCATTTAACCCCTTCACAAGCAGTTGCTGCCAGCGGGATTCAGGGAGGTCACCATACCCAATAGGGGTGTGGCCATACCTGTAATCTGCAGCCAGTAAAATTGATTGCAAATCTTGGAAGTGAACCAGAAATTGCAATCAATGTAGCTGGTAAATCGTTAAACTTTCTTGTAGACACAGGGGCGGCCAAATCAGTGATAAATTCGACAGTGGGCATGAGAACCACTGGTAAGACAATTCCAGCCATAGGGGTAACGGGAGTAGTCCAGCACTACCCTGTTAGCAAACCAGCCGAGATTACAGTAGGGCCGTTACATACCAAGCATTCCTTTTTGCTAGCTGCATCGGCACCGACTAATCTCCTGGGAAGAGACTTATTGTGCAAAATGGGGTGCGTCATTTATTGTACTCCTGAAGGTGTATTCTTGGACATACCTGAGAATCACGCTCAGGAAGTGCGAGACATGTTAGACTCCCCGTCAAAATTAATGTCACATACCATTATGACAAATAGGACTCCATCCCAAGTAGAAGAAATGACATCCCAGATACCAGAGTCACTTTGGACTAAAGATGGACAGGACACTGGATTAATGGCAAACGTAGCTCCGGTAGTTGTACAAGTAAAAGATGGTAGGATAGCTCCAAAAATCCCACAGTACCCTCTGAAGCCAGAGGTGGAGTTAGGAGTTTATCCCGTAATAGAGCGCTTGCTACAACAGGGCATTCTGGTAAGAACGTCCAGCACTGCCAATAGTCCCATCTTCCCTGTTAAAAAGAGTGGGGGGAGGGGTTACCGGCTAGTGCAGGATCTAAGGGGGATTAACAAAATAGTTGAGAGTCAGTTCCCCGTAGTGCCAAATCCAGCTGTCATCCTTATGCAAATCCCTCCCACTGCGAAATTTTTCACTGTTATTGACCTCTGCTCCGCTTTCTTTTCGGTACCTCTGCACCCTGACAGCCAATACTTGTTTGCATTCACATACAGAGGAGTCCAATACACATGGACTCGATTACCACAAGGTTTCATAGACAGTCCAAGTATCTTTTCCCAGGCTTTGCATGATTGTTTACAGTCTTTCCAACCAGAGAGTGGATCAGTATTAATACAGTACATGGATGATTTACTACTGTGTTCTGATTCATTGGAAGCATCCCTGAAGGATACGAAACAGCTCCTGTTTCATCTTTCAGACACAGGACACAAGGTTTCCAAAGACAAGTTGCAATTATGCCAAACTAAGGTAAAATATTTGGGACACTGTCTAACACAAGGACTGAGACACCTGACCGCTGATAGAATTCAAGCAATTAGAGACATGACTCTGCCACAAACCCAGCTACAGATCAGAACATTTTTAGGAATGTGTGGGTATTGCCGTAACTGGATCCCAGGATTTTCCATTCTGGCGTTACCTTTGCAGGAGATGGTCTCCTCAAACAAACCTGATCGGATTTCGCATACAGACGAGTCCGAGATGGCATTTGAGAGACTTAAACAGTGCCTAACGCAGGCACCAGCATTAGGTGTGCCAGACTATGGGAAACCCTTTGAGCTGTACGGAACAGAAAGTGCTGGTTGCGCGGCAGGCGTCTTAACCCAAAAGCACGGTGATGCCAGCAGGCCGGTAGCATACTACAGCGCTCAGCTAGACACGGTAGCGCGATCCCTCCCCACATGCTTGCGAAGCGTTGCTGCGATAGCATTGCTAGTAACGAAAAGCGAAGATGTAGTGCTAGGTCACAACCTCACAATTCATACACCACATGCAGTGTCAGCCTTGCTAAATTCTGCCCAAACCAGGCACGTCTCATCAGCGCGGTTTACAAGATGGGAATTGGCACTAATGGCCCCCGTAAACATCACCATAAGGAGATGCAGTGCATTAAACCCTGCAACATATCTCCCAGGTGTGCCTGGACAGGCACAAAGGGTGGAGGATGAGAGTGGTGGGGAAGGAGAATTTAACACAAAGGAAGACACACATGATTGTATGGAATATTTGACCCAAAATTTTACCGCAAGGCCTGACATCAGTGACAATCCACTGGA
The DNA here is from genome assembly GCF_028390025.1 of Pseudophryne corroboree. Lineage (NCBI taxonomy): Eukaryota > Metazoa > Chordata > Amphibia > Anura > Myobatrachidae > Pseudophryne > Pseudophryne corroboree. Next base: position 629,876,173 of record NC_086444.1, on the reverse strand, counting down.
AGATGTAGATCTAACTTTCTACATGGATGGTAGTTGTCACAGACAGTCAGACTCGGGAGACTTGTGTACTGGATACGCAGTCGTAGATGACCAAGGCACCATAGAAGCGGAACCGCTAGGCCCACCTCACTTAGCCCAGGTTGCTGAACTGGTCGCCCTAACCAGAGCATGTGAATTGGCTAAGGGCAAATCAGCCAATATCTACACCGACTCTAGATACGCATTCGGGGTAGTCCATGATTTCGGAGCCCTATGGCGCCTCAGAAATTTCATGACGGCAGCTGGTACACCGATAGCGCATGCAGCTCACATCAAAAGGCTTCTAACAGCGATACAGGAACCCGACAGAGTGGCTGTTATCAAGTGTAAAGCACACACATATAGCCAGGACCCAGTATCACTTGGTAACAGCCGAGCAGATGAAGCAGCTAAGTTAGCAGCTGGTACCCCCAGACAGACAGACACCACACAACTGATGGTATTTAATACCATCAACACACAGAAGTTGTGTGAGATGCAAAATTTGTGTTCCACACAGGAAAAGGCAGTCTGGAAGGCAAAGGGATATGGCCAGGAGTCCTCAGGACTCTGGACGGATGGACAAGGTAAACCGGTGGCCCCCAGAGCATATCTCCCATGTTTAGCTGAGGCAGCTCACGGGCTGACTCATCTGGGCAAGGAGGGAATGTGCAAGTTGGTAAGAGCATATTGGTGCGCCCCAGGATTTTCATCTCATGCAGGTAAGAGAGCAATGTCATGCCTTACCTGTTTGAGAAAGAACATCGGAAAAGCAATACCAACAGAACCATCTCATATCCCACCTGCAGGCGGCCCTTTCCAGGTAATACAGATTGACTTCATTCAATTACCCCCTTGTCGAAATTTGAAATATGTACTTGTTTGTATAGATGTTTTCTCAAACTGGGTCGAAGCATTTCCTGCGGCCACAAATACCGCTATGTTTAATAATTGAAAGTGATAGGGGTACCCATTTCACAGGTGATGTCTTTCAAGGAATGTGTAAGTTGATGGGAATTGATAGCAAGCTGCACACTCCATACCGTCCACAGGCGAGTGCGAAGGTAGAAAGAGTGAACAGCACTATTAAAAATAAACTGAGCAAAGTTATGGCAGAGACAGGATTGACATGGCCAGAAGCTCTACCCATTGTACTGTACAGCATCAGAACCACTCCCAGGTCCCCTCTTAATCTGTCTCCCTTTGAAATCTTGTTTGGTCGACAACCGCATGTTATGATTAACCCTCAGGATGATTTGAAGTGTAACAATGAAGTGACTGTAAAGTACTTGGTTAATATGAGTAAACAGCTAAGGAATCAAAATGATAATTTGAAGTTGGTGATTCCTGATTTACCAGATAGTAATTGTCATGACATTGAACCTGGGGATTATGTAATGATACGGAATTTTCTACGCTCAGGTTGCCTTATTGACAGATGGGAAGGACCATACCAAGTCTTATTGACTAGCACTACAGCATTGAAAGTTGCCGAGAGAGAGACTTGGGTTCATTCGTCCCATTGTAAGAAGGTTGCTGATCCAGAGAGGTCCCGTGATAAGGAACAGACGGTAGAGGAAGTTGTATCACTGGAGTGTCTGTTCCAGGAGGACTGAGGCGGCACCTGAGCATTGAGAATCACAAGATCAAAAGCAGTTGTCGATTCCCTGTTCCCTTTTATTGTTTTCTCCACTTCCCATCCCCCCTCCCTCAAATTATTTTTCCCCCTTCTCATTCTTCTTCGTTTCCTCCTATAAGATGGACTTGCCCCAAGAGACTGTGATCCGGATTTTCCTGTTGACCATGATGTTGACCAGAGCAGTCTGTTCCGGCGAGAGTACCATGGAGGTCGAGAGAGGTTCTGGAATGGGTTCTGATGACAGAGATGGAGGCGTAGTTTTCCGAGAACAACATAATCAACAAGCAAAGGCGAGTATCAGAAAACGATCCGATAGCATTGACCATAGAAGGAATTGTGAAGGATTGTTAGCTGAAGAAAACTGTATCTGTAGGCTCTGTGACAACGTAGTTGAGGATGGGTGCATCAAGAAATGCCAATCCAGTTTTAATATCCACATGGACCGGCATCCCTTGAGTGACTATCACTCCTTAGTGGGTAGTGTGTTAAATCAAACAGATTGTTGGGTATGCTCTCAAGTACCTCAAGGTCATAGCAAATCAGGACTAGTACCATTTCCTTTAACGATAGGGGAGGTACTTGAGCTAAGTGGTGGGAGGCCGGTGGACAGGAGGTTTAATATCTCCAGTCCTCCTAGTTTGAAGCTCCACCAATATCATGTGGATAGATCCCTCATATGTTTTAACATTTCCAATCCCCGAAAGCCGGGAAATTGGGAAGTGTCATGGAGTAACCAAACCATGACCTTTTCATATAGAGCAGATAGAATGCCGACAGATACAGAGCTTGTACGCCACATAGCCAGTAGAGGAAAATCTTTCCGATATAGGTATACCCTAGGAAATAGGATTACGAGAGTTGGAGAGGTATCACCAGGATACTGTGCACATATCGTACAAGCTGATACGTGTACTAGACAGATGGGAGAATTAGGGTTAGGAGATTTCACATGGAAGATGTGTAATATGGTTATGTCCTACTCCGTCCCATATGTTCTCCCCGATGATGCATATTTCATATGCGGGAGGAAGGCGTATAAGTGGCTTGCCCCAAACTCTGAAGGATTGTGTTATATTGGAAAAGTACTGCCTGAAGTAATGACTGTATCACATGCCAAAATGAAAGATATACACCGTGTTGCCCAAGCTCCTTATACTCACACCCATTACGAGCACGTAGTTAAATGGCACCTGATAGAAAGAACAGAGCATCCGGCCTCTGACATGATCCATGAATCCACCGGGATTCAGGTTCTAATCGCGTTAGATTTCACTCGCACCGCCAGAGGAGTGTTGAATTATAAATACATATCTGCGCTCGCAAATTTGTTAGACAATATCACAGAAATGTATGATGACACGTTTAGGTATACTGGAAGAGAACTTCAAGCTTATAAAACAGAACTAGTTCAGCATAGAATGATTCTCAATTATCTCACGGCAGTAACAGGTGGATATTGTGTCACACTGGCAACGCAGTACGGCGTGAAATGTTGCACATATATTACAAATAGTACCGAGGACCCGGTCGAGGTCATAGACCAAAAGATGGACGATATTCTCCAACTGAAGTGGGAATTTCGCAGGAGACACAATCTCACCCTTGCTGCTGTGAGTAATGAGCTGACTGGTTGGGTGTCATGGTTGAACCCGCGAAATTGGTTCTCTGGTTTAGGAGAATGGGCTCAAGGAGTCATAATGGATGTAGGGAAGTTTCTCCTATGTATCTTAGGTGTTATCATAACGATTGGCTTGATATTTAGATGCGGTCAGGCTTTAATGAAGTGCAAACGAAGTACCAGGATGATGAGTTTAAGGAGTGTGGAAATTGTAATTCCAATGGATTTGATTTATGACCCAAATGTAGAAACAATGATGTGATGAAAATGCGATTTCTACGGTCCGTTTCTTTCACCTGTTTTTCAGTTTTCTCCAAGGTAAAAAGACCCACTTGGACGAGGAATTTGATGAGCCGATATACAGACAACAGATGGATTAAAGAAGAAGTTTTGACAACCTGATACGCAGATTTTTGATGAACTTTGCCATAGATCCCCAGTTTCCCTAGAAATTTTAAAATTACGCTAGCCCAACACTTTTTGTAAATCTATGGACATTGACAAAGCTTTTGCTCGCACCTTATGGGCAAAAGCACAAAGAAGACTGCATTCAACAGACACCGAACAAGACTTCATCCGACAAATGTTCATTTACCTGACATAGAATACCACTGCATTTACCGTAATTATGTCTTTTCTTCATCTCTACAACCTTCAGGTAATTACACACATAGTATAGGGAATACAGGCACAGATACCAGCAACCACATATTCCCCCATTCATGTATCATCAACTAAAATGTGCTCCCCATTTTGTTCAAAATCCGAAAAGAGCTCGGTAAAGTTTGACAGCCCATCCACAGACCCGTACCACGGGATAAGAAGGAATTCAAATGTATACTTCGCAATGCCTCGAAGCTTGATTTAAAACACGTACGGCACGATGATACATGACCCCCAAGCACGGATTCATACACACATGCTTCTGCTATCACACTAGGTCATACCCTTTTCCTACCTTCTCCTCTCCTCCCCTACCCAACCATGTAAATGTATTAACCCCTGACATATATTTTTCTCGTTTTGAAATGTTTTAGGAAGTGGCAGTTATTGTTGACTGCCAAAGGGTGGACTGTCAAAGTCAGAAAAATATCTCTATGCACACTGCCATATTTGCACCTCACACAGGTCTGCGCTGCGCATGCGTGCGCTCTCCCGTGCGTGCGCATACTCGCTGTTGCGGGCACCCGCGGGCGCGCGGTATGTGCATTTACGGTAGAGTTCATGTGTTCGTAGCGTGCGACTCAATCGTTACATATTTCCACTATATAATGTATTTTGTAGATCATGGTCCCTTTGATAGATTCTGAAAGTTTGGTTAATGTAGAATGTTCATGAACAGAGAAATCCCTCTTTGTTTGATACGAAGGGTCAGACAGGAGTCATACAGTGGTGTTTAGTACCCATCGGAAGAGTATTTAATTAGCAATATTCCGGTGTTGGTTTGAAGCGGATTAATCGCTCGTGCGAATAGTTATGGACATAAGAAGTTTATGAACATTTACTGTATTTGCACTTACTTATCCATGCGGCGGGAAACCCAGTTTCCCTCCCACCTGAGCTGTTGGAAATAGTCACGGCCCACCTGTATGAATCAACCTATGACCTTTTGTTATAATGCGAGGAGGAATTCCTGTGTCCAATGAACAATGAGATTGTAGGGACCATTGAATTGTATTGTGTGTGGGGCATAAATAGACAAGCCGATCACATCCAGCTCTCACTCTTCAACGGTTATCATTGCTGAAAATCGGGAGCTGGATGTCCAGAGGCGCATGCAATCGTTTCCTTTGTGCGTAAGTTTTCTCCGCAATCATATTGTCTTTCTTGTTGTTATGGGCCATTTCTCTCTCTCTCTCTCTCTCTTCTCTTCTTTCTCTCGTACTCTCCTAAACGTAATAGTATTGTATTGTATTTCCTGTGTAGTTATCTGGTTAGGTAGTCTATGTTATATTGTAGTGTATGGCTTGTATTGTATTAATTCTTTTGCAAGTATAACATTCATAATATATATATTAGGCGTTGGACCCTAAACACGGTATCTGTGTATTTCTTATAGTGTTAAGTATTCACAGAGCGTCGGTGACGCTCAAACAGCTTTTAAGTTAATAAGGTTACACTGTGTTGCATCTACACCCTATCTCTACACTAAGGTTTTACAGCATATTACATTGTTTATGGTTTAGATTTAAAGGTTTAACATTGTGAGCGTCAGCGCCGCTGGTGATCTCCTCGTGGTCCCGAGCGTCCGCTACGCTATAGCGAATCATTACGTTAGTCGGCAGCCAATAGCGTGCCTGCCTGTGATCTCTCGGCCGTGAGCGAACGTGACGCTTGAGCGTCTCGACCACGGCTAAGCGATCGTTACGCAATGAGCGTACCCTTACGGTACTCCATACGTAAATAGCGTACAGTGTTCTTAGACCTCATAAAGGGTTTTATATAAGATAAATATTTAGCTTTATCACATGTGCCCAATGCCGGAGTGTCCCCGCCGCAAGTACCTGGGAACTGAGCCAGCGGGAGTATGCAACGCCACTGGGGAGGTGACGGAGCCGCAGCACAGAATGTCACTCTGACATATAAGTGATGCAGCCCTTGAAGTCTTCTAATTAAAAGCTTTTTCAGGGCTGCCCAGTGCAGCCCCCCTGTTAAGTGACCTGCTCTGCAGGGCACCAACTCAAACTGAGCTCACAGTGCCTGGAGACGGGGCTATAGAGGAGGCCCCAGTGCATTCTGGGACAGTCTATAGCTTTAGCTTGTTGGTGCCTGGATCAAGATCCACCTCTACACCCGATGTTTCCCCGTGGAAACCAATGTACCCCACTGCAGAAACATCGATATGTGGGAAGCGGGGGTGTGCTGGTAATGTAATGTTAGTGGCACTGATCGTTCTGACACCTGCAGTTATCAATTTCGACAGCTGCAGGTGTCGTTGGCCCATACACCACAGCCAGGGACAGCGCTGTCCTGGCTGTCGGCTCCGGGCTGCATGTGAGATCTCGCGAGAATAGAGAGGTGTCGCACGTGCGCACTGTAGGCAGCCTGAAGAGAGAGACAGAGCACCCGCGCTAGGCTGATGCGCTGTGTGCTCTAGCAGTAATCGCCGAAAGAGAGCGTTTTCACTTCCCCTTCCGGCAGACAAGATGATAAAACATCTTGTCGATGTAGCTTCCTGCTAGCCTTGGTAAAGAGGCAAAGCAGGAGGCGTTACACCCGCACGATACATGTGGGCATAATCAGGGACATAGCCACAACTTTGTGGGTCTAGCTACACCCTTGGGCATAATACATTCACCACTGTGTTTGAAAAATGACAGAAGCTGATTGGTTGGTACTTTATCTCTCTCCAGTTTACCATTCTCCAAGGCTTAGTACATCTGTCCCACATTGTCTTGCATGTGTTTCTTTCATGTCTGCATGTATTCAGCTACAGACACTGGCATCACTACCATCTGGTCCTACAGTACTATTTTTCAGATCTGTTTAAACAGCCTTTTGTCATTGGCTCGTAGACAGCACTGGGTTTAGCACACAAGCACTTTGGAAAAATATTGTGGTCTATAATATTATAAATTATAACAATAAAAGGATAAACAGGGAAAAAGAGGTACATGTAAAAGAAGCTCTATACACTGATGTAAAAAGAGACCATACCTGTCATCAATTCTACATGTATAAACATTGAGGAAAACAGATCTCATCTACAAATACATAGTACTCATATCTTCTCAGTAAGCAAATATGATCTGACAGTTCACATTCTCTGTACTGGACACAGCTGACCCATTCAGATGAGTTACTTGCAGGATCTGACATCACACAGGCTCTGTCCCCTTCTCTTGTTCTCTATTGGAAGCAATAGGTCGCAGGACAATCCTTCCCTTATTTCCCTCCCCTCCATTCAAACGTGTTCTGAATACATATATAGTCTGGCTGCATTTTTCTGATAAGCAGAGTGTCTGTACGCTCGCCCCCACGAGTGGATGCACCATTTTCTCCAGTGCTCAGTCCCTGTGCCAAGCGAGCCTGCTGCTCAGATTTCCTATATTGGATCTGATTGCTATCTGTCTACTGAACAAACAGCAGCAGCAGCAGCCTCTCCTCCCTGCTAGAACCAGCCTTGCTACACTGGTTCCTTCCAACCAGGGAAAAGGAGATTCACTGCACCAGCTTCCCCTCCTCATCGCGACAAGAGAAAGAAGACACAAGGCTGCTGAGACTCTTTCTCCCATTTGCATCACCCCTTCTACAGCTGGCAGCATCCACCTTACCTCTAATCATATGCATCACTTCTGTCCCCATTAGCTCTGCAGAAGATAAGGCCAGGAAGGGGCGCCTTAGATCAGTCTATCTCCCTGCATCATTTACCTCTCTCTGCAAAGAGAGGTCAAATGGACCAAGCTTGTAACATGTAGCTTCTAGCAGTGCACCTCTGTCTGAGTGCAAGGGTAGGTTTTTATGAAGAACTTGCTTGATATGGTTACATCCTTCCAATCCAATAAAGTGTTCAGACCCCATTCACACGCTAATCACATTTAAGGAGAACATTTTTTCCAGCACCAGCCATGGAACAAGAACAAAGAATACAAAGTCTTGAGATCCCATCATCTCTGGGGTACATGGACCTTATAATTCAGAGTGGAAGACAATTCCTGGGTGCCCTGAAAGAATGCAAAGACTGTGGCTTGGTATCGTCATACGCCACATTACAAGCACATGCCAAGTTTTCTTGGATGGAGTTGCTGTATGTTGTATTGTGTTCTCTGGCATTGACTGGTCTCCGTATAACAACTACTACATGGATCTTCCAGGTCAGTGACACTCTCCAACATGTGTACCCTGGGTCATGTGCCCAGGAGCAGAGTGGGAATGGATGGGGAGGGGAGTAGTTGTGAGACACAGAGCACTTGTCACCACAATACAAATGCAGACTTTCACAGTTTGTCTTACTCTCCTTCCCCTAAAACACAGGAATGTTAATATATCAACGAATTCCTACAACACAGGAACGCTAATACAGGTATATCAACAAATTCTAATATACAGACCTAAGATCAAATAAAAAAACAAAAACATGAATACACAGACAAAAGCATAAATAATCCATATTTGAAACAAACTTAAGTAGTAAATTCTTCTTGATACACAGTCATACTTCTCAACTGAATACAAATATATCTGGAAACAAACTTCTTTCTCGTTTTTGGTGGTGTGCATCAATGGAGCTTACAATCTTTATTCCCTACCACATGCACACTTGGGTTATTTTTTTATTTTTTTGTTGGGAGACAAGCAACCTACCAGTATATTTTTGGATTGTATGAAGAAACCGGCATACCCGGAGCTAACCCACGCAAGGGCGGGGAGAATATACAAACTCCACACAATTAGGGCCATGGTGGGAATCAAACCCATGACCTCAGTTCTGTGAGGCAGTAATGCTAACCATTACACCAGTCGTACTGTTGACTCTATGGGCTTCTTTTTGCAATCAGATCTCAGATAAACGCCATTATGCTTGCTATGAGTGGCAGGATGCAATGCATTCAAAATGTGGTGCATGATGCATACTGCCCTCTAACACAGATGAGAAGTTTATGACATGTCACATAACATGGCAACTCTTCCGTCTAAAGCACAGACATCATAACAAGTGCATCCCATCTCATATATCATACCTGTGCCTCCTGCTAATATAAATACATCAGTTCATGACCTGCTATCTCCTACTGTAAAGACATCATGAGAAATGTGCCATCTCTTGCTAATATAAAGACATTAGGCCACATCCATCCTACCTCCTCTTTTTAGTAGACATCAGAACACATACTGTATATCCACACTCCTTCTAAATGAAGATATCAGGACACATATATCCCACATGCTACTAATACACACTCCATCTAATATGCAGATAACATGACACATATATCCCATGTGCTAATACACACTCCATCTAATATGCAGATATCAGGACACATATATCCCACGTGCTACTAATACACACTCCATCTAATATGCATATATCAGGAAACATATATCTAATATGCAGACATTAGGAAACATATCCCACGTGCTACTAATACACACTCTATCTAATATGCAGATATCAGGGCACATATATGCCACGTGCTACTAATACACACTCCTTCTAAATGCAGATATCAGGAAACACATATCCCACATGCTACTAATACGCACTCCATCTTAGTGTTCACTTTAGGATTTTTTTAGGGCAGGGTGCTGATCACGGGGAGGGCACATTTTTCATTGGGGAGGGCACATTTTTCATTCGGGAGGGCACATTTTTAAGTTAGTAGGGCAAAATTAGGTACATACTATAATGCTTGGTCCTCCCATTGCTACATGTGAAAGCATGGACATTGCGCGCCAAAGGCGCGCAGCAAAAATTTAGGGCGTTGTTTCGTGGGGAAGGGGCGTGGCCACATAATAGTGGCAATTCACATTACACCACACAGTAGTGCAGCTAATACACATTGCACCAGATAGAACTTCCTATACACACTGCGACAGGTAGAGCACGTTATACATATTGCGCCAGATAGAGCACGTTCTACACTTTGCGCCAGGCAGAGCACATTATACAAATTGCACCAGGTAGAGAGCACTGAGAAACACTGCACCAGGTAGAGAGCACGTTATACACATTGCACCAGGTAGAGAGCACGTTATACACACTGCACCAGGTAGAGAGCACTGAGAAACATTGCACCAGGTAGAGAGCACGTTATACACATTGCACCAGGTAGAGAGCACGTTATACACATTGCACCAGGTAGAGAGCACTGAGAAACATTGCACCAGGTAGAGACCACTGAGAAACATTGCACCAGGTAGAGAGCACTGAGAAACATTGCACCAGGTAGAGAGCACTGAGAAACATTGCACCAGGTAGACAGCACTGAGAAACATTGCACCAGGTAGAGAGCACTGAGGCACACTGCACCAGGTAGAGAGCACTGAGGCACACTGCACCAGGTAGAGAGCACTGAGGCACACTGCACCAGGTAGAGAGCACTGAGGCACACTGCACCAAGTAGAGAGCACTGAGGCACACTGCACCAGGTAGAGAGCACTGAGGCACACTGCACCAGATAGAGAGCACTAAGGCACACTGCACCAGATAGAGAGCACTGAGGCACACTGCACCAGATAGAGAGCACTGAGGCACACTGCACCAGGTAGAGAGCACTGAGGCACATTGCACCAGGTAGAGAGCACTGAGACACACTGCACCAGGTAGAGAGCACTGAGGCACATTGCACCAGGTAGAGAGCACTGAGACACACTGCACCAGGTAGAGAGCACTGAGAAACATTGCACCAGGCAGAGAGCACTGAGGCACACTGCACCAGGTAGAGAGCACTGAGGCACACTGCACCAGATAGAGAGCACTGAGGCACACTGCACCAGATAGAGAGCACTGAGGCACACTGCACCAGATAGAGAGCACTGAGGCACATTGCACCAGGTAGAGAGCACTGAGACACACTGCACCAGGTAGAGAGCACTGAGACACACTGCACCAGGTAGAGAGCACTGAGGCACACTACACCAGGTAGAGAGGACTGAGGCACACTGCACCAGATAGAGAGCACTGAGGCACACTGCACCAGGTAGAGAGGACTGAGGCACACTGCACCAGATAGAGAGCACTGAGGCACACTGCACCAGATAGAGAGCACTGAGGCACACTGCACCAGATAGAGAGCACTGAGGCACATTGCACCAGATAGAGAGCACTGAGGCACATTGCACCAGGTAGAGAGCACTGAGGCACACTGCACCAGGTAGAGAGCACTGAGGCACACTGCACCAGGTAGAGAGCACTGAGGCACACTGCACCAAGTAGAGAGCACTGAGGCACACTGCACCAGGTAGAGAGCACTGAGGCACACTGCACCAGATAGAGAGCACTGAGGCACACTGCACCAGATAGAGAGCACTGAGGCACACTGCACCAGGTAGAGAGCACTGAGGCACATTGCACCAGGTAGAGAGCACTGAGACACACTGCACCAGGTAGAGAGCACTGAGGCACACTGCACCAGGTAGAGAGCACTGAGACACACTGCACCAGGTAGAGAGCACTGAGAAACATTGCACCAGGCAGAGAGCACTGAGGCACACTGCACCAGGTAGAGAGCACTGAGGCACACTGCACCAGATAGAGAGCACTGAGGCACACTGCACCAGATAGAGAGCACTGAGGCACACTGCACCAGATAGAGAGCACTGAGGCACACTGCACCAGATAGAGAGCACTGAGGCACATTGCACCAGGTAGAGAGCACTGAGACACACTGCACCAGGTAGAGAGCACTGAGGCACACTACACCAGGTAGAGAGGACTGAGGCACACTGCACCAGATAGAGAGCACTGAGGCACACTGCACCAGGTAGAGAGGACTGAGGCACACTGCACCAGATAGAGAGCACTGAGGCACACTGCACCAGATAGAGAGCACTGAGGCACACTGCACCAGATAGAGAGCACTGAGGCACATTGCACCAGGTAGAGAGCACTGAGACACACTGCACCAGATAGAGAGCACTGAGGCACACTGCACCAGATAGAGAGCACTGAGGCACACTGCATCAGATAGAGAGCACTGAGGCACATTGCACCAGATAGAGAGTACTGAGGCACATTGCACCAGGTAGAGAGCACTGAGACACACTGCACCAGGTAGGTCACATTTTTGATCTCCGCTTTTTTGTGTGCTAATTTTACTTACTGGGGGCTGATGCTGCAGGAGTTGATCGTGCTGATTCCCCCTCACACACCGCGGAGCTGATTGAAAATGGCCGCCACACTGATCCTCCCCGGCGTCCTCTTTTATAGGGTCATGTACACAGAGGAGGGAGGGCTGGGTTTGCCTCAGCGGGAGAAGCAAACCCAGCCCTCCTCATCTTACCAGATTCCGAGCAGCCTGTCAGTGTTGCCTTCAGCGCATCAGCGCAACAAGCCTAAGGCAGCTGCAGGGAGGAGTGACATCTCGGCAGGGGGGAGTGGCAGCGCGGCAGGCAGCGCGGTGAGACAGAGCGGCGGGGAGGAGTGACATCACGGCAGGGGGCAGTGATAGCCTGGTGCGGCGGTGAGTAGGCGGACCTTTAGTAATCGGCAGGGCGGGCACAAACGGGCAGGGCGCATTCTGCCACTCAGAAAAGGGGCAGGGCGCAGCGCCCCGTCAAAGAAGGCTAGAGTGAACACTACATCTAATATGCTGATATCAGGACACATATATGATACACTCCAACTGTACCCTTTTGGATGGTATAGAACCATTTTTTTATGGTCTGTACCGGCCAAAAGGGACTTTGTACCGGGTTCAGCGTCTCCATGCTCCAAGTGAGTTATATGACAGTGCCATAGGGGACACGCCCCCTTTACATGTGATCATGGCCACTTTTATTGTTTTGTACCAGTTTCCCGCTCTGCAGTGTTAAATGGTATGATATATTCCACTGGCTAGTAATACGCACTCCATCTAATATTCTGATATCAGGACACATATATCATACACTCCAACTGTACCCTTTTGGATGGTATAGAACCATTTTTTTATGGTCTGTACCCAGGGCCGGATTAAGGGCCTCATGGGCCTGGAGCTGAAAATGTTCAAGGGCCTATTATGAGAAGCAGAGGAGGTGAGGCCAATGCCATATAGGCAAGTAGACACCGTACACTTTAAGCCCCAATGACTCCCTACATATATAAAAGTACAAAAATTGCATCATTTTGTGTGGAGAATAGAAATGAAATTTTAACCCTTATGATTTATGGCCGACCATGTGGCCAGCTGATAGCTGGTCATCATCATGCTGTCATGGTGATGGGCCTATTTTTATGTGGGGGCCTGGAGCTGGAGCTGTCTGTATCTGCCAAAAGGGACTTTGTACCGGGTTCAGCGTCTCCATGCTCCAATTGAGTTATATGACAGTGCCATAGGGGACACGCCCCCTTTACATGTGACCATGGCCACTTTTCTTGTTTTGTACCAGTTTCCCGCTCTGCAATGTTGGATGGTATGATATATTCCACTGGCTACTAATACACACTCCTTCTAATACACGGGCATCAGGACACAAATTTCCCACCTCCTCCTAATGTACAGACATCAGGATACCTACATCCTATCTCCTAATATAAAGACAACAGGATACATTCATCCTACCTCCTTGTAATAAACACTCCTTCTAATGCCCAGATATCAGGATACATACATCCCACCAGTGGCGTCACTATGGGGTGTGGGGGTGACGAGACATACCCGGGTTTCACCTTTGGAGGGAGTGACACCAAAATGCCAGCTTCTCCACAGGAACAGGAGCTGGGTGCTGCAGTGGGACATTCTCATACCTCCCAACTGTCCCGATTCCAGTCCCGCTATTTGGACACTGTCCCGCTGTCCCTCCCGCGGGCAGCTGTGTCCCACGGGCGGGGGACAGTTGGGGAGGCTTTGATCACCGGCTGCTGATGCTGATGCTCTGTTGTCACAGAGAAGGAGCCAGTAGTGCAGGCAGACCAGTCTCTGGGGGCAGACCAGCATCTCCAGGAATGCTGGGCACTCACCTGGAATGATGCAATCAGGGGCTTTCCATAAAGCCACACCCCCTTCCATCGAGGCCATGCCCTTGGCTTGTGGGAAACAGGGATTTCTGCATGTAGGATAAATACTGGATCCTTCTGCATGTAGCCCACAAATACTGAGCAACTTTACTGCAATTTAGATATGAATTTGGCATGCCTCTCCCAAATCTATCTCACTCTGCACATGTTACATCTCCCCCAATTACAGTGCAATGCAACATGGTCTTAACCAGGTGCACAATTACTGTACTTTCCTTTTTTCCCAACGCACAGCACTTACCTGCTTTCACAATACTTACTTGCACTCCAGGTGCAGGAAAGTTCAGTGAACCCCTGTAAGAGTGGTGGATCTTTCGCATACTGCAGACTTCCTAGTGGACTGGGCAGGATGGGGAGAGGAGATAATAAAAGGAATCGCAGGTCCAATATGATGCAATTAAATGAAAACTGCTTCACTTTAGACCCCCCCCCCCCCCCCTTCACGGACTCATGGTTATGAGGATAGGTATGTATTCATCAGGACACATATGTCACAATAACTTCTAATGTACAGACATCAGGCCATACTTGCCTACTCTCCCGGAAAGGCCGGGGGGCTCCCGATCATTTAGTTTCACTCCTGGGCCCCTGGGACAGTGGGCAAGTCTTCTGCATCCCGTTTGCTCCCGTGCCGCACCCCTTGCTCATTACACTTGCTCTCCACGGCATCCCATTACATAGAAAAAGGGAGTGGGGCCATGACGTGATACGTGCTAAATCGCGTCATCATAGCCTCATCCCCACTTTCCAATGCCAATAATATGGGCATTATAAAGCGGGGGACGGGGCTACGATGATGCAATCGCATCACCATGTCCCCCTACCGCCTCCTCCATGCCCATTCCCGTGTGACCTGGCTGCTCGCTCCCGGAGGGAACAGCCAAAAAGTAGGTAAGTATGCAGTATGCATCGGGGCACCTCCTACTGCTGTACAGACATCAGGTCATATCTATCTCACCTCCTCCTAATACATAGACATCAGGATTCATACATCCTACCTCCTCCTTATATAAATTTGATGAAAATCGGTCCAATAAGTGAGTGGCAGCCGTGAGGCTGGCTTACTGTACTAAGAGTCCTGGAGAATCACTCAAAATTAATGAGTCCAGACATTCTTTAAGAATAGTTAAGTATGCAAATATCATGCCTCCTCCTAATATACAGATCCCAAGACATATACATCCCATCTCATCCTTATACAGTGATATCAAGGAACATACACCCCACTTCATTCTTATACACAGATATCAAGACACATACAGTACATCCCACCTCAACCTTACACACAGATATCAAGACACTTGGGGCAAGGGCGCTTTATGAGAGGAGGGGTCCTGTGTGCAGGCTCCGGGTGGGCCCCCTCCACTCTACGGCGCCGTAGGTTCCGGCAATGTGATGGAGTCTACTGCGCATGCGCAAGTCTCTGGAAACATAGCACCCGACATGTTCCGGGGACTAATTGGCTACTGCGCATGCGTGGTGGCCATTTTGGGATGGATTTTTGCAGCGACTACTGCGGTTTCAGCACCTGTCGCAGGACTCCGGAAGGTAAGTTTTAAACCAGTATGGGTGCAATGGGTGCGGTGTGGGCCCCCCTGGACCCAGGGGCCCGTGTGCACCGCACGCATTGCACCCATGGTAGAAACGCCAATGACTCGGGGCCTAATTCAGCCCTGATCGTAGCAGCAGATTTGTTAGCAGATGGGCAAAACCATGTGCACTGCAGGGGGGCAGATGTAACGTGCAAAGAGAGTTAGATTTGGGTGGGGTGTGTTCAAACTCAAATCTAAATTGCAGTGTAAAAAATAAAGCAGCCAGTATTTACCCTGCACAGAAACAAAATAACCCCCCCAAATCTAGAGATGAGTGGGTTCGGATGTAACGCCAGAATTAACGCCAGTTCGGTTTTATCCAGATTTTTCTTATTGGCTATCCAAAACACGTGACATCCATGAGCCAATAAGATGCCGTTTTGAGAACCGAGTAAATCCGAGTAAAACCGAACCCACTCATCTCTTCCCAAATCTAACTCTCTCTGCACATGTTATATCTGTCCACCCCTCCTGCAGTGAACATGGTTTTGCCCATCTTCTAACAAATTTGCTGCTACGATCAGGTCTGAATTAGGCCCGTAAATTCCACCTCATATAGGGCGGGATGTACTAATGTACATCGCCGCCCATCGCTACGTTGCTGATCGCATATGTACTAACATATGCGATCAGCATTGCGGAGGACAGCTCTTCCGAAAAAGAGCTGTCCTCCGCGATGCGCAGCGGCAGCCTGACTTCCGGGATTCGGCCCCAGAAGTCAGTCTGCGCATGCGCGGGGTGACGGGGGCGGCCGCAGGGCATGCTGGGAGGGATCCGATCGGATCCCTCACACAGCGCTGCGGAGAGAAGCCCATAGGCTTCTATGGACGTACGCCAACTAAAGCTGGCGTACCCCACCGCGGCGCTGTCCTGCCAGCCGGGGGTTAGTACATCCAGAAAATGTGGTAAACAGGGAGTTTACCGCATTTTTCGTTTAGTACATCCCGCCCATAATATCAACTCATACATCTCACCTCATCCTTACACACAGATATTAAGGAACCTACATCCCACCTCATCCTTACACACACACATCAACACATACATCCCACCTCAAACTTACACACAGATATCAACAGATACATCCAGCGCTGGACTGGCCATCTGGCACTTCTGGCAAATGCCAGAAGGGCCGATGGCCACGTGGGCCGGTCCAGCGCTGACTGAGACACGCTGCCGCTCAGTCCGGCAGCAGCATGTCTCAGCTGTCAGGAGACGAGAGCGCCCGCCAGCGCGGCTGTGTCTGGCGTGGCAGCGTATAGCGGACTTCAAACCAGCCGCCGGTTCGCGAGCCAATCAGAGCTCGCGGACCGGCAGCCAATCAGAAGCCGCCGGTCCGCGAGCTCTGATTGGCTCACGAACTGGCGGCTGGTTTGAACGAAATCCGCTATACGCCGCCGCGCCAGACACAGCCGCGCTGGCAGGCGCTACCTCTCCTGACTCACTCGTCCCTCACAGCCGGAGCCCGGACGAGGAGAGCAGCAGCAGCAGCAGCAGCAGCAGTGCAGCAGCGGTAAGCAGCTGCAGCACTGGCTGCTGTGGGGGCAATTGTATACCTGGCTGGCACTGTGGGGGCAATTGGCTGGCACTGTGGGGCATTTGTATACCTGGCACTGTGGGGGCAATTGTATACCTGGCACTGTGGGAGCAATTGGCTGGCACTGTGGGGCATTTGTATACCTGGCACTGTGGGGGAAATTGTTTACCTGGCACTGTGGGGGCATTTGTATACCTGGCACTGTGGGGGCATTTGTGGATCTGGCACTGTGGGGCATTTGTGGATCTGGCACTGTGGGGGCATTTGTGGATCTGGCACTGTGGGGGCATTTGTATACCTGGCACTGTGGGGGCATTTGTATACCTGGCACTGTGGGGGCATTTGTGGATCTGGCACTGTGGGGGCATTTGTGGATCTGGCACTGTGGGGGCATTTGTATACCTGGCACTGTGGGGGCATTTGTATACCTGGCACTGTGGGGCATTTGTATACCTGGCACTGTGGGGGCAATTGTGGATCTGGCACTGCACTATTGGGGGCATATAATATAAATTTCGGCTCATACCGGGTGCTATAATGTGAATTTTGGCTCATACTGTGTGGTATAATGTGAAAGAGGCACCAGTACTAGATAGTATAAGCGGTCCTACTATTGTGGTGCATAATGCGTATAAGGGGTGTATGGTGTGGTAAACTACACTGAAGGCCACGCCCCTTTTGAGTGGCCATGCCCCCTTTTCCGGAGCGCGCGGCATAATTACAAACTTCACATTTCCATACCCCCACTTAAAAATTTCCACTTCAACCACTGGTTGTGTGTATTTTAATAGAGAATGATGTACACTTGTATGTTGTTAGAATATTAATTATATTTGTAAGAGCATAGACTAATAAGTGGGAGGGGTCAGGAATAGTAAGGGGAGGAGTCACAGAGGTGGGCCCGTGTGCTTCGAAAATACCAGGGCCTATTTTTAGTCCCAGTCCGGCCCTGGATACATCCCACCTCATACTTACACAGATATCAATGAACATACATTCCACTTCATCCTTACACTCAGACATCCAAGCACATTCATTCCACCTCATCCTTACATACACATATCAAGGAACATACTGTACATTAGAGATGAGCGGGTTCGGTTCCTCTGAATCCGAACCCGCCCGAACTTCAGGTTTTTTACACGGGTCCGAGCAGGCTCGGATCTTCCCGCCTTGCTCGGCTAACCCGAGCGCGCCCGAACGTCATCATCACGCTGTCGGATTCTCGCGAGGCTCGGATTCTATCGCGAGACTCGGATTCTATATAAGGAGCCGCGCGTCGCCGCCATTTTCACACGTGCATTGAGAGTCATAGGGAGAGGACGTGGCTGGCGTCCTCTCCGTTTAGAGAAGAGAGAGACACAGTATTTTGGGGAGCATTATTAGGAGGAGTACTACTATACTGTATACTACTATACTACTTGCTGAAGTGATATTTATAGATTAGATAGTGTGACTGTAAGGGTATTATCTGACTTGTGGGGGAGACACTGACAGTGGGGAGCAGTTAGAGTCTGAGAGCAGGACTCAGGAGTACATATAACGTACAGTGCACACTTTTGCTGCCAGAGTCAGTGCCACACTGCCATTGTTGTGACCACACTGACCACCAGTATAATAATATATTTTGTGATTGTCTGCTTAGGCCTCGGAGTACTAGTTGCAAGTTGCAACGTGACCTGAAGTGACCACCAGTTTAATAATCAATCACCACCAGTTTAATATATATATATATATATATATATATATATAATTGTATATAATATATATATATATATAATATTGTATACCACCTACCCGTGGTTTTTTTTTTTTTCATTCTTCTTTATACATACTACTATAGTAGCTTACTGTAGCAGTCTGCGGTGCTGTGCTGACCTGACAGTGTCCAGCAGGTCCGTCATCAGTCATTACATAATAAATATATATAGTACCTGTCCGGCTGCAGTACTAGTGATATTATATTGATTTCATCTCATTATCAATAATTTATCATCCAGTCTAGACTCTATATTAGCAGCAGACACAGTACGTTAGTCCACGGCTGTAGCTACCTCTGTGTCGGCACTCGGCAGTCCATCCATAATTGTATACCACCTACCCGTGGTTTTTTTTTTCTTTCTTCTTTGTACATACTACTATAGAGTATAGTAGCTTACTGTAGCAGTCTGCGGTGCTGCTGAGCTGACAGTGTCCAGCAGGTCCATCATCAGTCAACATTACCTAATAAATATATTATCTACCTGTCCGGCTGCAGTACTAGTGATATTATATATACATACATATATATATATTGATTTCATCTCATTATCAATCATCCAGTCTATATTAGCAGCAGACACAGTACGTTAGTCCACGGCTGTAGCTACCTCTGTGTCGGCACTCGGCAGTCCATCCATAATTGTATACCACCTACCCGTGGTTTTTTTTTTTCTTTCTTCTTTGTACATACTACTATAGAGTATAGTAGCTTACTGTAGCAGTCTGCGGTGCTGCTGAGCTGACAGTGTCCAGCAGGTCCGTCATCAGTCATCATTACCTAATAAATATATTATCTACCTGTCCGGCTGCAGTACTAGTGATATTATATATACATACATATATATATTGATTTCATCTCATTATCAATCATCCAGTCTATATTAGCAGCAGACACAGTACGTTAGTCCACGGCTGTAGCTACCTCTGTGTCGGCACTCGGCAGTCCATCCATAATTGTATACCACCTACCCGTGGTTTTTTTTTTTCTTTCTTCTTTGTACATACTACTATAGAGTATAGTAGCTTACTGTAGCAGTCTGCGGTGCTGCTGAGCTGACAGTGTCCAGCAGGTCCGTCATCAGTCATCATTACCTAATAAATATATTATCTACCTGTCCGGCTGCAGTACTAGTGATATTATATATACATACATATATATATTGATTTCATCTCATTATCAATCATCCAGTCTATATTAGCAGCAGACACAGTAATCTCATTATCAATCATCCAGTCTATATTAGCAGCAGACACAGTACGTTAGTCCACGGCTGTAGCTACCTCTGTGTCGGCACTCGGCAGTCCATCCATAACTGTATACCACCTACCCGTGGTTTTTTTTTTTTCTTTCTTCTTTGTACATACTACTATAGTATAGTAGCTTACTGTAGCAGTCTGCGGTGCTGCTGAGCTGACAGTGTCCAGCAGGTCCGTCATCAGTCATCATTACCTAATAAATATATTATCTACCTGTCCGGCTGCAGTACTAGTGATATTATATATACATACATATATATATTGATTTCATCTCATTATCAATCATCCAGTCTATATTAGCAGCAGACACAGTACGTTAGTCCACGGCTGTAGCTACCTCTGTGTCGGCACTCGGCAGTCCATCCATAATTGTATACCACCTACCCGTGGTTTTTTTTTTCTT
The DNA here is from genome assembly GCF_028390025.1 of Pseudophryne corroboree. Classification (NCBI taxonomy): domain Eukaryota; kingdom Metazoa; phylum Chordata; class Amphibia; order Anura; family Myobatrachidae; genus Pseudophryne; species Pseudophryne corroboree. The sequence continues at coordinate 629,855,691 of NC_086444.1, read as the reverse complement.
TCTTCTTTGTACATACTACTATAGAGTATAGTAGCTTACTGTAGCAGTCTGCGGTGCTGCTGAGCTGACAGTGTCCAGCAGGTCCGTCATCAGTCATCATTACCTAATAAATATATTATCTACCTGTCCGGCTGCATTACTAGTGATATTATATATACATACATATATATATATATTGATTTCATCTCATTATCATCCAGTCTATATTAGCAGCAGACACAGTATGGTAGTCCACGGCTGTAGCTACCTCTGTGTCGGCACTCGGCAGTCCATCCATAAGTATACTAGTATCCATCCATCTCCATTGTTTACCTGAGGTGCCTTTTAGTTGTGCCTATTAAAATATGGAGAACAAAAATGTTGAGGTTCCAAAATTAGGGAAAGATCAAGATCCACTTCCACCTCGTGCTGAAGCTGCTGCCACTAGTCATGGCCGAGACGATGAAATGCCAGCAACGTCGTCTGCCAAGGCCGATGCCCAATGTCATAGTACAGAGCATGTCAAATCCAAAACACCAAATATCAGTAAAAAAAGGACTCCAAAACCTAAAATAAAATTGTCGGAGGAGAAGCGTAAACTTGCCAATATGCCATTTACCACACGGAGTGGCAAGGAACGGCTGAGGCCCTGGCCTATGTTCATGGCTAGTGGTTCAGCTTCACATGAGGATGGAAGCACTCAGCCTCTCGCTAGAAAACTGAAAAGACTCAAGCTGGCAAAAGCACCGCAAAGAACTGTGCGTTCTTCGAAATCCCAAATCCACAAGGAGAGTCCAATTGTGTCGGTTGCGATGCCTGACCTTCCCAACACTGGACGTGAAGAGCATGCGCCTTCCACCATTTGCACGCCCCCTGCAAGTGCTGGAAGGAGCACCCGCAGTCCAGTTCCTGATAGTCAGATTGAAGATGTCAGTGTTGAAGTACACCAGGATGAGGAGGATATGGGTGTTGCTGGCGCTGGGGAGGAAATTGACCAGGAGGATTCTGATGGTGAGGTGGTTTGTTTAAGTCAGGCACCCGGGGAGACACCTGTTGTCCGTGGGAGGAATATGGCCGTTGACATGCCTGGTGAAAATACCAAAAAAATCAGCTCTTCAGTGTGGAGGTATTTCAACAGAAAAGCGGACAACAGGTGTCAAGCCGTGTGTTGCCTTTGTCAAGCTGTAATAAGTAGGGTAAGGACGTTAACCACCTCGGAACATCCTCCCTTATACGTCACCAGCAGCGCATTCATAATAAGTCAGTGACAAGTTCAAAAACTTTGGGTGACAGCGGAAGCAGTCCACTGACCAGTAAATCCCTTCCTCTTGTAACCAAGCTCACGCAAACCACCCCACCAACTCCCTCAGTGTCAATTTCCTCCTTCCCCAGGAATGCCAATAGTCCTGCAGGCCATGTCACTGGCAATTCTGACGATTCCTCTCCTGCCTGGGATTCCTCCGATGCATCCTTGCGTGTAACGCCTACTGCTGCTGGCGCTGCTGTTGTTGCTGCTGGGAGTCGATGGTCATCCCAGAGGGGAAGTCGGAAGACCACTTGTACTACTTCCAGTAAGCAATTGACTGTCCAACAGTCCTTTGCGAGGAAGATGAAATATCACAGCAGTCATCCTGCTGCAAAGCGGATAACTGAGGCCTTGACAACTATGTTGGTGTTAGACGTGCGTCCGGTATCCGCCGTTAGTTCACAGGGAACTACACAATTTCTTGAGGTAGTGTGCCCCCGTTACCAAATACCATCTAGGTTCCACTTCTCTAGGCAGGCGATACCGAAAATGTACACAGACCTCAGAAAAAGACTCACCAGTGTCCTAAAAAATGCAGCTGTACCCAATGTCCACTTAACCACGGACATGTGGACAAGTGGAGCAGGGCAGGGTCAGGACTATATGACTGTGACAGCCCACTGGGTAGATGTATGGACTCCCGCCGCAAGAACAGCAGCGGCGGCACCAGTAGCAGCATCTCGCAAACGCCAACTCTTTCCTAGGCAGGCTACGCTTTGTATCACCGCTTTCCAGAATACGCACACAGCTGAAAACCTCTTACGGCAACTGAGGAAGATCATCGCGGAATGGCTTACCCCAATTGGACTCTCCTGTGGATTTGTGGCATCGGACAACGCCAGCAATATTGTGTGTGCATTAAATATGGGCAAATTCCAGCACGTCCCATGTTTTGCACATACCTTGAATTTGGTGGTGCAGAATTTTTTAAAAAACGACAGGGGCGTGCAAGAGATGCTGTCGGTGGCCAGAAGAATTGCGGGACACTTTTCGGCGTACAGGCACCACGTACAGAAGACTGGAGCACCACCAAAAACTACTGAACCTGCCCTGCCATCATCTGAAGCAAGAAGTGGTAACGAGGTGGAATTCAACCCTCTATATGCTTCAGAGGTTGGAGGAGCAGCAAAAGGCCATTCAAGCCTATACAATTGAGCACGATATAGGAGGTGGAATGCACCTGTCTCAAGCGCAGTGGAGAATGATTTCAACGTTGTGCAAGGTTCTGATGCCCTTTGAACTTGCCACACGTGAAGTCAGTTCAGACACTGCCAGCCTGAGTCAGGTCATTCCCCTCATCAGGCTTTTGCAGAAGAAGCTGGAGACATTGAAGGAGGAGCTAACACGGAGCGATTCCGCTAGGCATGTGGGACTTGTGGATGGAGCCCTTAATTCGCTTAACAAGGATTCACGGGTGGTCAATCTGTTGAAATCAGAGCACTACATTTTGGCCACCGTGCTCGATCCTAGATTTAAAGCCTACCTTGGATCTCTCTTTCCGGCAGACACAAGTCTGCTGGGGTTGAAAGACCTGCTGGTGAGAAAATTGTCAAGTCAAGCGGAACGCGACCTGTCAACATCTCCTCCTTCACATTCTCCCGCAACTGGGGGTGCGAGGAAAAGGCTCAGAATTCCGAGCCCACCCGCTGGCGGTGATGCAGGGCAGTCTGGAGCGACTGCTGATGCTGACATCTGGTCCGGACTGAAGGACCTGACAACGATTACGGACATGTCGTCTACTGTCACTGCATATGATTCTCTCACCATTGAAAGAATGGTGGAGGATTATATGAGTGACCGCATCCAAGTAGGCACGTCACACAGTCCGTACTTATACTGGCAGGAAAAAGGCAATTTGGAGGCCCTTGCACAAACTGGCTTTATTCTACCTAAGTTGCCCTCCCACAAGTGTGTACTCCGAAAGAGTGTTTAGTGCCGCCGCTCACCTTGTCAGCAATCGGCGTACGAGGTTACATCCAGAAAATGTGGAGAAGATGATGTTCATTAAAATGAATTATAATCAATTCCTCCGTGGAGACATTGACCAGCAGCAATTGCCTCCACAAAGTACACAGGGAGCTGAGATGGTGGATTCCAGTGGGGACGAATTGATAATCTGTGAGGAGGGGGATGTACACGGTGATATATCGGAGGATGATGATGAGGTGGACATCTTGCCTCTGTAGAGCCAGTTTGTGCAAGGAGAGATTAATTGCTTCTTTTTTGGTGGGGGTCCAAACCAACCCGTCATTTCAGTCACAGTCGTGTGGCAGACCCTGTCACTGAAATGATGGGTTGGTTAAAGTGTGCATGTCCTGTTTATACAACATAAGGGTGGGTGGGAGGGCCCAAGGACAATTCCATCTTGCACCTCTTTTTTCTTTAATTTTTCTTTGCGTCATGTGCTGTTTGGGGAGGGTTTTTTGGAAGGGACATCCTGCGTGACACTGCAGTGCCACTCCTACATGGGCCCGGTGTTTGTGTCGGCCACTAGGGTCGCTTATCTTACTCACACAGCTACCTCATTGCGCCTCTTTTTTTCTTTGCGTCATGTGCTGTTTGGGGAGGGTTTTTTGGAAGGGACATCCTGCGTGACACTGCAGTGACACTCCTAGATGGGCCCGGTGTTTGTGTCGGCCACTAGGGTCGCTTATCTTACTCACACAGCTACCTCATTGCGCCTCTTTTTTTCTTTGCGTCATGTGCTGTTTGGGGAGGGTTTTTTGGAAGGGACATCCTGCGTGACACTGCAGTGACACTCCTAGATGGGCCCGGTGTTTGTGTCGGCCACTAGGGTCGCTTATCTTACTCACACAGCTACCTCATTGCGCCTCTTTTTTTCTTTGCGTCATGTGCTGTTTGGGGAGGGTTTTTTGGAAGGGACATCCTGCGTGACACTGCAGTGACACTCCTAGATGGGCCCGGTGTTTGTGTCGGCCACTAGGGTCGCTTATCTTACTCACACAGCTACCTCATTGCGCCTCTTTTTTTCTTTGCGTCATGTGCTGTTTGGGGAGGGTTTTTTGGAAGGGACATCCTGCGTGACACTGCAGTGACACTCCTAGATGGGCCCGGTGTTTGTGTCGGCCACTAGGGTCGCTTATCTTACTCACACAGCTACCTCATTGCGCCTCTTTTTTTCTTTGCGTCATGTGCTGTTTGGGGAGGGTTTTTTGGAAGGGACATCCTGCGTGACACTGCAGTGACACTCCTAGATGGGCCCGGTGTTTGTGTCGGCCACTAGGGTCGCTTATCTTACTCACACAGCTACCTCATTGCGCCTCTTTTTTTCTTTGCGTCATGTGCTGTTTGGGGAGGGTTTTTTGGAAGGGACATCCTGCGTGACACTGCAGTGACACTCCTAGATGGGCCCGGTGTTTGTGTCGGCCACTAGGGTCGCTTATCTTACTCACACAGCTACCTCATTGCGCCTCTTTTTTTCTTTGCGTCATGTGCTGTTTGGGGAGGGTTTTTTGGAAGGGACATCCTGCGTGACACTGCAGTGACACTCCTAGATGGGCCCGGTGTTTGTGTCGGCCACTAGGGTCGCTTAGCTTAGTCATCCAGCGACCTAGGTGCAAATTTTAGGACTAAAAATAATATTGTGAGGTGTGAGGTATTCAGAATAGACTGAAAATGAGTGTAAATTATGGTTTTTGAGGTTAATAATACTTTGGGATCAAAATGACCCCCAAATTCTATGATTTAAGCTGTTTTTTAGTGTTTTTTGAAAAAAACACCCGAATCCAAAACACACCCGAATCCGACAAAAAAAATTCGGTGAGGTTTTGCCAAAACGCGGTCGAACCCAAAACACGGCCGCGGAACCGAACCCAAAACCAAAACACAAAACCCGAAAAATTTCCGGCGCTCATCTCTACTGTACATCCCACCTCATCCTTATATACAAATGTCAAAGAACTTACCGTCTCACCTCATTCTTATACACAGATATCAAGACACATCCATCTTACCTCCTCAAACGACATAAATGTTAGGACACAAACATCTTGCACCAACTCAATCTACACATAATTAAACATACAATAAACAATTTAATTATATGTTCAATAGTTACAGAAAGATGATACAAAAAAAATCTAATTTAGTTTTACATTATTTAGTAGTCTGTTTGAAAGTAGGAAATCTCAGTTCTCTAGTCCTACCATTATGGATTTACTGAGTACAGAAAAAAAACATGTAAGCTTTTGCCTTCTCTCCATTCTATGTACAGCAGCAGAACAAGATTCTAACCTCCAGCATAAATGAGAGGAGGTGGGGATGAATAGCAAAAGAGGAAACTAGGGAAGCAGAGGGTGGGGGGACACTGAATTGTTGCAGCTGCAGAACAGTTTCTCATAGCAACATCAGCATTCTTATCGGTCACCATAGCAACACTATTTCACTCAGCAGTACCAGGTTGATTTTACAAATGTAATTAATATAAATAAAATAGCCTCTTTTTTACCTTTGGTAAAGCCTAATAGAATGCTATTATATCCTTAGTGATGTATGTCCTATTCATCATCAGAGTAATGTACCAATGTAACAGCAACATGTCAAAAAACTCACTGCAGACAGAATATATTGACTTCACTGTTGTTGTACACATACTGTGTGAGATGTACAGCCTTTTTAAAGGGTTGTGCACTTTTGGGCAAACCCACCTTCATCAAATATGTATCACATGCAGAGAAAATTGGGGTCCACTGTAAAGATCCCACGTCACCTGAATTGAAGTGCCAAGCACCCATTGAATCTCTGGGCTATGGATTAACTTGTGTCCAATCTCCCCCTTCCACACATACTGGTAACAGGTAAGACTCTTTCATTAAGGAGAGGTTGTTCATAGTGTATAATGTATGTAGGACAGTAGTAAATCTTATTTTACATAATATGCATTACACCTGTACTGCAATCCCACCTACAGAGAATGAGGGGCTACATTTCGTTGCAAGACTCATTTTAGTGGCAGATGGGGGAGATTTGTCATAATGTGGAGAGGGATAAAGTGGCGAGAGATAAAGTAACAACCAATCTTCTAGTCATAATTTTACAGGCTGTGTTAGAAAAATGACAGTTATGAGCTGATTGGCTGTTACTTTATCTGTCTTCCTTTATCTCTCTTCAAGCTTTGATAAATCTCCCCCAAAATTACGTTCTTACTTTTGAGTTTAAAGATAACTTTATCGTTATTGCAATTTTTGTTACTTTAACATGCTGTGAGTACAACAAATAGCAGACCCATATTTGCAAAACCTTCCCACGCTACCTCAAGCAGAGAACCATGTCAAGCTATTTTTTTCAGCACTGCAACGATGCTGCAGGCAAAATACAGAAATCTGCAAAGCTGTCCTTGTTCCCAATAGAGCTCTATAGAACAGTTTCTATAGAGCCTTATTGTTGGCAGTGTGTCGAATAGGGATGTTAGTCCACACAACGACACTTAACCAGGATGATTGGTTTATTCAGATAACAAAGATAACACTAGTATATGGAAGTTGTTCTGCAACAGCAGGAACTCACAGTATACATGTGAAGCAGTACAGCAGTGACAGAGCATCTCAGTACACACAAGATGCAGCTGAATACACACAGGGTGCGGCTGCGGGGTAGACAAGGTCACACACTCAGGAGAGCAGAAGTTGCACGTCAATGCAGTTGTCTCTCCCAGGAAGAACTCTCTCAGACTGTGCACTAAGCACCTCCTCCTGCACTGAGCTAACACTAGGAGGGAAAACACTAGAGAAAGGAAGCTGCCTCTAGTGCTGGGAATAGAGACAGACAATAGAGTGATCCACTGTCTAACAGTTACTACATCTCCAGTGTTGTGAAGATGCCATTGAAGGTGGATATATCCTTTAAAGGACAAAAAAAATCATGGTGTATTTGAGTGAGTTCTCCCAGATTCCTCAAGACAATAGTCCATACTTTCAGATCCTGACACTTCTCCAATGAATGGGAACATGATGATGATAAAATGACTTGAGTTGAATGACAGCATCACAATCCTGTCTCTGCTGCTTAGTGACGTGAATTGGGGCATTTTGAAGCAGATGATGTGTCACCTCCCCTGCAGGATCTCCCGGAGGGCTGCCTACACTCGCCTCACACACTTCCTTACCTCATATAACTTATTGGACCCACATCAATCAGGCTTTCACTCCCAACACTCCACAGAGACAGCACTGACTAAAGTAGGGAATGATCTGGTCACTGCGAAGTCTAAAGGCCGTAACTCACTACTTATTCTTCTAGAGCTCTCTGCTGCTTTTGACACTGTTGACCACTCTCTTCTCATACAAACACTACAATCCCTAGGTCTTCAGGACACTGCCCTCTCTTGGTTCCTATCCTACCTATCTAATCACTCTTTCAGTGTCCGTTTCACTAAATCCACCTCCTCTTCACTACTTCTTTCAGTTGGAGTACCGCAGGGCTCAGTCTTAGGTCCTCTGCTTTTCTCAATCTATTCCTCATCTCTTGGTAAACTAATCAGCTCTTTTGGATTTCAGTATCATCTGTACGCAGATGATACTCAAATCTACCTATCCTTCCCTGATTTGTTTATATCTGTATTGGGCCGGGTCACTGAATGCCTCTCTGCCATTTCATCTTGGATGTCATCTCGCCACCTCAAACTTAATTTTTCCAGAACAGAGTTAATTATATTTCCACCGGCCAATAGCAGTTACCAACCTGATATTTCTATCACTGTTGAGAACTCTACAATCAGCCCTACACGACAAGCTCGCTGCCTAGGTGTCATACTTGACTGTCCTTTGCTCCCCACATTCAATCTGTATCAAAATCATGTTACATGCATCTAAGAGACATCTCTAAAATACGATCATATCTTACACAAGACACTGCTAAAACCCTAATCCATGCTCTCGCTATCTCCCGCATTGATTATTGCAATAGTCTTCTTACTGGTCTTACTAAGAAGAGACTCTCACCATTACAATCAATTCTGAATACAGCTGCGAGGCTAATATTCCTTGTTATACGTTCATCGTCTGCAGACCCACTATGTCAGTCCCTCCATTGGTTACCTGTATTCTATCGTATTCAATATAAAATACTTTTACTCACACACAAGGCTATTAACCAAACTACACCAACATACATCTCTTCACTTATCTCAAAATATCTCCCAACCCGACCCCTTCGCTCTTCACAAGATCTACGTCTCTCATCCACACTCATTACTTGCTCCCATGCACGATTACAGGACTTTCTTCGGGCTGCACCCACTCTGTGGAATGCCCTACCACATACAATAAGACTCTCCTCTAGTCTTCAAACCTTCAAGCGTTCCCTGAAAACTCACCTATTCTGACAAGCTTATTAAACTCCAGAACCGCTCACATTACCTTCATAGCTCTCCTATCCAATTATATCCTCACAGCACAGTCCACGCATCCCCCACATATTTTCTTTCTTCACTCTCCTTTCCCCTGAACCTGGTTCATCACTGGTGTGATGTGATATCATGCAGCCCACTAAGAACCTTTACAATCTGGTGAACAACTATGCAATAGATAGCACCTATCCTTGTGTATCAATGCCTATTTCCCCATAGATTGTAAGCTTGCGAGCAGGGCCCTCCTCCCTCTATGACTGTTTGTTTTTACCCAGTTTTGTCTTCTAATTGTGTCCAGTTGTAAAGCGCAACGGAATTTGCTGCGCTATATAAGAAACTGTTAATAATAATAATAATAATAATAAAATAATAATACAGGTTGAGTATCCCATATACAAATATTCCGAAATACGGAATATTCCGAAATACGGAATTTTTTGAGTTAGAGTGAGATAGTGAAACCTTGGTTTTCTGATGGCTCAATGTACACAAACTTTGTTTAATACACAAAGCTATTAAAAATATTGTATTAAATGTCCTTCAGGCTGTGTGTATTAGGGGGGTCATTCCGAGTTGTTCGCTCGTTATTTTTTTCTCGCAACGGAGCGATTAGTCGCTAAGGCGCATGCGCAATGTCCGCAGTGCGACTGCGCCAAGTAAATTTGCTATGCAGTTAGGAATTTTACTCACGGCATTACGAGGTTTTTTCTTCGTTCTGGTGATCGTAATGTGATTGACAGGAAGTGGGTGTTTCTGGGCGGAAACTGGCCGTTTTATGGGTGTGTGCGAAAAAACGCTACCGTTTCTGGGAAAAACGCGGGAGTGGCTGGAGAAACGGAGGAGTGTCTGGGCGAACGCTGGGTGTGTTTGTGACGTCAAACCAGGAACGACAAGCACTGAACTGATCGCACTGGCAGAGTAAGTCTCGAGCTACTCAGAAACTGCACAGAGAAGTCTTTTCGCAATATTGCAAATCTTTCGTTCGCAATTTTGATAAGCTAAGATTCACTCCCAGTAGGCGGCGGCTTAGCGTGTGCAAAGCTGCTAAAAGCAGCTTGCGAGCGAACAACTCGGAATGACCCCCAAGGTGTATATAAAACATAAATGAATTGTGTGAATGTACACACACTTTGTTTAATGCACACAGTTATGAAAAATATTGTCTAAAATTACCTTCAGGCTGTGTGTATAGAGTGTATATGAAACATAAATGCATTCTGTGCTTAGACTTGGGTCCCATCACCATGATATCTCATTATGGTATGCAATTATTAAAAAATACGGAAAAATCCGATATCCAAAATACCTCAGGTCCCAAGCATTTTGGATAAGGGATACTCATCCTGTAATGTAATAGAATATGTGGGAGATGTACTAAGCCTTAAAAAGTGATATGTTTCACAGTGATAAAGTACCAGCCAATCAGCTACTATCTGCCATGTTACAGGCTGGGTTTCAAAAATAACAGATAGCAGCTGGTATGTTGGTACTTTATCACCGTGCAATTTATCACTTTTCAAGGCTTTTCAAGTACATCTGGCCCTATAACTCCCAAGCCCATGCAATGTATTCTAATGGGATATACCAGAGGTTCCCAAACTGTGTGCCGTGGCTCCCTGGGGTGCCTCGGGACACTTTCAGGGGTGCCCTGGGTTGGTGGTCCAGGACCAATTCAAATTATTCATGGCCAATATAATAGGCAAAACCAGTGCTGGTGGCTGCCAGTCATAAAATATGTGGCCAAACAGAAGCAAATCTTGTCCCTCACCACACAACTGACCCTAAGGATGACATATAAACGCAATCTACTTAATGTAATATTTCTTTCTAAATTTCTCAATAAGAAATTTTTGGCCTAGGGGTGCCGTGAAAAAAATTCTGATATTCTAGGGCACCGTGATTCAAAAAAGTTTGGAAACCACTGGGATATACAGTTGGTCAGAGGTTTCACAATAAAAGTGTAATTCAAACTAAAAGACTAAGGGCGGGATGTATTAACATACATCGCCGCCCCTCGCCGGTTACCGCAGCGATGTTGATCGCATATGTACTAACATATGCGATCAACATCGCGATGCGGTGACGGAGGCCCCCCGCGATACCTGTTAGGTGGTCTGCGGGGGGTCTCCGTCACCTCCCTGGGGTCCCCACACTGGCTAGATGCCGGGAAGCAGCAGCAGGCTGCCCCCGGCACCTCCTCCTCCCCCCTGCAGCCGGAAGGACGTCCGGCTGCGTTGCTAGGGGGAGGAGGACACTACCTTCCGGGTCCAGGGCAGCCTGGAGGAAGGTAAGCCAGGGGGAAGGGGGGTCGGCGTCTGCGGCGGGGGTCGACGGTGTCGGCGGGTTGCGGCGGTCGGCGAAAAGAAGCCCATAGGCTTCTATAGGGTTTCGCCATCCAGAGATGGCGAAACCCTGGACGCCGAAAACGCTGCGGTAGGGTCTTAGTAAATATGAAAATGCGGTAAAACCCCCGTTTTCGGGGGTTTTACCGCATTTTTGCTTTAGTACATCCCGCCCTAAGGCTTGGGAGGTATTAATATGATAAGTATGAGCTCCAATCCGGGCAAATACTCTCTCCTGCACACTACTGGCAGGAGAGAGCACTGTGCAGGGGAGAGTATTTCTCTGCACACTTCTCCAATAAGCAGTACTTAGGAGCAACTCCTACAGGGGTGGTCTTCAGGTTGCTGAGGGCCGGGCTCCCGGCGACCACCATACCGGCGCCGGAATCTCGACCGCCGGCATACCGACATCTTTTCTCCCTCTTGGCGGTCCACGACCCCCCTGGAGGGAGAATAGATAGCGCGCCACCGTGCCCGCAGCGTGGCGAGCGCAGCGTGCCCACAGCGAGCCCGCAAGGGACTCATTTGCGCTCGCCCAGCTGTCAGTATGCCGGCGGTCGGGATTCCGGCGCCGGTATGCTGGTTGCCGGGACCCCGACCGCCGGCAAACCATACTACACCCCTCCTAAAGAACCTGGCACATACTGTAGGCCACATCTTGAGTTCACCTTTGGGCAGGAGAAAACCATACAACAGAATGTTTCTCACTTTGCTTCTCTTTAGTCCCACTATTTGAGAATGAGATGTGTGATTGGCCATTGGCAGTTGTTGCTGTGTGTAAGCAACATAAAGGGAGTACGACTGTCATAGTATGAAGCAAGTAACATTACACCATTCTAAGCGGAAGATGGTTTACCCTGGTATACCTTGGTACCCCTTAAAACATCTGTGGTCCTCGCTGCCCTTTGAAACACATATGTATTTAGCTGTTACAAACATAGGGGGGTATGCAATTAGCTCTGATCCTTTCAAAGCTAATGAATTTGTCCCACTGAGCGTTCAATTTGGGACGTTTTTGTCTGTTTTGAATGCATTTTCGCCAATGCCTTTTTTTACCTTTTTTTTTTTTTAAGTGAAAAAGCGAAAAAAATGCCTCAAAATCGACAAAAATGGCCCGCGTTTTCGAGGGAAAACACATGGATTTGCCAATCCACGTGTTTTCCGTCCAATGCAGCATTTTTTGCCTAGGCAAAAATCCGGCCCTACTACAGGTTGAGTATCCCATATCCAAATATTCAGAAATACGGATTTTTTTGAGTGAGACTGATATAGTGAAACCTTTGTTTTCTGATCGCTCAATGTACACAAACTTTGTTTAATACACAAAGTTATTAAAAATATTGCATTAAATGACCTTCAGGCTGTGTGTGTATAGGGTGTATATGAAACATAAATGCATTCTGTGCTTAGACTTGGGTCCCATCACCATGATATCTCATTATGGTATGCAATTATTACAAAATACGGAAAAATCCAATATCCAAAATACTTCTGGTCCCGAGCATTTTGGATAAGGGACACTCAACCTGTATTGCATAGCGCAAATCCCCATTCACCCTAAAAATAGCAAAAAGCGCAGTTTTTTCACCTAGGCGGAAAAAACGGCGCTAATTGCATACCCCCCATAGTATACTATACCCATTTTCACCACACTGCGCAATATTAACTTGTTATTCATATGGCACATAGAATAATTACCCGGATCTAGGGGGAAGGGGGGTGCATGGTAGGGTGGTATTTGGGAGAATGCTGCGCCAGTTCTGTCTTTCTGGAAGTTACAGCCATGAAGAGGACGACATACAGTAGGAAATGGTATCATTTGTCATACCTATTACAGCCTCTATGATTATCATATAATGATATCCTCTGTTAATAACTCATTTGTAATTCTAATCAAAATAACATTTGCCATCTTGTTTGCTTAGCAGCGGCAGCTCCTACTTTTTTTGGTAGAGGGGCTGCCACTTCCATGCCAGAGCGGACAATACCGTGTACCGGAGCATGCGCAATGGAGTTGACAGGTTCCAGGCTCGGCGCATGCGCACAAACTGTCGGCTTCAGTTCGCATGCGCACACTCCTGGCGTCTATGGAATGTGACGACCAGACAGGGAATGGCTTCCTATAGGAAGCCAGCTCTCTGCTAATCGCAGCACGATCTGGCAATCCCGGAGGGAGGAAACACCTCCCAGTGGGACTGCCTTGTATGTCTGTGACTGACAGGTAGGACTTCCAATAGGGAGTCACTTGCAGTCATAGTGAAGCCAGTGCAGTCACGGACTGCATCTGGCTACACTGACTCTAAGGGGGTCATTCCGAGTTGATCACTCGCTAGTTATTTTTTGCAGCGCTGCGATCAGATAGTCGCCGCCTATGGGGGAGTATATTTTCGCTTTGCAAGTGTGCAAACGCTTGTGCAGCCGAGCGGTACAAAAGAGTTTTGTGCAGTTTCTGAATAGGTCTGAACTTACTCAGCCGCTGCGATCACTTCAGCCTGTCTGGTCCCGGAATTGACGTCAGACACCCTCCCTGCAAAATGCTTGGACACGCCTGCGTTTTTCCAACCACTCCCTGAAAACGGTCAGTTGACACCCATAAACGCCTTCTTCCTATCAATCTTCTTGCGATCGGCTATGCGAATGGATTCTTCGTTAAATCCATCGCCCAGCACCGATCCGCTTTGTACCAGTACGACGTGCCTGCGCATTGCGGTGCATACGCATGCGCAGTTTTGCTGAGTTTGGACCTGATCGCATCGCTGCAAAAATAGCTAGCGTGCGATCAGGTCGGAATGACCCCCTAAGCTGGGTGGCGGATTTTACCTGGGTGGGCATGCAGTCCTGAAGCCCATAGGTAAAATCTGCCATTATTGCTTAGTAAAACTTAACTAGAATGATGGTTGGCTCAATTTCCTATATATGGTTGCATAGAATCATGATACTTTATTTATTAATATAGGCTATTGGGATGGTGGTCACAATAGGTGTAAAGTGGTTGTGAAAGTAATTAAGAAGGGTTCTGGGTTTATTGGTAGTAACTAGTGATGGTCACCGGAAATTTTTCGGGTTTTGTGTTTTGGTTTTGGATTCGGTTCCGCGGCCATATTTTGGAGTAAGACGCGTTTTGGAAAAACCTCCCTGAAAATTTTTTGTCGGATTCGGGTGTTTTTTTTACAAAAAACACTCAAAAACAGCTTAAATCATAGAATTTGGGGGTCATTTTGATCCAATAGTATTATTAACCTCAATAACCATAATTTACACTCATTTCCAGTCTATTCTGAACACCTCACACCTCACAATATTATTTTTAATCCTAAAATTTGCACCGAGGTCGCTGGATGACTAAGCTAAGCGACCCAAGTGGCCGACACAAACACCTGGCCCATCTAGGAGTGGCACTGCAGTGTCAGACAGGATGGCAGATTAAAAAAATAGTCCCCAAACAGCACATGATGCAAAGAAAAAAAGAAGCGCAATGAGGTAGCTGTGTGACTAAGCTAAGCGACCCAAGTGGCCGACACAAACACCTGGCCCATCTAGGAGTGGCACTGCAGTGTCAGACAGGATGGCACTTAAAAAAAATAGTCCCCAAACAGCACATGATGCAAAGAAAAAAAGAGGCGCAATGAGGTAGCTGTGTGACTAAGCTAAGCAACCCAAGTGGCCGACACAAACACCTGGCCCATCTAGGAGTGGCACTGCAGTGTCAGACAGGATGGCACTTCAAAAAAATAGTCCCCAAACAGCACATGATGCAAAGAAAAAAAGAAGCGCAATGAGGTAGCTGTGTGACTAAGCTAAGCGACCCAAGTGGCCGACACAAACACCTGGCCCATCTAGGAGTGGCACTGCAGTGTCAGACAGGATGGCACTTCAAAAAAATAGTCCCCAAACAGCACATGATGCAAAGAAAAAAAGAGGCGCAATGAGGTAGCTGTGTGACTAAGCTAAGCGACCCAAGTGGCCGACACAAACACCTGGCCCATCTACGAGTGGCACTGCAGTGTCAGACAGGATGGCACTTCAAAAAAATAGTCCCCAAACAGCACATGATGCAAAGAAAAAAAGAGGCGCAATGAGGTAGCTGTGTGACTAAGCTAAGCGACCCAAGTGGCCCACACAAACACCTAGCCCATCTAGGAGTGGCACTGCAGTGTCAGACAGGATGGCACTTAAAAAAAATAGTCCCCAAACAGCACATGATGCAAAGAAAAAAAGAGGCGCAATGAGGTAGCTGTGTGACTAAGCTAAGCGACCCAAGTGGCCGACACAAACACCTGGCCCATCTAGGAGTGGCACTGCAGTGTCAGACAGAATGGCACTTAAAAAAAATAGTCCCCAAACAGCACATGATGCAAAGAAAAAAAGAAGCGCAATGAGGTAGCTGTGTGACTAAGCTAAGCGACCCAAGTGGCCGACACAAACACCTGGCCGATCTAGGAGTGGCACTGCAGTGTCAGACAGGATGACACTTCAAAAAAATAGTCCCCAAACAGCACATGATGCAAAGAAAAAAAGAAGCGCAATGAGGTAGCTGTGTGACTAAGCTAAGCGACCCAAGTGGCCGACACAAACACCTGGCTCATCTAGGAGTGGCACTGCAGTGTCAGACAGGATGGCACTTCAAAAAATAATCCCCAAACAGCACATGATGCAAAGAAAAATGAAAGAAAAAAGAGGTGCAAGATGGAATTGTCCTTGGGCCCTCCCACCCACCCTTATGTTGTATAAACAGGACATGCACACTTTAACAAACCCATCATTTCAGCGACAGGGTCTGCCACACAACTGTGACTGAAATGACTGGTTGGTTTGGGCCCCCACCAAAAAAAAAGCAATCAATCTCTCCTTGCACAAACTGGCTCTACAGAGACAAGATGTCCACCTCCTCCTCATCGATTCCTCACCCCTTTCACTGTGTACATCCCCCTCCTCACAGATTATTAATTCGTCCCCACTGGAATCTACCATCTCAGGTCCCTGTGTACTTTCTGGAGGCAATTGCTGGTGAATGTCTCCACGGAGGAATTGATTATAATTAATTTGGATGAACATCATCTTCTCCACATTTTCTGGAAGTAACCTCGTACGCCGATTGCTGACAAGGTGAGCGGCTGCACTAAACACTCTTTCGGAGTACACACTGGAGGGGGGGCAACTTGGGTAAAATAAAGCCAGTTTGTGCAAGGGCCTCCAAATTGCCTCTTTTTCCTGCCAGTATACGTACGGACTGTCTGACGTGCATACTTGGATGCGGTCACTCATATAATCCTCCACCATTATTTCAATGGTGACAGAATCATATGCAGTGACAGTAGACGACATGTCAGTAATCATTGGCAGGTCCTTCAGTCCGGACCAGATATCAGCACTCGCTCCAGACTGCTCTGCATCACCGCCAGCGGGTGGGCTCGGAATTCTTAGCCTTTTCCTCGCAGCCCCAGTTGCGGGAGAATGTGAAGGAGGAGCTGTTGACGGGTCACGTTCCGCTTGACTTGACAATTTTCTCACCAGCAGGTCTTTGAACCTCTGCAGACTTGTGTCTGCCGGAAAGAGAGATACAACGTAGGTTTTAAATCTAGGATCGAGCACGGTGGCCAAAATGTAGTGCTCTGATTTCAACAGATTGACCACCTGTGAACCCTGGTTAAGCGAATTAAGGGCTCCATCCACAAGTCCCACATGCCTAGTGGAATCGCTCTGTTTTAGCTCCTCCTTCAATGTCTCCAGCTTCTTCTGCAAAAGCCTGATGAGGGGAATGACCTGACTCAGGCTGGCAGTGTCTGAACTGACTTCACGTGTGGCAAGTTCAAAGGGTTGCAGAACCTTGCACAACATTGAAATCATTCTCCACTGCGCTTGAGTCAGGTGCATTCCCCCTCCTTTGCCTATATCGTAGGTAGCTGTATAGGCTTGAATGGCCTTTTGCTGCTCCTCCATCCTCTGAAGCATATAGAGGGTTGAATTCCACCTCGTTACCACCTCTTGCTTCAGATGATAGCAGGGCAGGTTCAGGAGTGTTTGCTGGTGCTCCAGTCTTCGGCACGCGGTGGCTGAATGCCGAAAGTGGCCCGCAATTCTTCGGGCCACCGACAGCATCTCTTGCACGCCCCTGTCGTTTTTTAAATAATTCTGCACCACCAAATTCAATGTATGTGCAAAACATGGGACGTGCTGGAATTTGCCCAGATGTAATGCACGCACAATATTGGTGGCGTTGTCCGATGTCACAAATCCCCAGGAGAGTCCAATTGGGGTAAGCCATTCTGCGATGATGTTCCTCAGTTTCTGTAAGAGGTTGTCAGCTGTGTGCCTTTTATGGAAAGCGGTGATACAAAGTGTAGCTGCTTAGGAACGAGTTGGCGTTTGCGAGATGCTGCTACTGGTGCCGCCGCTGCTGTTCTTGCTGCGGGAGGCAATACATCTACCCAGTGGGCTGTCACAGTCATATAGTCCTGAGTCTGCCCTGGTCCACTTGTCCACATGTCCGTGGTTAAGTGGACATTGGGTACAACTGCATTTTTTAGGACACTGGTGACTCTTTTTCTGACGTCTGTGTACATATTCGGTATCACCTGCCTAGAGAAATGGAACCTAGATGGTATTTGGTACCGGGGACACAGTACCTCAATCAATTCTCTAATTCCCTGTGAATTAACGGTGGATACCAGAAACGCGTTTCTCACCACCCAGGCTGCCAAGGCCTGAGTTATCTGCTTTGCAGCAGGATGACTGCTGTAATATTTAATCTTCCTCGCAAAGGACTGTTGGACAGTCAATTGCTTACTGGAAGTAGTACAAGTGGTCTTCCGACTTCCCCTCTGGGATGACGATCGACCTCCAGCAGCAACAACAGCAGCGCCAGCAGCAGTAGGCGTAACACTCAAGGATGCATCGGAGGAATCCCAGGCAGGAGAGGACTCGTCAGACTTGACAGTGACATGGCCTGCAGGACTATTGGCTTTCCTGTCTAAGGAGGAAATTGACACTCAGGGAGTTGGTGGTGTGGTTTGCAGGAGCTTGGTTACAAGAGGAAGGGATTTAGTTGGCATTTGACTGCTTCCGCTGTCACCCAAAGTTTTTGAACTTGTCAATGACGTCTGATGAATGCGCTCCAGGTGACGTATAAGGGAGGATGTTCGTAGGTGGTTAACGTCCTTACCCCTACTTATTACAGCTTGACAAAGGCAACACACGGCTTGACACCAGTTGTCCGCATTTCTGTTGAAATAATTCCACACCGAAGAGGTGATTTTTTTTGTATTTTGACCAGGCATGTCAATGGCCATATTCGTCCCATGGACAACAGGTGTCTCCCCGGGTGCCTGACTTAAACAAACCACCTCACCATCAGAATCCTCCTTGTCAATTTCCTCCCCAGCGCCAGCAACACCCGTATCCTCATCCTGGTGTACTTCAACAGTGACATCTTCAATTTGACTATTAGGAACTGGAATTCGAGTGCTCCTTCCAGCACTTGCAGGGGGCGTGCAAATGGTTGAAGGCGCCACCTTTTCCCGTCCAGTGTTGGGAAGGTCAGGCATCGCAACTGACACAATTGGACTCTCCTTGGGGATTTGTGATTTAGAAGAACGCACAGTTCTTTGCTGTGCTTTTGCCATCTTAACTCTTTTAAGTTTTCTAGCAGGAGGATGAGTGCTTCCATCCTCATGTGAAGCTGAACCACTAGCCATGAACATAGGCCAGGCCCTCAGCCGTTCCTTGCCACTCCGTGTCGTAAATGGCACATTGGCAAGTTTACGCTTCTCCTCAGACGATTTTGATTTAGATTTTTGGGTCATTTTACTGAGCTTTATTTTTTTGGATTTTACATGCTCTCTACTATGACATTGGGCATCGGCCTTTGCAGACGACGTTGATGGCATTTCATCGTTACGGCCATGACTAGTGACAGCAGCTTCAGCACGAGGTGGAAGTGGATCTTGATCTTTCCCTATTTTACCCTCCACATTTTTGTTCTCCATTTTTTAATGTGTGGAATTATATGCCAGTAATATATCAATAGCAATGGCCTACTACTATATATACTGTGCACAACTGAAATGCACCACAGGTATGGATGGATAGTATACTTGACGACACAGAGGTAGGTAGAGCAGTGACCTACTGTACCGTACTGCTATATATTATATACTGGTGGTCAGCAAAATTATGCACTGTCCTCCTACTATATATATACTGTGCAAAACTTAAATGCACCACAGGTATGGATGGATAGTATACTTGACGACACAGAGGTAGGTAGAGCAGTGGCCTACTGTACCGTACTGCTATATATTATATACTGGTGGTCAGCAAAATTATGCACTGTCCTCCTACTATATATATACTGTGCAAAACTTAACTGCACCACAGGTATGGATGGGATAGTATACTTGATGACACAGAGGTAGGTAGAGCAGTGGCCTACTGTACCGTACTGCTATATATTATATACTGGTGGTCAGCAAAATTATGCACTGTCCTCCTACTATATATATACTGTGCAAAACTTAAATGCACCACAGACATGGATGGATAGTATACTTGACGACACAGAGGTAGGTAGAGCAGTGGCCTACTGTACCGTACTGCTATATATTATATACTGGTGGTCAGCAAAATTATGCACTGTCATCCTACTATATATATACTGTGCAAAACTTAAATGCACCACAGGTATGGATGGATAGTATACTTGACGACACAGAGGTAGGTAGAGCAGTGGCCTACTGTACCGTACTGCTATATATTATATACTGGTGGTCAGCAAAATGATGCACTGTCCTCCTACTATATATATACTGTGCAAAACTTAAATGCACCACAGGTATGGATGGGATAGTATACTTGACGACACAGAGGTAGGTAGAGCAGTGGCCTACTGTACCGTACTGCTATATATTATATACTGGTGGTCAGCAAAATTATGCACTGTCCTCCTACTATATATATACACTGTGCAAAACTTAAATGCACCACAGGTATGGATGGGATAGTATACTTGACGACACAGAGGTAGAGCAGTGGACTACTGTACCGTACTGCTATATATATACTGGTGGTCAGCAAAATTTTGCACTGATTTTGCACTGTCCTCCTACTATATACTACAATGCAGCGTTTTTCAGGCAGAGAACGTAGATATTTGCAGCACACTGAGCACAGATATTTGCAGCACACTGAGCACAGATATTTGCAGCACACTGAACACAGAAACTGAGAGGACGCCAGCCACGTCCTCTCACGATCATCTCCAATGCACGAGTGAAAAATGGCGGCGACGCGCGGCTCCTTATATAGAATACGAATCTTGCGAGAATCCGACCGCGGGATGATGACATTCGGGCGCGCTCGGGTTAACCGAGCAAGGCGGGAGGATCCGAGTCTGCTCGGACCCGTGCAAAAAAGGGTGAAGTTCGGGGGGGTTCGGATTCCGATGAACCGAACCCGCTCATCACTAGTAGTAACAAGATAATGCAGGAACAAAGTAGTGGTTTTGCAGGGGTTAACAGCAGTAACCAGAATTAGAAGAGGATGTAAATAGTTATTAGGTGTCTCACCTATAGGAGCTAAGTACTATGCCTCTGCACATAACATAAGACCAAACTGGAAACGGGTGTGGTTCATCAAATCGACAGTATCTAGGTCGACAATGTTTAGGTCGACCACTATAGGTCGACAGTCACTAGGTCGACATGGATGGAAGGTCGACAGGGTTTCTAGGTCGACATGTGCTAGGTCGACAGGTCTAAAGGTCGACATGAGGTTTTGTTTTTTTTGTGTCGTTTTCTTCGTAAAGTGACTGGGAACCCCAATTAGTGCACCGCGTCCCCTCGCATGGCTCGCTTCGCTCGCCATGCTTCGGAGATGGTGCCTTCGCTCCGCTACCGCTTTGCTCGGCACAGATTACCGTTCCAATCGTAGTCCACGTGGATCGTTAAGTATGGAAAAATTCAAAAAAAGAAAAAAAAAATGTGAAAAACTCATGTCGACCTTTACACCTGTCGACCTAGCACATGTCGACCTAGAAACCCTGTCGATCTTCCATCCATGTCGACCTAGTGACTGTCGACCTATAGTGGTCGACCTAAACATTGTCGACCTAGACAGTGTCGACCTTCAGACCGGATCCCACTGGAAACGTGTCACATAAAATCTTGCCATGTAAGAGTCTGGGCATGGGCAGTCACATGACACATGTACCTTGAAAGATTGTTTCTTTAAAGAAACATATTCCCCCTCAGCAGCAGTGCAGTGGTCAGCTATATGTTTGCTGGGGCAGTTAATGATAGGTTTCCCACACCATGGTGCCCTAAACATTAAATCTTGTATCTGCTGGATGATATGGTGATAAAAGAGCTGGGGGATCAGGCATTTCAATGTTGTTTACCTATCTTGTGATATTTATGAGGAAGCTGTCTCCTTATGGCTGTATCTCATGTTCAGTGCAGTACAGGGGAAGGGAGATGAGAGAGGTAGCTATTGCATATGCATAACTGAGGGGACGTGCCTTGAGCCTGTGTCAAGACTCAAGGCACATATGTCAGAGCTGCCTCAAGCTGGTGCATACTTACCTACTCTCCGGGAATGGCCGGGAGGCTCCAGAAAGAGCAGGCAAGTCTCCCGATTCTTAAATTCTCCTATGCCCGGCCACCCACTTTGTGAGCAAAGTGGGCGGTCCAGGCAGTCGATGACGCGATTCTTGTTGCATCGCGTCATCATGGCCACGCCCCCTGCAGTATAATGCAGATAATAGCGGTTTTACAGAGCGGGGGCGTGGCTTAAATTACGTCCCTCCTCCACCCTGCCCAGAACCGCCTCCACCCTGCCGCTGCTCCACCCCCTTTGCTTGTCATTGTCCCACCCCGCCCCCCTGCTGAGCCGACTTGGCTGCTCTCTCCAGGAGCAGCCAGGAAGTAGGTAAGTATGAGCTGGTGCTGTTCTCAAAGAAGAATTAATGCCTTACTCATGGCTCCGCCCCCCGCTTCATGCAGCTTTTAACTGCTAGAGAGAGGCAGATCTCTTGGTGCCTCTCCTCTGCTTTCTGCATTTGCAGTGGAGTGCTGCAAATTCATATTCCAATGACAATAGCATAATTTTTATACTGATCTATTTTATAATACAGATCAGTGTAAAAAACAGCTATTTTCACTGGAATATGACAGGTGAGGCTCTGTCTCCCCTGACGGATACTGCTTCTATTGGGAGGCTTGCATTCTACAGCATGTAAGAGCTACTATGGCTGGCCTTCTAACTGCAAATCAGTATCCTAATAACTTTCTCAAGTTCGTTTTGTCACCTCTAGAACTGACAGCATTAGGGAAGAGTTTGCCAGATACTGGTATTCTGTATGTCGCATACAGGACCCCTTAAACCTGAGTGATGTGTTTGTGACAAACAGAATGTGATACGTGGTAAAGCGTACCTGGAATCTCGCGTCTGTCCCGGTCCGGCCGTCCAGTTCCTGCTTGTGCGAAGGCGGTTGGAATCTGCGGAGGACTCCTGCCTATACCCCAGTATAGGCAACATCCCCCCCCCCCCAAAATGTGAAAGGACCACTACGGTGGGGTACAGTAACAAAGATTTATTATACACAGGGTTAGTCACTGGTCCATGTGACTTAATTCACCGCTTAGTAGAGCTCAGTGCAATTCAATAAGCCACAATACTTTTAGTCACATACTAAAAATATAACATAACATTAACACAAAGGCATTTCAGAATTTCAACACTCAGACGTCTTATACAGCTGTTTCATGAGTATGCATGCGTTATACTGACGGGTCACTAGATGGCATTATGGGCTTAATAAAAGGGAGTCTCTAGTCCAGTATAATGTCCCAACAGTTTGAGCACGGACTGGTGGAACACAATGTCTGAAGGGGTTTATAATCACTTGGTAGCCGGTAGGTCCAATAAATCCTGCTCGCAGTAGGCAGCAGAAATAATACTGACTTGACAGCCTGGTGAATAATCACAAATGTTATCCCTGAGGGTTCCACAGAGGTTGAGCAGTCTATGTGAACTGAGCTTTAGGGCTGTACAAGTTGGAGTACGGTGATGGCCCTCAGGGGTGTCGCTGACTAGGTCTTTATGGCCGTAGATGAGATGTATTTGTTATGCAGGCACTTTCCCTGCTAAGGGACTTCCAACTTGGCTGCAGTGTGTCTTTTGACAAGTCACGGGGGGTGCATGGGTTGGCTGGAGGACTTTCTACAGCATAAATACCTGTAGGCTGGCAGCACTCTGCGCACTTCTTTATGTTGGCGCTGTCTTGCGCTCGGGTCACGGCTCTCCCCTCTGCTGGGTATACACTCAGGCAGCGCTCCACTGATTCTGGCCGTCTCCTGCCAGCAGCTCCTTCCCGTTTCTCCCCTGTCTGCGGCAGCGGGTCCGGCTCCTCCCTCTCTTAACCTCCTCGGCGGTAGCGGGACCTCTCCTCCACCCGGCGGTGGTGTCCCGTCTGGCAGCTCTCCTCCGTGACAGAGGGCTGGTGGCTACGGTCAGACCCGGCTCTCCGATCACGGCTGTCACCGGCGGCTCCACTGTACACCGCGCGGTCGAACTACTCCTCTCTCTCGGCGCCAACAACTCCGCGCCAGTCCCGCCTCCTTCTTCCCGCTCTGCGGACCGCCAATCCTGCTCAGTCTCCAGCCTCCTCAATGCTGGGTCCTAGTGTCCTCCAGGTAATCGTCCGGCCAGCCAGGGTTGCCTAGCAACCGGACAATCTATTAACCCCTGCGGGGACAGCGGCTGCAGTTGCGGTCAGTAGGGATCAGGGGGGGGGTCAGATACTGGGCATCACATATTCCCCTCTGGAAGATTGCGTGTCCTCACGCATTAGGCGACATGGCAAAAGTTAATGCTACAGTCTTTCGGGATGCGAGCAGTAGTAAACAGGTGAACGTAGGGTACCAATATACATACACATTTCTGAACAAACGTATTTACAGATCAAATATTAGCTTATTCCCTGTACCTAGAGGGCGGGACGCCCTTTGTGCTACGTCCCGACCTTCTAATTTCCACCGTGGAGGCTCGGTGCTCACTATGGGTAGCGACTGGGTTGGGTCGACTCTGACCCTCTAAGGGCCCATTAACCACGGGGTCTAGGGTGTCATCAGGTGCTGAGCTCAATGCGGGCAGGCCGAACATAAAGAGTAAGAGCTCCATGGGGTCAAGTAAGGGTATGTCGCCCGAGGATCCCCGCCCTTCTGCCGCAGGTGAGTTTGCTGTTTCTGGTGACACTTCGGAGGTGTAAGGTTTGAGTTGCTCTCTGGGCACAACACTGACGGCCCATCTTGACCTCGGCGGATCTCATAGGTGAACCGTTCTCCCTCCGGGATGCTGACGACAACGTAGGGTGCGTTTTCCCACATGGTGTCCAACTTACTGGTGCGGTGGTTCCGTTTCCTCCACACAAGGTCGCCCACGTACAGAGGCATAGGATGGATGGTTGCATTGTAATCCTTCTCTTGTCGATGTCGGACGGTTCCCATCCGCATCTCCACCAGCTCTCTGGCTGCTTCAATTCTCCGCTGATGCTCACGGACCCAGTCAGTTTGTGGAGTGGCAGGAGACGTTAGCGTGGGGGCAAGCTCTAGGTCTTGAGGCAGTTTACCTTGTCGACCAAACATAAGATAGTATGGTTGAGAAACCGGTGGAAGAATGTTCCGCATTATTGTAGAGGTAAATGAGTTCGGGCAGCAAGGTCGGCCAACGGGCGCGGTCTCCAGCTGGTAGGCTTCTGAGCATCCCAATGAGGGTCTGGTTAGCTCTCTCGCACAGCCCATTCCCCTGTGGGTGGTATGTGTCGTTCTCGCTTTCTGGCAGCCATAATAGGAGCACAGTTCATAGAATAGCTGCGACTCAAAGGCAGGCCCTTGATCAGTTAGTATGCACTCGGGGTACCCGTAGGGTCTGGCGAAGTGTTTCAGGAATAGTTCGGCCGTAGTCTTAGCAGTCAAGTCTTTCGCAGGGACCGCCACTAGGAGCTTGCTATAGTGGTAGGTCATGGTTAAGGCATAGTTGTGTCCACTGGTGCTGGGCTCTAGTTTCACGTGGTCGAAAGCGACAATTTGCAGCGGACGGTGACTCTTGATGGGGTGCAAATGGTCCTTCTGATGTGCATCTGGGCGTCTCTTCAGGGTGCAGGGGACACAGTCCCGACACCATCATTCTACGTCATCATGCAGACCTATCCAGAAGTACCAGGTACGTAAGATGGCTTCCGTTTTTTGTGTACCGAAATGCCCCGACTTGTCGTGGTAGGCGGTAAGTAGGGAATTTGCCTGTTTCCTGGGGACAACTACTTGGTTCACTGTCTGGTGAGTACCGGGGTCAATGCTGGTACGTACTAAGATGCCCTGTTTCTGGTGAAATTGTCTCCGGTGGCGCAGTAGCTTTACCAGCTCCGGATCTGCTTCGGCACGCTGTGCCCGGGTCAGTTGTTGGTTATTTCGGAGGAGGGCTGTGAGTTCCTTCAGCACTGGATTCTGTCGCTGGATCACTTCCCAGTCTACAGTAGGGGCTTCGGGTAAGTCCGATCGCTGTTGGTCCGTGACGGCCACGGGGTCTGAGGTGACCGTCCATCTTTTCTTAGAGGCTTTGAAGACAGGGGCTTCTATTTCTTCTTCGACATCCCTTCCCTCTTCTGCCACATCGGTGGTGGGCAACCGGGAAAGAGCATCAGCGTTGCCATTGGACTTCCCACTCCTGTAGGACACAGTGTATTGGAAATTGGCAAGCTGTGATACCCATCGCTGTTCCAGGGCACCAAGTCGGGCAGTGGACAGGTGTGCCAAGGGGTTGTTGTCTGTCATGATGACAAATGGTGTTGCAGCGAGATAGTGTTTGAATTTTTCCGTGACGGCCCAGACTAGGGCGAGCAGTTCCAATTTGAAAGCACTGTAGTTTTTGCAATTCCGTTCTGTCTTGCGTAATCCTCTACTGGCATATGCGATTACTCTCTCGCGCCCACTCTGCACCTGAGACAATACGGCTCCTAATCCTCGATGGCTGGCATCCGTGCAGACTTGGAACGGCTGCTCGTAATCGGGATAAGCCAATAGCGGGGCTTCCGTCAAGGAGGTCTTCAACTGGTGGAAGGCCTGTTGTTGTTTTTCGCCCCACTGCACTGGTGACGACCCCCTCCTTTCGCGGCCAGACTGACCTCTCAACAGTTCGTGCAACGGAGCTGCCACCTTGGCAAAGCGTTCCACGAAACGTCTGTAGTAGCCCACGAACCCGAGATAGCTTCGGACATCCCTAACGGTCTTCGGCACTGACCAGTCCCGGACAACTCGGACCTTCTCAGGGTCGGGCATCACGCCTTCCGCGCTGACGACATGGCCTAAGTACTGGACCTTGGGTTTGAGCAGGTGGCATTTCGTGGGCTTAAGTTTCAGACCGCATTTTGTCAGTTGTTGGAACACTTCTTCTAGATGTTGCAAGTGGTCCTCGTAACTCTTCGAGAAAATTATTACGTCATCGAGGTATAGCAAGACCATCTCGAAGTTGTGCTGTCCAAGGCAGTGTTCCATGACTCGTTGGAATGTGGCGGGCGCGTTACAAAGCCCGAACGGCATCCTTTCAAATTCAAACAGACCCATCGGTGTCGTGAAGGCTGTTTTTTCCATGTCTTCGGGGGCCATCTGAATCTGCCAGTATCCACTGGTGAGGTCAAGGGTCGAAAAGTATGCGGCAGTCTTCAGGGCCGTCAAGGACTCTTCTATCCGAGGGAGTGGGTAGGCGTCCTTATGGGTAGCCGCATTGAGCTTGCGGTAATCAACACAGAAGCGTAGGCTGCCGTCCTTCTTCTTAACGATCACTAGCGGAGCTGCCCATGGACTGTGACTTTCTTTGATAACTCCTGCGTCTTTCATCTCTGCTATCATTTTCCTCACAGGCTGGTATAAGGCTGGGGGAAGGGGTCGGTGTCTCTCCTTAACAGGAGGGGTCGTCCCTGTAGGAATGTGGTGGTACACCTTGTCGGCTCTCCCAAAATCCGAAGGGTGTTGGCTAAAACCTGCTGCATTCCGCCGCACCACTCGTAATACTCCCGCTTTTTGTTCGTCGGGGGTATCTGCGCTGCCGATCTGAATATCAGCCCACCATGGGGTTTCTTGACCCGTTGTCGACGGCCCCTCGGTCGCCGTCTCTTGGGCAGCTGTGGTCACCTCCTGGCCTACAATGTCTTGGAAGTCGATTGAGCTTATTTTCGCCACCAGGCAGCGCTTGTGTAGTCTGATAGTATAGGGGTGCGGGTTCAATATGCGCACTGGCACTCTTCCGTATTTCACCTTTGCTAGCGTTCTCGCCACCGCGAAGGGTTGTTGGCCCTCCGAGTCACAGGGTTCCACCAAGGCTTCATAGTCTCGTCCTCCTGGGCCGATTTTTGCCCTACACCAAATTACATGTTCAGAGTTCGGCCTCAAGAGGATGGCCCGGTGGTCGGCGATTCTGGCCTTCCCCACCTCCCCTCGATAGTTGGCGAATTTCTTCTCCTTCTCCAGCAGGTGCACCGTCTGCTGCAAGGCTCTCCGCTCCACTGGGGCGGCTATCTGCATCTCCTGCCGAAGGGCTTCCACTAGCTCATCAGGGCAATTCTTCAAGACATTCATCCCCAGGATGACGGGAGGTAGGTGGGTGTTAGGAGCCGTGGTGACAAGATACCCTTGCCGGGGCAATGTCGCGTTTCCAATTTTTGTGTCCTCTTCCCAGTAACCCTGATACGTTATGGGTTGTCCATTGCTGGCCAGCAGATGGAGCCAGGTGGTTGGTGGGGACACAATGGCGGCTTCGTCCCAGTGCTGAAGGAACTCGGTGATCCGGATGGTGGAGACTTGCGACCCAGTATCCAACAGAGCTGGAATTTCAATTCCATCGATACAGATCTTCAGGTGTGGGCATTCCCCGACGTATCTGGACCATTCTTGGGGCAATGGCCCACTTACTGGTTCCTCTCCCGAAGGTCGGTCCGCTGCCTTGGGAGTTCTTCGTTTAAAGCGGCCGCAGGGCAGTTCCTTTCGATATGGCCACTCTGTCGACACCTTCTGCATATCGGGCTCCCCTGAGAGTCGAACTGGTTGGTGGGTCTTCGGCCAGATTCTTTTACCACATCCCAGCGAAGACGACTCCGCCCACTTCGTTCTTGACGCCATTCTTGGCGCCTATTCCTCTCTTGGTCCCTGTCGAACTCATCCATCCTTCGGTTCATTCGGGAGAGAGTCGCCGTCATCTCCGCCAGCTTTTGGTTGAGCGTTTCCATAGAATCTGGACTCGGTGAGGCTTGCGCTTGTTGGAGGACCGTTCCTCCTTGGGTTGGTCCGTCAGATTTCCTGAGCGGTGTGGTTTCTCAGTAGCTGTCCTCTTCACTCCACTCCGAAGACGCGTCTTTCTCGACATTATTACTCTGATTTTTCCCAAGGATCTGCAGCATCGTCTCTTTGAATTCGGAGAAGGAGCTCTCTGGTTGCCGTCGTCTCTCCATGCGCATTTGAGATCGAATCGTCTCTCCTCTTGCCCCTTCCACAAACAGGTCTGTTAACGTTCTGTCTATCCCTTCGGCCTCTCGTTCATCCAGTGCCCGTATAGTCTTTGCAGCTTCTTGTAGGGCCAGCGCGAAGTCACGCAGTGATTCATCGGGTCTTTGTTTCCTCGCATAAAGGCGGCTCTTTAATTCCGCTATGGTCTGGCAGTCGAATATGGTCACCAGCTTCTTGAAGATGCATTCGACGGTCTTCTTTTCACTGTTTTCCCATGCCTTCACTTCCCGTAGTGCCGAATCCGTCAATTGACCCATCACGATCTCTATTTTCTGTTCTTCGGTTAGTGAGAACAGGCGGAACATGGAGTACATCTTGTCTTTGAATTATTTGAATGTACTCGAACCCGGCACTTGTTTTCCTGCAAACATTGGTAACCATGGTGCTCCAAAATAGTATGGCATAGTCTATGGTGATGCCGCCATGGTGGTCGTGTTTCCTTGTCCGGGTGCCGGTGGTAGCATGGGAGTAGCGGGAACCTGTGGATCCGTCATCTTGCTCGTATCCTGTTCGCGGATGCCAAATGTGATACGTGGTAAAGCGTACCTGGAATCTCGCGTCTGTCCCGGTCCGGCCGTCCAGTTCCTGCTTGTGCGAAGGTGGTTGGAATCTGCGGAGGACACCTGTGCAGAACCTGGGCAGAAGGGACGGAGATACCCCAGTATAGGCAACACCCCCCCCCCTCCCCCCCCAAATGTGAAAGGACCACTACGGTGGGGTACAGTAACAAAGATTTATTATACACAGGGTTAGTCACTGGTCCATGTGACTTAATTCACCGCTTAGTAGAGCTCAGTGCAATTCAATAAGCCACAGTACTTTTAGTCACATACTAAAAATATAACATAACATTAACACAAGAGCATTTCAGAATTTCAACACTCAGACGTCTTATACAGCTGTTTCATGAGTATGCATGCGTTATACTGACGGGTCACTAGATGGCGTTATGGGCTCAATAAAAGGGAGTCTCTAGTCCAGTATAATGTCCCAACAGTTTGAGCACGGACTGGTGGAACACAATGTCTGAAGGGGTTTATAATCACTTGGTAGCCGGTAGGTCCAATAAATCCTGCTCGCAGTAGGCAGCAGAAATAATACTGACTTGACAGCCTGGTGAATAATCACAAATGTTATCCCTGAGGGTTCCACAGAGGTTGAGCAGTCTATGTGAACTGAGCTTTAGGGCTGTACAAGTTGGAATATGGTGATGGCCCTCAGGGGTGTCGCTGACTAGGTCTTTATGGCCGTAGATGAGATGTATTTGTTATGCAGGCACTTTCCCTGCTAAGGGACTTCCAACTTGGCTGCAGTGTGTCTTTTGACAAGTCACGGGGGGTGCATGGGTTGGCTGGAGGACTTTCTACAGCATAAATACCTGTAGGCTGGCAGCACTCTGCGCACTTCTTTATGTTGGCGCTGTCTTGCGCTCGGGTCACGGCTCTCCCCTCTGCTGGGTATACACTCAGGCAGCGCTCCACTGATTCTGGCCGTCTCCTGCCAGCAGCTCCTTCCCGTTTCTCCCCTGTCTGCGGCAGCGGGTCCGGCTCCCCACTCTCTTAACCTCCTCGGCAGTAGCGGGACCTCTCCTCCACCCGGCGGTGGTGTCCCGTCTGGCAGCTCTCCTCCGCGACAGAGGGCTGGTGGCTACGGTCAGACCCGGCTCTCCGATCACGGCTGTCACCGGCGGCTCCCCTGTACACCGCGCGGTCGAACTCCTCCTGTCTCTCGGCGCCAACAACTCCGCGCCAGTCCCGCCTCCTTCTTCCCGCTCTGCGGACCGCCAATCCTGCTCAGTCTCCAGCCTCCTCAATGCTGGGTCCTAGTGTCCTCCAGGTAATCGTCCGGCCAGCCAGGGTTGCCTAGCAACCGGACAATCTATTAACCCCTGCGGGGACAGCGGCTGCAGTTGCGGTCAGTAGGGATCAGGGGGGGATCAGATACTGGGCATCACAAGATAATCAGAACACAACTGCAACCAGACATTTTGGTGCCCTGCGCCAGAAAGAGCACTGGTGCCACCCCCCATATTTTGGACAGGGACAGTGTGCCTTCAAAAAAGGGAGTGGTCTTATGGGTATGGGGGGTGACCACACAATAGTACACCCATCCCAAATGACACCACACAGTAGTGCCCCTTATGTACTTTACACCCAGTAGTGTCCTATATTCATGTTTTTCCACAGAGTAATGTCCCTTATTCATGATACGTCACACAGTAGTGCACCTTATACACGTTACACAATAGAGTAGAGCCCCTTATTCAGATTATGCCACACTGTCTCAGGTGCCATGGATGGAGAGATTACAGCCACTCTGGAACGGACCAAACCATACGAGGAAGCTGTAATCTCTCCCTCCCCGGTAACAGCTGTCACAGGCACCCCCCACCCCCCCAACCCCCCAGGACGGGGATGAACACTATGGGAGCCGGTCCAGCCCAATGTTCTGGGGTCCGGACCATTGCGGTTTTTACCTACTCCTTACTGCCCATGGTGTGGCCCTGCCCACAGGTCTGCAAAGCAGTGTCTGACTGTAGAACTGAGACAGAGCTGTTGCTGCCTCATCTCTTGTCTCCCTGCAGCTCCAGGGATCTCCACAAAGCTGAGTGTTAGCTATAAAAAGGATTACAATAAACAAAGATGTTTATGTTATATCTTATTTCTATTACTCTAATCGTTTTTATATATGTCAGGAGTTTGAAAGGGAGTATGACAGGGGAGCATAAGGTTGACAGTTTAAATTAATACAAAATCAATTGTTGATCATGAATAAAAAAAATGCTATGACACACTGTTGGAAGCAGCAAAATAATTACCAAATAAAAAAAAGTGTGGAGTCTTCCCCAAAATTCTTAACTCACTTAATTTCAGAAATGCTGGCAAGTGCCATCATGCTGGAGCAGGCTTGCTGGGACATGTAGGCAACCTGTAACAAATAATATTAATGGCTATTTATACACCATTAACATCACACCCAATGCCCAGATTCTGTTCCTCATGAGAAGGGACATCATTTTATTGGTGTCCCAACTTTCTGAGGAATTTCAGCCCTGGGATCATGGGCAGATCTGGAGGCGGGCAAGCAGGACATCGGCTGGAGCGCTGCAGCCTGAGGGCGCGTCCACAGACACCCAGGCGGCGCCCGCCCACCACCACCTCCCATATATTCATTTTAAAAATGGTGACCGCCATCAGCCAGTCAGAGCTCACAGCCCGGCAGCTGCGACTCCTATTTGGCTGACGGACTGCAAGCTTTGATCACAAACCGCCACTATTTTTAAATTGGTCGCCGAGGACTGGACTCAACAATGGGGAAGGAGAAGTGCACTTGAATTCCCATAGATACAGACCGCTGGCAGCCCAGCTGCAGCATGACAGAGGAGGAGGCCCAGGGTGGTGAGCAATACTGAAGAGCGGCAGTATGTGTATCTCCACTATACAGGGGCAGTATGTGTAACAAGCACTATAGAGGGGGCATTAAGTATAACTGACACTATACTGGGGGCAGTATATGTATCTGGCAATATACCAGGGGCAGTATGTGTAACTGGCACTATACTGGGGGCAGAATATGTATGTGGCACTATACTTGGGGCAGTATGTGTAACTGCCACTATACTTGGGGCAGTATGTGTAACTAGTACTATAGGGGGGCATTATGTGTAACTAGCACTATAGCCCCTCTACAGTGCTAGCTGGAAGGTTCTACTCTCTCCACAGAGGAATGCTGTAGCTCTGACAGAGTGACCATCGGGTTCTTGGTCACCTCCGTGACCAGGGCCCTTCTGCCCCGAACGCTCAGTTTAGGCGGCCAGCCAGCTCTAGGAAGAGTCCTGGTGGTTTCTGAACTTCATCCATTTACGGATCATGGAAGCCACTGTGCTCATTGGGACCTTCAAAGCAGCAGATATTTTTCTGTACCCTTCCCCAGATTTGTGCCTCAAATTAATCCTGTCTCTGAGGTCTACAGACAATTTCTTTGATTTCAGACATGCACTGTCAAGTGTGGGACCATATATAGACAGGTGTGTGCCTTTCCAAATCGTGTCCAATCAACTGAATTTACCACAGGTGGACTCTAATTAAGCTGTAGGAGCATCTCAAGGATGATCAGTGGAAACAGGATGCACCTGAGCTCAATTTTGAGCTTCATGGCAAAGGCTGTGAATACTTATGTACATGTGATTTCTTAGTTTGTTTATTTTTTAATAAATTTGCAAAAATCTCAAAAAAACTTTTTTCATGTTGTCATTATGGGGTATTGTGTGTAGAATTTTGAGGGGGAAAAAATAATTTATTCCATTTTGGAATAAGGCTTTAACATAACAAAATGTGGAAAAAGTGAAGCTCTGAATACTTTCTGGATGCACTGTATGCTTATACAGTACACACAGATACACACATAGAACACATACATACATACATACATACATACATACATACATATACATACAAACACAAACTTACACTAACCACTGGAGTCTGCCCTGAGGGAAGAGGACGCCTGAGCACTTAGCAGCTCAGTACTCGATAGACAGGGCCGGTTCGAGCGCTTGCAGCGCCCCGGGCAGGCAATGGGGACGTGGCTTCATACAGGGGGCGTGGTCAGTTATGCCCCCTGTACAGTATGAGTGCCGCTGAAATGATGTGTGGTGCACGATGACATCATCGCGCACCGTACAGCAAAGGTCCTCTCCACGAAGGGTCTAGTTCAATTCGTGGAGAGGACCTTTGCTGTGCGGTGCGCGATGACGTCATCGCGCACCGCACAGTAAAGGTCCTCTCCACGAAGGGAAACTAGACGCTATGCGTCTAGTTCCCTTCACAGCGGGGGGCAGTGGGACAGACCGGGCAGCGGGGGGCACAGCAGCAGCGGATCTTGCCATGGTGCGGCGCCCTCCGGATGGCTCCGGCGCCCTCCAGAAGGCGGCGCCCCGGGCAAAAGTCCTGCTTGCCCGTGGTAAGATCCGCTACTGTCGATAGATTTAGGCTGAGGCATTCAGCTTAATCAATCTAAGATCTTTGATACCAGCAAACATAAAAATAAGCGCTTATCTGTCCATGGGATAATATCAGGTACAGCTGTGCAGTCCCGACATGTTTTGTCTAGCAGGGAGACTTCATCATGGGGATCCATATATATTTATATGATACACACACACACACACACACACACACACACACACACACACACACACACACACACACACACACACACACACACACACACACACTATATGGGTGTGATTAATTAATGGTGCGAAGGTATAAAGGTTTTTTTTAAACAGTGGGCGGGGCTTCCGACGCCAGTTAGTATCCGGATGACAGAGAGGGTCGGTTTGGACTTAGTTAGTGGTCAGGAAAGCTGTGTTTGCTGAACAAATGTGATATAACAACATTTGTGGGGAATAAAGGAGACACCTGACAGAGCGAAGTGTGGAGAGTCGTACTTTGTGAAGCAAACCTTTTACTATATATAAAATCAATAACAGGCTCTCTTCTACAAATTCACAGGCATTGCTCACATCTTCTGATTTCTAGACTAAAATTACCCTTTCTTGAGTTGATTTTTGTTTATTTATTTTTTTAAATCTAGGGAGTTTATAGTTTATTTACCAGTAACATGTAATATAAATAAAAAACACTGACTAAAATGAAAAGGACACTTTAGATAAAAAGATAATTTGGGCCAAAAAGAGGTTCTGTCCACAGGTATAAAATGAACATGTACCTTTCATTGCCTTTGCATACACAAACTTCAGGACGTACATATCTTATCTACAAATATACATACTTCTTATGTCTTATCAATAGAAAAATATGATCTGACAGTTCACATTCTCTGTACTGGACACAGCTGACCCATTTAGATGAGTTACTTGCAGGATCTGACATCACACAGGCTCTGTCCCCTTCTCTTGTTCTCTATTGGAAGCAATAGGTCGCAGGACAATCCTTCCCTTATTTCCCTCCCCTCCATTCAAACGTGTTCTGAATACATATATAGTCTGGCTGCATTTTTCTGATAAGCAGAGTGTCTGTACGCTCGCCCCCACGAGTGGATGCACCATTTTCTCCAGTGCTCAGTCCCTGTGCCAAGCGAGCCTGCTGCTCAGATTTCCTATATAGGATCTGATTGCTATCTGTCTACTGAACAAACAGCAGCAGCAGCCTCTCCTCCCTGCTAGAACCAGCCTTGCTACACTGGTTCCTTCCAACCAGGGAAAAGGAGATTCACTGCACCAGCTTCCCCTCCTCACCGCGACAAGAGAAAGAAGACACAGGGCTGCTGAGACTCTTCTTCCCATTAGCATCACCCCTTCTACAGCTGGCTGTCTCCTCTAACCATATTATGCATCACTTCTGCCCCTACTAGCTCTGCAGAGAATAAGGCCAGGAAGGGGCACCTATCTCTGCATCATTTACTGTACCCTACAAAGAGCAGTCAAATGGACCAAGCTTATAACAGGTAACTTCTGGCAGTGCATTGCTGTCAGCTGAGTCCAAAGGTACAGAGGTTTTGATATGATTACGTCCTTCCAATCCAATAAAGAGATGAGACCCTATTCACACTCTAATCACATTTAAAGAGAAAGAGTCCTACATTTCTTTTCCAGCACCAGTCATGGAACAAGGACATAGTATACAACATTTTGAGATCCCATCATCTCTGGGGTACATGGACCTTATAATTCAGAGTGGAAGACAGTTCCTGGGTGCCCTGAAAGAATGCAAAGACTGTGGCTTGGTATCGTCATACGCCACATTACAAGCACATGCCAAGTTTTCTTGGATGGAGTTGCTGTATGTTGTATTGTGTTCTCTGGCATTGACTGGTCTCCGTACGACAACTACTACATGGATCTTCCAGGTCAGTGACACTCTCCAACATGTGTACCCTGGGTCATGTGCCCAGGAGCAGAGTGGGAATGGATGGGGAGGGGAGCAGTTGAGAGACACAGAGCACTTGTCACCACAATACAAATAGATAAAATCATCTTTGCTCTCACTCTCCTTCCTCTAATACAGTAATATCATGACACAGAAACCCTACTTACTGATGGCCATTGATGGATAGCACAATAAAAGGGGGATGGTTCCCATATAGTACCGGAGCCAAACAACATCATTACGGGACCATGGGCCTCTACAAGAAAACTCTGGGAAATTCTCTCAGAATCTAGGATACAGAGTTCCTGGTGTCATCAGGTGTGGGATACATCTACCTGCGGTCAGACCATACTGAGTATGCCCAACCTCGTCTGATCTTGGAAGCCAAGCACTGTGGGCCATGTCAGTACCTGGTTGGGAGACCACCAGGGAATACCGGGTACTGCAGGTATTTTTATCCAAACCCAGGACACAGGACCAAGAATCACTTTCCTCCTTCTTTTCCCCTTCTGTTTGTAAATCCCTGATACACTCAGGAATTAGAGGTGAGCCAGGTACAACCTATTGTTTGGTTATTTGTTTTGATTTTTTCTTCCGGTGATATTTTCACTACATATCAAATTGTTACAATTCCAGGGAGAAAATTTCACACCAATACTTAAGATTTACATAATAATTTTTTGGAGACACCCATATATTTTCGCTCACAGAACCATTAAGCCAAACTGTTATCGTTATTATATCAGTGATTTATTCAGACAATATTCTATCGATTTATTTAGACTATAGCTTAGCAATTTAATAATTTGTAATTATTATTACCTTTCCTTGTTTCCCCCCCCCCTTTCTTTTGCCTTATAGTCAATATTTTATGAAGGTTGACAATAAAAGTTATATTTTAAATAGAACTCATCATTTCATTTTCATTAAAAGTGTGCCCCAGAAAAGACACAGTGGGGTAAATTTACTAACATTCGTAATTTTTCGTTTGAGGTCAAAGTTCAATCACGAATGACATCGAAAGTGTAAATATGCAACTTTTTGAATTTATTACGACTAATTTACTAAGCTGCCGTATTCTGCATTTTCGGTTTTTCCGATGTCGATGTCATTCGTTTTTTTAGGCAGTGTTTTACGCGAGTGACTTGTAAAACACTGCCGACTTTAATACAATGAATCTCGGCCGGATCTGAGAGATCCGTGCTGGGCTTCATTGTGCACCTTGTAAAATAAAATAAAAAAATGTTTAAACTTAAAAAAAAAATTGCGTGGGGTCCCCCCTCCTAAGCCAAACCAGCCTCGGGCTCTTTGAGCTGGTCCTGGTTGCAAAAATATGGGGAAAAAATTGACAGGGGTTCCCCCATATTTAAACAACCAGCACCGGGCTCTGCGCCTGGTCCTGGTTCCAAAAATACGGGGGACAAAAAGCGTAGGGGTCCCCCGTATTTTTGAAACCAGCACCGGGCTCCACTAGCTGGACAGATAATGCCACAGCCGGGGGTCACTTTTATACAGCGCCCTGCGGCCGTGGCATTAAATACCCAACTAGTCACCCCTGGCCGGGGTACCCTGGAGGAGTGGGAACCCCTTAAATCAAGGGGTCCCCCCCCCTCCAGCCACCCAAGGGCCAGGGGTGAAGCCCGAGGCTGTCCCCCCCATCCAAGGGCTGCGGATGGGGGGCTGATAGCCTTTGTTGAAAGTGTTGAATATTGTTTTTAGTAGCAGTACTACAAGTCCCAGCAAGCCTCCCCCGCAAGCTGGTACTTGGAGAACCACAAGTACCAGCATGCGGTGGAAAACCGGGCCCGCTGGTACCCTGTAGTACTACTACTAAAAAAATACCCCAATAAAGACATAAGACACACACCTTGAAAGTATAACTTTAATACATACATCCACACCACTATATACACATACTTACCTTATGTTCACACGAGGGTCGGTCCTCTTCTCCATGTAGAATCCATGGTGTACCTGTTGAAAAAATTATACTCACAAAATCCAGGGTAGAAGGCTCTTCTGCTTGTAATCCATTTGTAATCCACGTACTTGTCAAAATAAAAAAACGGACACCCGACCTCGAACTGAAAGGGGCCCCATGTTTTCACATGGGACCCCTTTCCCCGAATGCCAGAAACCCCCTCTGACTGATTTCTAAGAGGGTTTCATCAGCCAATCAGGGAGCGCCACATTGTGACACCCTCCTGATTGGCTGTGTGCTCCTGTACTGTATGACAGGCAGCACCCGGCAGTGTTACAATGTAGCGCCTATGCGCTCCATTATAACCAATGGTGGGAACTTTGTGGTCAGCGGTTGACCGAATGTAACCTCACCGCTGACCACAAAGTTCCCACCATTGGTTATAATGGAGCGCATAGGCGCTACATTGTTACACTGCCGTGTGCTGCCTGTCATACAGTACAGGAGCACACAGCCAATCAGGAGGGTGTCACAATGTGGCGCTCCCTGATTGGCTGATGAAACCCTCTTAGACATCAGTCAGAGGGGGTTTCTGGCATTCGGGGAAAGGGGTCCCATGTGAAAACATGGGGCCCCTTTCAGTTCGAGGTCGGGTGTCCGTTTTTTTATTTTGACAAGTACGTGGATTACAAATGGATTACAAGCAGAAGAGCCTTCTACCCTGGATTTTGTGAGTATAATTTTTTCAACAGGTACACCATGGATTCTACATGGAGAAGAGGACCGACCCTCGTGTGAACATAAGGTAAGTATGTGTATATGGTGGTGTGGATGTATGTATTAAAGTTATACTTTCAAGGTGTGTGTCTTATGTCTTTATTGGGGTATGTTTTTAGTAGTAGTACTACAGGTACCAGCGGGCCCGGTTTTCCACCGCATGCTGGTACTTGTGGTTCTCAAAGTACCAGCTTGCGGGGGAGGCTTGCTGGGACTTGTAGTACTGCTACTAAAAACAATATTCAACACTTTCAACAAAGGCTAACAGCCCCCTATCCGCAGCCCTTGGATGGGGGGGACAGCCTCGGGCTTCACCCCTGGCCCTTGGGTGGCTGGAGGGGGGGGGACCCCTTGATTTAAGGGGTTCCCACTCTTCCAGGGTACCCCGGCCAGGGGTGACTAGTTGGGTATTTAATGCCACGGCCGCAGGGCGCTGTATAAAAGTGACCCCCGGCTGTGGCATTATCTGTCCAGCTAGTGGAGCCCGGTGCTGGTTTCAAAAATACGGGGGACCCCTACGCTTTTTGTCCCCCGTATTTTTGGAACCAGGACCAGGCGCAGAGCCCGGTGCTGGTTGTTTAAATATGGGGGAACCCCTGTCAATTTTTCCCCCATATTTTTGCAACCAGGACCGGCTCAAAGAGCCCGAGGCTGGTTTGGCTTAGGAGGGGGGACCCCACGCATTTTGTTTTAACAAATTCAAACATTTCCCACCCCATCCCACTGAAAAACATGCACGGATCTCATGGATCCGTGCATGCCTATCCAATCACGGTAAAAAAAAGCAGGTCTGGTTTTTTTTTGCACTTTTTCACGAATTGTATTTCAGCACGGCAGTGTTGTCGGCAGTCTTTGTGATTTGCACTTTTTAGTAAATTACCGATTTCTACCAAATTGCTGGCGTATTTGACCGATGGTGTATTGATTCGTGATTTTTTCCTAGGACTTCCAAAATATTACGAATGCCCTCATCACTGCCGTGATTTTTGCTTAGTAAATAACCGAGATGACACTTTGAAGAAAAAACGGCATCTCGGTCAAAATCGGGAGCTTAGTAAATATACCCCAATGTCTTTCTTTTTCTCTTTTGGCTCCGGTACTATACGGGAATCATCCCCCCCTTTTTTTTTTTTTTTTTTTTGTGCATTAGTTTACTGAACTATCTCTGGGAGCACCACCAACCCAGCGCCTAATACTAATTATTTGTGTTGTATATTGGCCAGATGTTGGTTTATATATTAGAGCTTTTGCTTTAATGATATCATCCTAAAATATTAAACACCTCAATTGAGTGATCCTGTGCAGACTCTACCAATCCTTTTTCTCAGTGATGGATAGCAACCATTGATGGTGTAGAGTGGATGTTTCAATGTGAGAAATGCAGCAATGTTTTTTTCCCCCGTACATGGGGCTTATTCCCATTCCCTGGTCGCACCAATTAGCCCCTCCTCCTTCCCTGACTGGCTAAACGTATTTATCTGACCAACAGTAGTGATGTCAATCAAAGGTTTACGCTATCAGTGGTTTCAATCAATGGTCTCCTGCCATCTATATAAAGTACTGATGGTAACATTGACGATGAACCATTCAATTGCCATCCCTAAGCCTACTCCTCTTAATTCATAGGACACATGCAGAGACAAAAAGACACACATCCCACCTTTTCCTAATACGTAAACATCAAGATTCATAAATCGTATACTAATACACAGACATCAGGAAATATACATCCTACTCAGGGCCGGTGCTAGGGTGTTCAGCGCCCCCCTGCAAACTATAAATTTGCGCCCTCCCATATTTTACAAAGGGACAGTGTGTGGCAAAAGGCATGTTGTTTCACAAGGAAGGGGCATGGCCACACAATAGTACCCCCATTTCAAATTACGCCACATAGAAGCACAATCTTATTCACATTACCCCGCACATAGTAGTGCTGTTTATACACATAGGGGAGAATTCAAATGTTTGAAAAGTCAGTTAGGTGTCTGTTTTTTCCTATCTAATAGACAGGAAAAAACGGACACCCAACCGACTTTTCAAACATTTGAATTCACCCCATAATGTCCCCAGTAGTGGCGCCGGTTATACACATAATACCCCCTGTAGTAGCGCTGCTTATACACATAATAGCCCCTGTAGTAGTGCTGCTTATACACATAATAGCCCCTGTAGCAGTACTGCTTATTCACATATTAACCCCTGTAGTAGCATTGGTTGTACACATAATAGCCCCTGTAGTAGCACCAGTTACATATAATGCCCCAGTGGTCGAAGTGGAAATTTTGAAGTGGGAGTATGGAAAAATGATGGTTGCAATTCTGCACACTCCGGAAAAGGGGGCGTGGCCACTCAAAAGGGGTCGTGTCCATAAGTGCAGTGTACCACACTATATACCCCTTATACACATTGTGCACCACAATAGTAGTACCCCTTATACTATCTAGTACTGGTGCCCCTTTCACATAATACCACACAGTATGAGCCGAAATTCACATTATAGCACACAGTATGAGCCGAAATTCACATTATACCACACAGTATGAGCCAAAATTCACATTATACCACACAGAATGAGCCGAAAATCACATTATACCACACGGTATGAGTCGAAATTCACATTATACCACACGGTATGAGCCGAAATTCACATTATGCCACATGGTATGAGCCGAAATTCACATTATAGCACACAGAATGAGCCGAAATTCACATTATAGCACACGGAATGAGCCGAAATCACATTATAGCACATGGAATGAGCCGAAATTCACATTATAGCACATAGAATGAGCTGAAACTCACATTATAGCACATAGAATGAGGCATAATTCACATTATCGCACACGGTATAGCATTATAGCACCGGATGGAAGCAGTAGTTCGGGGCAGGATGGGAGCAGTGGTGCGGAGCAGGGGGCAGTATGGGAGCAGTGGTGCAGAGCAGGGGGGGCAGTAGGGGAGCAGTGGTGCAGAGCAGGGGGGGCAGTATGGGAGCAGTGGTGCAGAGCAGGGGGGCAGTATGGGAGCAGTGGTGTGGAGCAGGGGGCAGTATGGGAGCAATGGTGCGGAGCAGGGGGGGCAGTATGGGAGCAGTGGTGCGGAGCAGTGGGGCAGTATGGGAGCAGTGGTGCGGAGCAGGGGGGGCAGTATGGGAGCAGTGGTGC
This sequence comes from Pseudophryne corroboree, assembly GCF_028390025.1. NCBI lineage: Eukaryota > Metazoa > Chordata > Amphibia > Anura > Myobatrachidae > Pseudophryne > Pseudophryne corroboree. Next base: position 629,814,394 of record NC_086444.1, on the reverse strand, counting down.
AGAGCAGGGGGGGCAGTATGGTAGCAGTGGTGCGGAGCGAGGGGGCAGTATGGGAGCAGTGGTGCGGAGCAGGGGGGGGCAGTATGGCAGCAGTGGTGCGGAGCAGGGAGGGCAGTATGGTAGTGAAAGGTGCTCGCTAAGTTAAACAAGAATGTCACCTGCTCCCTGTAGATCCTGGGTCCTGGCCACCGTTGTTCCCTTTGTGGACACTGCTCCCCATAGCTCCCATCCGGCGTCACTCCCTCCGTGGACGGTGGCAGCAGCCTCACACAGGAGCTGAGGCACCGTGTCCCGCTCCTCTGTCTCCACACTGCACGGCACATGAACGAGACCTGACCGGGCGACTCAAGGGGGGGACACATTAATCGGCAGCGGGGGTGGGGTAGGAGGGCAATAATTGGCGGCAAGCGTGTGAGTGGGGGGTGCGCATGCCTATGGTCTGCACTGCATACTGCTATTAGTTTAAAAAAAACAACTTCCGGGTCAGTGGCGAAGTGCCGGTATGCCATACCGTTGAGTACCGGCCCACTTCAACCACTGTAATGCCGTCAAAAGAGCCATTTATACAAATTATACCCCCCACCCACACACTCATACACATAGATACACATACACACACACACACACACACACACACACACACATACATACACACACACATGCACACAGATACACACGCACACACGTTCCCTCCACATACCATCTGGCTGGCCGCAGTTTCTGTCGTCCTCAGGCTCTGCAGCCTGGTCCTGTGTAGCTCCGCCTCTCGGCGCTGTGTAGCCCCGCCCCTTTTTCGACCAGGATACGGTGGACACTGCAGGGAGATAAGGGGAGGCTTCAAGCGCTGCTGTCTGTTAAACAGTGTGACAGGTACAGCAGCTGGCAGCAGCAGCACACAGGGATGCAGAGCAGGTAGAGCGCCTCTCCCAGCCTGGCGCCTACCTGCACTGCATCCCTTTGCTGAGCGGGTAGCGCCGGGCCTGAGCCTACTGTATCTCCTCCCAATACAAAAGACACAGACTTCTCAATTTCTATCTAATACAGAGACATCAGGACCAGGGCCGCTGCTGGAATGTTCGGCGCCCCCCTGCAAGCTATAAATTTGCGCCCTCCCATAGTTTACAAAGGGACAGCGTGCGGCAAAAAAGGGGTGTGGTCTCACATGGAAGGGTACCCCCATTTCAAATTACGCCACACAGCATCACAATCTTATTCACATTACCCTGCGCATAGTAGTGCTGTTTATACACATAATGTCCCCTGTAGTGGCGCCGGTTATACACATAATAACCCCTGTAGTAGTGCTGGTTATACGCAGAATAGCCCCTGTAGTAGCGCCGGTTATACGCATAATAGCCCCTGTAGTAGCGCCGGTTATATGCATAATAGCCCCTGTAGTAGCGCCGGTTATACGCATGATATCCCCTGTAATAGCGACGGTTATATGCATAATAGCCCCTGTAGTAGCGCCAGGTTATACGCATGATATCCCCTGTAGTAGTGCTGGCTATATGCATAATAGCCCCTGTAGTAGCGCCGGTTATACGCATAATAGCCCCTGTAGTAGTGCCTGTTATACGCATAATAGCCCCTGTAGTAGCGCCGGTTATATGCATAATAGCCCCTGTAGTAGCGCCGGTTATACGCATTATAGGCATAATAGCTCCTGTAGTAGTGCCAGTTATATGCATAATAGCCCCTGTAGTAGCGCAGGTTATACGCATAACAGCCCCTGTAGTAGCGCAGGTTATACGCATAATAGCCCCTGTAGTAGCACCGGTTATATGCATAATAGTAGCGCCGATTATACGCATAATAGCCCCTGTAGTAGCACCGGTTATATGCATAATAGCCCCTGTAGTAGCGCCGGTTATATGCATAATAGCCCCTGTAGTAGCGCCGGTTATATGCAAAATAGCCCCTGTAGTAGCACCGATGATATATAATGCCCTCAGTAGTGCCCTTTATACAAATTATGCCCCACACACACACACACACACACACACACACACACACACACACACACACACACACACACACACACATATACACACATTCATACACACACATACTGTAGATATACATACACATAGATACACACACACACACACACACACACACTTTCTCACACACTCTCCTTCAACATACCATCTGGCAGGCTGGATCTGTAGCAGTTTCTGTCCTCCTCCTGCAGCCTGGTCCTGTGTAGCCCCGCCCTTTGGCGCCGTGTATCTCCGCCCATCAGTGTCATGTAGCTCCGCCCCTTTTCGGCCAGGACACGGACGGACACTGCAGGGGGGTAGGGGGAAGATTCAAGCTGTGACAGGCACAGCAGCCGGCGGCAGCAGCAGGGGGCCCAGGCGCAGAACAAGGATGCAGAGCAGGGAGAGCGCCTCTTCAGTTTGGCGCCTACCTGCTTTGCATCCCTTTGCTGAGTGGGTAGTGCCGGACCTGATCAGGCCCTTTAATCTGGGACATTTATGATTTTCACAGGTTCTGTGGCTGGTAATTTCAAGCCTGCATTTCACCTGATTTTAATCAGCCACAGAACCTGCGTAAATCATTGGTGTTCCGGAGTAAAGGAATATTATGGCAAGCCTAATCAGGCCACATACATCTAACCTCTTCTTAATACATAGACATCAGAACACATAAATCTTACCTAGTCTTAATACACAGATATCAGTACACATGGATGTAACCCACTTTATGTCAAATACACTTCATGTGAACACATACATATCCTATCTCTTCCTATTACACCGACTTCAGAGCAGATACACCCGATCTCCTCCTAATACACAGATATTAGGGCACATACACCATACCTCCCAACATGGTGAAACCTATAAGCGGGACTTCTAGAAGACACACACTCCTGAAAAGGGGGTGTGACCTATGCAAAAGGGGCATGGCTTCACGGCAATGCTGCGTTCGCGAGCCACGCCACCATTTTCCATCACTGTGCGCTCTATGAGCTGCTGGCATGCCTCCAGTCCCTCTGTCACCCGTGAATAGATGCTGTCCCACACCACCGCGGGAAACTGGACTGTCCAGCGAAGCTCGGGACAGTTGGGAGGTATGCATACACCATCACTCCTACTAATACACATATACCCGGGATTGGCTTTTAAGTGTGTGGCCGCCCCCACTCCCCACCCCACCCCGCCCGCACCGCACACATTACTAACCATATACCAAGGGCGGGCGGGTGGGGATCTCTTCCTGCACTCCCACGGTGCACGGCTGACGGCGCAGCGTGACCTCATGCTGCGCCGGGGGAGCCGGAAGGAGGAAGCCGGGCAGCGTCTGAGCGTCCTGTGGACGCTCAACGCTGATCCCTCAATCCCCGGGATTGGACCTTCCAATCCCGGGATTGAATCCCGGCCGTTTTTGGCCCTAGATCCTGGGATCCCACCAATCCAGATCCTGGGATTGGCCACCATAAACACAAGGAAGCATCACGTTTAACATTAGTCATAGAAAGTAAACATTATGTCTGCAGGATCATGGCACACTAGGTGTATGTGTGTGAGAGGTAGGTGGCTGGGGTACATGTGTGTGAGAGTGTGGTGGCTGGGGCAGGGCTTGGTATATATGTGTGAGATGTAGGTGGTTGGGGTACATGTATGAGAGGGAGGTGTAAGGGGTAGAACTAGGTATATATATATGTGAGAGGGAGGGATGTGTTATATTATGTGTTGGGACGTGTGTGTGTGTGTGTGTGTGTGTGTGTGTGTGTGTGTGTGTGTGTGTGTGTGTGTGTGTGTGTGAGAGAGAGAGCAGGGCTGTTTCTAGCCAATTTGGCTCCCAGTGCGAGATTTAAAAATGCGCCCCCCCCCCCACATTGTCATGGAAAAAAAAATGCGCCCCGCCCCACCCTAGATGTATAAATAAAAACCTTGCACGCGATCCCAACAAGGGGTGTGGCCTCGTTAAAATGGGCTTGGCCTCGTCTGAAAAGACTACCTTACACCCCAGTTTTTGACCCTGCGCCAACAGATCACGGCCACCACAGGAAAAAAAAATCTACAATATTAAACCCCACATGTTATGCCACACACCGCAATGCCCTTGATACATTAAATCCCCACATTACAGCAGGCAGAGTCCCCATTTTACACATTACGGCAGGCAAGATTCCCCATTTTCCACATTACGGCAGGTGAGAGTCCCCATTTTCCACATTACGGCAGGCAAGTGTCCCCATTTTCCACATTACAGCAGGCTAGAGTCCCATTTTACACATTACGGCAGGCAAGTGTCCCCATTTTACACATTACAGCAGGCAAGAGTCCCCATTTTACACATTACGGCAGGCAAGTGTCCCCATTTTACAAATTACGGCAGGCAAGAGTCCCCATTTTACACATTACGGCAGGCAAGTGTCCCCATTTTACACATTACGGCAGGCAAGTGTCCCCATTTTACAAATTACGGCAGGCAAGTGTCCCCATTTTACACATTACGGCAGGCAAGAGTCTCCATTTTACATATTACGGCAGGCAAGAATCCCCATTTTACACATTACGGCAGGCAAGAATCCCCATTTTACACATTATAGCAGGCATAGACTCCTTCAACAAAGAGAGACATAGAGAGAAAAAAAAAGAAGAAGCTATACTTACGTTTGCACTGCAGCGGCATCTGGCGGCCAGAGATCTTCTTCCATCCCGCGTCCCGCACCGGCCCGCCTCTCCAGTCTCCCGTCGTGTCCTGGCTCCCCCTCCTCCCAGTCATCAGTACTGCGCTCGGGGGCGGGGTTTCATGCAATGACGTGTTTGCAGTGCGACGTCATGGCGCAAATGCATCATTGCACGAAACCCCGCCCCAAGGCGGAATAGTAATGACGGGGGGAGGGGGAGCCAAACAGAGCGGCTTAGGGCCGCGGCGGGCGCCCCATGCGAATGCACGCCTCGCCCACCGCAAGAAACGGCTCTGTGTGAGAGAGAGAGAGAGAGAGAGAGAGAGAGAGAGTGAAGTGGAGCTGCCATGAAGGTATTTATGTATCGGACTGAGGTGGCTGAATGATAGATTAGAGTGGAGAAAGGCATTTATCAGGGAGGCCAGGTAGGAGGAGATTACACCATAATAACAAGGATTGGAGGACTGCGCTAATGTGCCTCACCTGATAGATGTAAGCTGCTATGGAGGAGAGATGAGGATTTCCACTATCCTCGCAATAATGCAAAAGAAAAGAATGTCTCCCAGCGCTAATGTTATCAGGTGTAAATTCTATAATTTATAATAATATCTATTCGTAGAAATAAAAATAACTCTAACAACAATGTATGTTTAAAATAAAAATTGTATTTTATTTCCTAGCATGGATGTTAAAAAATGGACCATAAAAGGGAGATCCTCATTGGTTCCAATAATGTAAGGTATTCAACATAAAACAATTGCTGGTGAGTCCTAATACCGGTATACTGAATACAAACAACCACATACAACATAAAACATAAAGACCAGTGATACACTGAATAGCGAATTATTCACTGGATGGATATTTGTAATCCTCAGGTAAGTATAGGTGAGGGTATGAAAGTCGGTACTATAATGTAGTCACCTATCAAACAGGGAATTTGCCCATCAGGTGTCCTGGTTAATACCAGTCAAAGCGTAGTCCTTCCGGTGTAGGTATATACAAGTCACTCTAAACGGGATGCCCAGATCCTCAGTCTATGAACTCATAACGCTCAAAACACTTACTTAGATGTCCCAGGAAGTGAATGAACGGGTGTCTGCCGGCAGACTGTAACTGATTGCTCCGCGATCAACTAGTTTCGCCTGTCACCGCAGGCTTCCTCAGGATGGCCGAGCAAGATCAATCCCCCGTTTTTTATACTTCCCTAGCGTGTCCGTAGTCATGGTGACTAGTTCTCCTGGCGCGCTTCGTACGCATTCGTTACCATGGTAACCTGTCCTCCGTCTACGTCCTCCACATGTCATATTGGTAATCATGGTAACCAGAAGTGTTTAGATGAGCCGCTCCATCGCGTTGGATGAATTTAAGTACATATATCCGGAACATCCCAAGGTGGCAGTGTTCTATCACCTGCCTAAAATCCATAAGGACAAAAATGCCCCTCCAGGAAGGCCAATTGTCGCTGGAGTCCAATCATTAACCTCACATTTATCATGCTATATTGATGTCTTCCTGAAAAAGTTGGTCAAAACACAACGGAGTTATATAAAAGATACTGTGCATATTTTAGATACCTTGAGTAAAGTGACAAGGGAAGAAGACAATCTGCTAGCTACGTGTGACGTTAAGTCACTCTACACCTCTATCCGACACGATCAAGGAATGGAGAATATCCGGAAAATCATCACCAATGAATCTGAGATGAAGAGTGATCAAATTAATTTTATTATGGAGGGCATTTCACTTTAAAACATAATTTCTTCTGGTATGTGGGCAATTATTATAAACAAACCCAAGGGACCGCCATGGGTACGAACTTCGCACCCTCGTACGCGAATCTCTTCCTCGCCCAGTGGGAGAATGAGTTCATATGGGCCAACAATGAGCATTTTCCAAATCTTGCCTTATAGGCAAGATATTGATAAAGCTAAATATTTATCTTACTTAAAACCCTTTAAGAGGTCTAAGAACACTGTACGCTATTAACGTATGGAATACCGTAAGGGTACGCACGTTGCGTAATAATCGCTTAGCCGTAGTCGAGACGCTCAAGCGTCACGTTCGCTCACGGCCAAGAGATCACAGACAGGCACGCTATTGGCTGCCGACTAACGTAATGGTTCGCTATAGCGTAGCGAACGCTCGGGACCACGAGGAGATCACCAGCGGCGCTAACGCTCACAATGTTAAACCTTTATAACTATACCATAAAACAGTGTATTATGCAGTAAACCTTGGGGTAGTGATAAGATGAGAATACAACACAGAGTCAGATGGCTTACACTAAAGCTGTTTGAGCGATAGAGACGCTCCTATTACCCACTGCAATATAATGAACACACAATACCGGTCTAAGGGTCTAACGCCTTTTAAGGAAATGAATGAACGTTCAAAAAGAATAATACAATACAAGTCATACACTACCAATATAACATAGACTAACTAACCAGATAACTACACAGGAAATACAATATCAGTACAATAACTATATAAGAGAAATGAGAGAGAAAGAGAAGAGAGAGAGAGAGAGATGGCTCACAACAACAAGAAAGACAATATGATTGCGGAGAAAAACTTACGCACAAAGGGGAACGATCGCATGCGCCTCTGGATATCCAGCTCCCGATTATCAGCAATGAGAACCGTTGAAGAGTGAGAGCTGGATATGATCGGCTTGTCTATTTATGCCCCACACACAATACAATTCAATGGTCCCTACAATCTCATTGTTCATTGGACACAGGAATTCGTCTTCGTATTATAACAAAAGGTCATAGGTTGATTCATACAGGTGGGCTGAGACCATTTCCAACTGCTCAGGTGGGTGGGAAACTAGGTTTCCCGCCGCATGGATAAGTAAGTGCAAATAATAGTAAATGGACATAAACTTCTTACGTCCATAACTATTCGCACGAGCGATTAATCCGCTTCAAACCAACACCGGAATATTGCTAATTAAATACTCTTCTGATGGATACTAAACACCACTGTATGACCCATGTCTGACCCTTCGTATCAAACAAAGAGGGATCTCTTTGTCCATGAACATGCTATATTAACTAAACTTTCAGAATCTATCAAAGGGACCATGATCTACAAAATATGTTATATAGTTAAAATATGTTATGAACGAGTCGCCCGCTAGACGCACATAAACTTTACCGTAAATGCGCATACCGTGCGCCTGCGGGTGCACGCAACAGCGAGTATGCGCACGCACGGGAGAGCCCATGCACTCGCAGTAGGCACTCGCATGAGGTGCAAATATGGCAGTGTGCATAGTGATATTTTTCTGACTTTGACAGTCCACCCTTTGGCAGTCAACAATAACTGCCACTTCCTAAAACATTTCAAAACAAGAAAAATATATGTCAGGTGTAAATACATTTCCATGGTTGGGTAGGGGAGGAGAGGAGAAGGTAGGAAAAGGGTATGACCTATTGAGATAGCAGAAGCATGTGTGTATGAATCCATGTTTGGGGGGTCATGTATCATCGTGCCGTACGTGTTTTAAATCAAGCTTCGAGGTATTGCGAAGTATACATTTGAATTCCTTCTTATCCCGCGGTACGGGTCTGTGGATGGGCTGTCAAACTTTACCGAGCTCTTTTCGGATTTTTGGTTGCAACAAAATGGGGGAGCACATTTTAGTTGATGATACATGAATGGGGGAATATGTGATTGCTGATATCTGTGCCTGTATACCCTATCGACTATGTGTGTCATTACCTGAAGGTTGTAGAGATGAAGATAAAGAACACTTATGGTAAATGCAGTGGTATTCTATGTCAGGTTAATGAACATTTGTCGGTTGAAGTCTTGTTCGGTGTCTGTTGAATACAGTCTTCTTTGGGCTTTTGCCAAAAGGTGTAGGCAAAAAGCTTTGTCAATGTCCCTAGACTTACAAAAGTGTTGGGCTAGCGTAATTTTAAAATTTCTAGGGAAACTGGGGGTCTATGGCATAGTTCATCAAATATCTGTGTATAAGGTTGTCAAAACTTCTTCTTTAATCCATCAGTTGTCTGTATACAGGATCATCAAATTCCTCGTCAAAAGTGGGTCTTTTTACCTTGGAGAAAACGGAAAAACAGGTGAAAGAAACGGACCGTATAATCGCATTTTCATCACATCATTGTTTCTACAGTTGGGTCATAAATCAAATCCATTGGAATTACAATTTCCTCACTCCTTAGACTCATTACCCTGGTACTACGTTTGCACTTCGTTAAAGCCTGACCGCATCTAAATATCAAGCCAATCGATATGACAACACCTAAGATACATAGGAGAAACTTCCCTACATCCATTATGACTCCTTGAGCCCATTCTCCTAAACCAGAGAACCAATTTCGCGGGTTCAACCATGACACCCAACCAGTCAGCTCATTACCCACAGCAGCAAGGGTGAGATTGTGTCTCCTGCGAAATTCCCACTTTAATTGGAGAATATCATCCATCTTTTGGTCTATGACCTCGACCGGGTCCTCGGTACTATTCGTTATATATGTGCAGCATTTCACGCCGTACTGCGTTGCCAGTGTGACACAATATCCACCTGTTACTGCCGTGAGATAATTAAGAACCATTCTATGCTGAACCAGTTCTGTTTTATAAGCTTGAAGTTCTCTTCCAGTATACCTGAACGTGTCATCATACATTTCTGTGATATTGTCTAACAAATTTGCAAGCGCAGATATGTATCTATAGTTCAGCACTCCTCTAGCGGTGCGAGTGAAATCTAACGCGATTAGGACCTGAATCCCGGTGGATTCATGGATCATGTCAGAGGCCGGATGCTCTGTTCTTTCTATCAGGTGCCGTTTAACTACGTGCTCGTAGTGGGTGTGAGTATAAGGAGCTTGGGCACCACAGTGTATATCTTTCATTTTGGCATGTGATACAGTCATTACTTCAGGCAGTACCTTTCCAATATAACACAATCCTTCAGAGTTTGGGGCAAGCCACTTATACGCCTTCCTCCCGCATATGAAATATGCATCATCGGGGAGAACATATGGGACGGAGTAGGACATAACCATATTACACATCCTCCATGTGAAATCTCCTACCCCTAATTCTCCCATCTGTCTAGTACACGTATCAGTTTGTACGATATGTGCACAGTATCCTGGTGATACTTCTCCAACTCTCGTAATCCTACTTCCTAGGGTATACCTATATCGGAAAGATTTTTCTCTACTGGCTATGTGGCGTATAAGCTCTGTATCTGTCGGCATTCTATCTGCTCTATATGAAAAGGTAATGGTTTGGTTACTCCATGACACTTCCCAATTTCCCGGCTTTCGGGGATTGGTAATGTTAAAACATATTAGGGATCTATCCACATGATATTGGTGGAGCTTCAAACTAGGAGGACTGGAGATATTAAACCTCCTGTCCACCGGTCTCCCACCCTTTAGCTCAAGTACCTCCCCTACCGTTAAAGGAAATGGTACTAGTCCTGATTTGCTATGACCTTGAGGTACTTGAGAGCATACCCAACAATCTGTTTGATTTAACACACTACCCACTAAGGAGTGATAGTCACTCAATGGATGCCGGTCCATGTGGATATTAAAACTGGATTGGCATTTCTTGATGCACCCATCCTCAACTACATTGTCACAGAGCCTACAGATACAGTTTTCTTCAGCTAACAATCCTTCACAATTCCTTCTATTGTCAATGCTATCGGATCGTTTTCTGATACTCGCCTTTACTTGTTGGTTAAGTTGTTCTTGGAAAACTACGCCTCCATCTTTGTCATCAGAACCCATTCCAGAACCTCTCTCGACCTCCATGGTACTCTCGCCGGAACAGACTGCTCTGGTCAACATCATGGTCAACAGGAAAATCCGGATCACAGTCTCTTGGTGCAAGTCCATCTTATAGGAGGAAACGGAGAAGAATGAGAAGGGGGGAAAAATAATTTGAGGGAGAGGGGATGGGAAGTGGAAAAAAAACAATAAAAGGGAACAGGGAATCGACAACTGCTTTTGATCTTATGATTTTTCAATGCTCAGGTGCCGCCTCAGTCCTCCTGGAACAGACACTCCAGTGATACAACTTCCTCTACCGTCTGTTCCTTATCACGGGACCTCTCTGGATCAGCAACCTTCTTACAGTGGGACGAATGAACCCAAGTCTCTCTCTCGGCAACCTTCAATGCAGTAGTGCTAGTCAATAAGACTTGGTATGGTCCTTCCCATCTGTCAATAAGGCAACCTGAGCGTAGAAAATTCCGTATCATTACATAATCCCCAGGTTCAATGTCATGACAATTACTATCTGGTAGATCAGGAATCACTAACTTCAAATTATCATTTTGATTCCTTAGCTGTCTACTCATGTTAACCAGGTACTTTACAGTCACTTCATTGTTACACTTCAAATCATCCTGAGGGTTAATCATAACATGCGGTTGTCGACCAAACAAGATTTCAAAGGGAGACAGATTAAGAGGGGACCTGGGAGTGGTTCTGATGCTGTACAGTACAATGGGTAAAGCTTCTGGCCATGTCAATCCTGTCTCTGCCATAACTTTGCTCAGTTTATTTCTAATAGTGCTGTTCACTCTTTCCACCTTCGCACTCGCCTGTGGACGGTATGGAGTGTGCAGCTTGCTATCAATTCCCATCAACTTACACATTCCTTGAAAGACATCACCTGTAAAATGGGTACCCCTATCACTTTCGATTATTCTAGGGATACCATATCTACATACAAATTCCTGCACAATTTTCTTAGCAGTGAACATAGTGGTATTTGTGGCCGCAGGAAATGCTTCGACCCAATTTGAGAATACATCTATACAAACAAGTACATATTTCAAATTTCGACAAGGGGGTAATTGAATAAAGTCAATCTGTATTACCTGAAAAGGTCCGCCTGTAGGTGGGATATGAGATGGTTCTGTTGGTATTGCCTTTCCGATATTCTTTCTCAAGCAGGTAAGGCATGACATTGCTCTCTTACTCGCATGAGATGAAAATCCTGGGGCGCACCAATATGCTCTTACCAACTTGCACATTCCCTCCTTGCCCAGATGAGTCAGCCCGTGTGCTGCCTCAGCTAAACATGGAAGATATGCTCTGGGGGCCACTGGTTTACCTTGTCCATCCGTCCAGAGTCCTGAGGACTCCTGGCCATATCCCTTTGCCTTCCAGACTGCCTTTTCCTGTGTGGAACACAAATTTTGCATTTCACACAACTTCTGTGTGTTGATGGTATTAAATACCATCAGTTGTGTGGTGTCTGTCTGTCTGGGGGTACCAGCTGCTAACTTAGCAGCTTCGTCTGCTCGGCTGTTACCAAGTGATACTGGGTCCTGGCTATATGTGTGTGCTTTACACTTGATAACAGCCACTCTGTCGGGTTCCTGTATCGCTGTTAGAAGCCTTTTGATGTGAGCTGCATGCGCTACCGGTGTACCAGCTGCCGTCATGAAGTTTCTGAGGCGCCATAGGGCTCCGAAATCATGGACTACCCCGAAAGCGTATCTAGAGTCGGTGTAGATATTGGCTGACTTGCCCTTAGCCAATTCACATGCTCTGGTTAGGGCGACCAGTTCAGCAACCTGGGCTGAGTGAGGTGGGCCTAGCGGTTCTGCTTCTATGGTGCCTTGGTCATCTACGACTGCGTATCCAGTACACAAGTCTCCCGAGTCTGACTGTCTGTGACAACTACCATCCGTGTAGAAGGTTAGATCTACATCTTCCAGTGGGTTGTCACTGATGTCAGGCCTTGCGGTAAAATTTTGGGTCAAATATTCCATACAATCATGTGTGTCCTCCTTTGTATTAAATTCTCCTTCCCCACCACTCTCATCCTCCACCCTTTGTGCCTGTCCAGGCACACCTGGGAGATATGTTGCAGGATTTAATGCACTGCATCTCCTTATGGTGATGTTTACGGGGGCCATTAGTGCCAATTCCCATCTTGTAAACCGCGCTGATGAGACGTGCCTGGTTTGGGCAGAATTTAGCAAGGCTGACACTGCATGTGGTGTATGAATTGTGAGGTTGTGACCTAGCACTACATCTTCGCTTTTCGTTACTAGCAATGCTATTGCAGCAACGCTTCGCAAGCATGTGGGGAGGGATCGCGCTACCGTATCTAGCTGAGCGCTGTAGTATGCTACTGGCCTGCTGGCATCACTGTGCTTTTGGGTTAAGACGCCTGCCGCGCAACCAGCACTTTCTGTTCCATACAGCTCAAAGGGTTTCCCATAGTCTGGCATACCTAATGCTGGTGCCTGCGTTAGGCACTGTTTAAGTCTCTCAAATGCCATCTCGGACTCGTCTGTGTGCGAAATCCGATCGGGCTTGTTTGAGGAAACCATCTCCTGCAAAGGTAATGCTAGAATGGAAAATCCTGGGATCCAGTTACGGCAATACCCACACATTCCTAAAAACGTTCTGATCTGTTGCTGGGTTTGTGGCAGAGTCATGTCTCTAATTGCTTGAATTCTATCAGCGGTCAGGTGTCTCAGTCCTTGTGTTAGACAGTGTCCCAAATATTTTACTTTAGTTTGGCATAATTGTAACTTGTCTTTGGAAACCTTGTGTCCTGTGTCTGAAAGATGAAACAGGAGCTGTTTCGTATCCTTCAGGGATGCTTCCAATGATTCTGAACACAGTAGTAAATCATCCATGTACTGTATCAATATTGATCCACTCTCTGGTTGGAAAGACTGTAAACAATCATGCAAAGCCTGAGAAAATATACTTGGACTATCTATGAAACCTTGTGGTAATCGAGTCCATGTGTATTGGACTCCTCTGTATGTAAATGCAAACAAATATTGGCTGTCAGGGTGCAGAGGTACCGAAAAGAAAGCGGAGCAGAAGTCAATAACAGTGAAAAATTTCGCAGTGGGAGGGATTTGCATAAGGATGACAGCTGGATTTGGCACTACGGGGAACTGACTCTCAACTATTTTGTTAATCCCCCTTAGATCCTGCACTAGCCTGTAACCCCTCCCCCCACTCTTTTTCACAGGGAAGATGGGACTATTGGCAGTGCTGGATGTTCTTACCAGAATGCCCTGTTGTAGCAAGCGCTCTATTACTGGGTAAACTCCTAACTCCACCTCTGGCTTCAGAGGGTACTGCGGGATTTTTGGAGCTATCCTACCATCTTTTACTTGTACAACTACCGGAGCTACGTTTGCCATTAATCCAGTGTCCTGTCCATCTTTAGTCCAAAGTGACTCTGGTATCTGGGATGTCATTTCTTCTATTTGGGATGGAATCTTATTTGTCATAATGGTATGTGTCATTAATTTTGATGGGGAGTCTAACATGTCTCGCACTTCCTGAGCGTGATTCTCAGGTATGTCCAAGAATACACCTTCAGGAGTACAATAAATGACGCACCCCATTTTACACAATAAGTCTCTTCCCAGGAGATTAGTCGGTGCCGATGCAGCCAGCAAAAAGGAATGCTTGGTATGTAAAGGCCCTATTATAATCTCGGCTGGTTTGCTAACAGGGTAATGCTGGACTACTCCCGTTACTCCCATGGCTGGAATTGTCTTACCAGTGGTTCTCATGCCCACTGTCGAATTTATCACTGATTTGGCCGCCCCCGTATCTACAAGAAAGTTTAATGATTTACCAGCTACATTAATTGCACTTAATTGCACTTCCAAGACTTGCAATCAATTTTACTGGCTGCAGATTACAGGTATGGCCACACCCCTATTGGGTATGGTGACCTCCCTGAATCCCGCTGGCAGCAACTACTTGTGAAGGGGTTAAATGGGAACTACCAGAGGCTTGCCAGTCTCTGTTCGGGGGATATCTTTTTGTTTCCCCTGCATGTGGCTCATAACTCCGTTTCTGTGAACCCTGCTCCCAATGTCGTGTGTCGTGTCGTTGTCTAGGGGGTTGATAAGACTTTTGTATGTTTCTCGATTTACAGTCTCGTGCAAAGTGTCCCTCTCTATGACAAGAATAACAGGTTACCACATTTGACTTACCCACAGGGTTTGGTGATCTATACAAAGGCTGCCTTGTGGTCAGGGCCTGTATACTTACGGCCATTAACTTATCACTTTGTGACTCCCTGTGTCTGGTGATATTCCGATCGTGATCAACAGCTGCCTCTCTCAAAGTAGCCACCGACAGACCTCGCCAACATGGTTGCGTGGTCTGTACCCTTGTCTTTAATGCCTCTTTTAAGCCATCCATTAGTACAGACACTGCTACTTCTCGATGGTTTATGTTTGTTTTAATGTCCTCTATGCCTGTGTATTTAGCCATATCTAGTAATGCCCTGTGAAAATACTCTGCAGCTGTTTCTGACTCCTTTTGTTTAATGGAGAATATCTTGTTCCATTTAACTACAGCTGGGAAATACTCCTTTAACTGTAAACTTATCCTTTTTACATTATCTTTGTTGTACACATCTGTAAGAGGTACATCCTGATCCAATCCACAGTCAGCTAAAAATTGAGCCGAGTCGACATTGGAGGGTAAACAAGCCCTCAGCAATACCTGCCAGTCTTTGTTATTGGGCTCTAAAGTGTTCCCTAGGTCTCTGATGTATTTCTGGCTAGCAACTAAGTCTTTCCTAGGGTCAGGGAATTCAGACACTATGGTTCTTAATTCCATTCGGGAAAATGGGCTATACATGGCAATGTTCCTAATGAGAGTGACTCCTGTGGTGTCTGTTTTCCCATTTGGAACAGCTATCACCCTAACAGGATTAAGTCTAGCAACATCATTCTGTGTAGATTCTACAGCCTGTGGTGAAATGGTTTCAGCATAGTGTATGGTGCCGTACTTACCCGTAGATACGACCTCACCTGTCCCTCCGCTAGGGGCCTTTGTTACTAATCTTAAGGGTTGGGCCGTGCCTACTGTAGTTTCTGATATGGTGGCTGCTAGAGAGAGCGCCGATATTGTTGCCGATTCGTCCTCTTGATCACACTCCTGGGGAAAGTTCAAAACAGGGTACAACTTGCACGGGTTAATACTTACATTGGTTAACTTATTAACATTTACACAGTTGCTAAGTGTTTGTTTGTTACACCCTAGTGCGTCATTCTCCGCAACCAATTTCTCTCCTGATATGTATGGTGGCGGCGGGGCCGTGGCTATCAGTTTCTTGATAGGGTTAGATCCCGCCGCCTGAGCCAATCCTCTCTGTATTTCACCCTCCTGTTGCCATAACTGCAAATAATCATAATGTTTGATTCGTCTCTTTGTTGATTTAATGAGACATATCCTCCTCCTTAGATTTTGTAACACTTCTGGGCTAAAGCTACCTACTCTTGGGAATTTCTCCCCGTCATGTACAGTCATTCTCTCCCATTCATCACATAAAACCTCTGTGTGTGAACCGTATTTTTCACACATTACGTACCTTGCCGACCCGACTGGTCGGTTCA
Organism: Pseudophryne corroboree; assembly: GCF_028390025.1. Classification (NCBI taxonomy): domain Eukaryota; kingdom Metazoa; phylum Chordata; class Amphibia; order Anura; family Myobatrachidae; genus Pseudophryne; species Pseudophryne corroboree. The sequence goes on along the minus strand of NC_086444.1, from coordinate 629,798,351 downwards.
CTGAATCAACCCGAACCGAGGTTGATCGCCCCCTACCTGAACAATTGGCCCCCATACCTGTAGGCGTTGCTTTCTTCAGCCAACCCTTACAAAAACCAAAATGTTCAAGATAGGCTGACGGTGGCGGTTTACCGAGTACCCCACTCACTCGCCCACGCCGACCAATACGACCTACACACTGCCCTAGTGCTGGCGTACTCGACCCAGGGCCCCTAGGAACCTTTATTTACTGGAACATGTGAGTGTGTTCCGCAGAGCATTGACCCTTTCCAGTAACTATTGATTGTTGGATAATTCCTGAGTGACCAGCGAACTTCCCTTTTGAAAATAAAAAATTACACAAATCACGTCAGAATGTACAAATAGTATTTATGACCCGTTTCGTACACAAATGGTACTGGTCAGATTTAACTAATGCACACAATTACGTGCGGTACAATCGTTCAGCACATAAGCAACTAATCTTATGTGCAGAGCGACCAGTGGAATCGAAAATTGCGGCTGCGAATTCCTTCAGCATGAGCTTTAATGGCCTATATGGGTTCTGCACCAACCCCCTGGGTTGTGCTCTTTTCTCTATTTATAGCGGACTTCCTTGTCTGCTGTACCTGGACCTCCTGGTCTGTTCTGGACCTCCTGGTCTGTGCTACAGTGTGACCTCCTGGTCTGCTATACTCTATTGCTCAGATTCTATGTTTAACAAGGGATGCCTCCCTAGCCACCATGTACGTCACTTACATGCATGTACCCTGCGAGAACTCGACTTCTTGTGGTTCAACCTAAAAAAATTGTATAAACTTATATATGCAAACACTCACTCACCACATGTACACTTTTGTTTCTATTTCTATTTCTGCGCAGAAATTTTCTTTCCTTTAGACCAGATGTGTTGTAAATTTGGAGAAGGATCTGTTAGTCTAAATTTCGGACACTAAAATCGATTTGCGCTATTTATCGCGTTGCCACCTTTTCGCCTGTTACAATAACACTAGTGTGTGATTTGAGTTACGTGGGCGTACCCGGACGCTCCGTTACGTAATGTACGCTGCGTGCGTCGGCCTTTGAGTTGCGTACGCGAGTCTCACCCTTTGTTAGAGACACGTGTACGCAAAGCAAATATCCACCGTAACACAATTTACACGTTTATCAATGTAGATGATCCTCGATCATCTACCGAACACCACACCAATCTCTCCTTGTATCTTTAGGTAGAGCTGCGTGCGTGCTTTGCACTTTATCCCTTAATGTATTACTTTTACACTTTAACTATGAAATAGCGACAAATCTCTCTTAGCACGTTTATCAATTATAAAATGGCAAACAGGAGAGTGATATATGAAAATACACAAATGAAAAGAAATGCAGATATATGCGTGTGTGCGTACGCAAGACAGAAATAAACAGTTTTAAAAGACACTAGCGTGTTGTTCTTACCTCCGGTTCCGGATTCCCTCAGCACCCTTTACTAAGCGAAGCAGACGCTTATCCAGACAGCACTACGAGGAATATGATCTCCCGCCCTTTGCTGATGGATAATGTCTGCTGAAATTACCTAGCAGAGATATGTGAAGGACGGACGAGCCGCCAATTGATAAAGCTAAATATTTCTCTTACTTGAAACCCTTTAAGAGGTCTAAGAACACTGTACGCTATTAACGTATGGAATACCGTAAGGGTACGCACGTTGCGTAATAATCGCTTAGCCGTAGTCGAGACGCTCAAGCGTCACGTTTGCTCACGGCCAAGAGATCACAGACAGGCACGCTATTGGCTGCCGACTAACGTAATGGTTCGCTATAGCATAGCGAACGCTCGGGACCACGAGGAGATCACCAGCGGCGCTAACGCTCACAATGTTAAACCTTTATAACTATACCATAAAACAGTGTATTATGCAGTAAACCTTGGGGTAGTGATAAGATGAGAATACAACACAGAGTCAGATGGCTTACACTAAAGCTGTTTGAGTGATAGAGACGCTCCTATTACCCACTGCAATATAATGAACACACAATACCGGTCTAAGGGTCTAACGCCTTTTAAGGAAATGAATGAACGTTCAAAAAGAATAATACAATACAAGTCATACACTACCAATATAACATAGACTAACTAACCAGATAACTACACAGGAAATACAATATCAGTACAATAACTATATAAGAGAAATGAGAGAGAAAGAGAAGAGAGAGAGAGAGAGAGAGAGATGGCTCACAACAACAAGAAAGACAATATGATTGCGGAGAAAAACTTACGCACAAAGGGGAACGATCGCATGCGCCTCTGGATATCCAGCTCCCGATTATCAGCAATGAGAACCGTTGAAGAGTGAGAGCTGGATATGATCGGCTTGTCTATTTATGCCCCACACACAATACAATTCAATGGTCCCTACAATCTCATTGTTCATTGGACACAGGAATTCGTCTTCGTATTATAACAAAAGGTCATAGGTTGATTCATACAGGTGGGCTGAGACCATTTCCAACTGCTCAGGTGGGTGGGAAACTAGGTTTCCCGCCGCATGGATAAGTAAGTGCAAATAATAGTAAATGGACATAAACTTCTTATGTCCATAACTATTCGCACGAGCGATTAATCCGCTTCAAACCAACACCGGAATATTGCTAATTAAATACTCTTCTGATGGATACTAAACACCACTGTATGACCCATGTCTGACCCTTCGTATCAAACAAAGAGGGATCTCTTTGTCCATGAACATGCTATATTAACTAAACTTTCAGAATCTATCAAAGGGACCATGATCTACAAAATATGTTATATAGTTAAAATATGTTATGAACGAGTCGCCCGCTAGACGCACATAAACTTTACCGTAAATGCGCATACCGTGCGCCTGCGGGTGCACGCAACAGCGAGTATGCGCACGCACGGGAGAGCCCATGCACTCGCAGCAGGCACTCGCATGAGGTGCAAATATGGCAGTGTGCATAGTGATATTTTTCTGACTTTGACAATATATAGATGATGTGATTATCATCTGGAGGGGGACGAAAGAAGGCTTTGATCAATTTATTACGAAAATTAACGATAATATATACAATCTGGAATTCACGTGTGAAGTGAGCGACAAAAATATCAATTTTCTGGATCTAACAATTTTTATTGAAGGAAACAAGATCGAAACTAAAACATTTAGAAAGGATGTGGATTGTAACAGCTACCTAAATTTCAAGAGTAATCATCATCCTAAATGGTTATCTAATATTCTGAAAGGACAGATGAAAAGATTAAGAAGGAATTGCTCTAAGAAAGTGGATTATGATGCACAAGTCATGGAATTGATGGAACAATTCGAGGAGAAGAATTATGTCAGGAGTGACCTTGAGAAGAATAAGGATGAGGTAGATGAAGTGGCCAGAACGAACCTCCTCCAGTACAAAGAGAAGAGTACAAAGACAAAGCAGGATGTGATGTTTCTGACGGGTTTCTCAAGTCAACGGAGGTTTCTAGAAGAAAGTATTTACAAACATTGGCATATTCTCACCGCAGACGATGACCTTAGGGAAATCCTGCCAGCGAAACCCAGAATAATATACAAAAGAGCGCCCAATATAAAAACCAGCCTAGTCAGGAGTTATTATAAGAACGATAGGAGAGGGGGGGAAACCTGGCTGAAAGAAATGAAGTCCGGGTTTTATAGATGCAATAATTGCGTAGTATGTAGAAAAACTAGAAAAATCTCGACTAAATGTGTGGATAAATATCTCACAGTACAGGGAAAGAATATAATATAAGAGATAAAATTACGTGTAATTCGAAAGGCGTAATTTACTTGGTGACATGCCCCTGCGGGCTACAGTATGTAGGGAAGACCTACCGTAGTCTATCCACCAGGATAAATGAGCATTTAAATAATATCCGGACTAATAAAGACAATCACAATATTCTGGAACATTTTACTAAAATGCACAATAGTGACCCTATGGGCCTAGAATTTATTGGGATAAAACTAGTACAAAGATCGTGGAGTTGAGGGGATTGGGATAATGCATTACTGAAAGAAGAAGCTAGAATGATTTTTGAGTTGGAAACCTTGGTGCCTAAGGGCCTTAATATAGATTGGGACCTCTTTCCTTTCCTTAAAGAATAAAGTAAACCCTATGGGACCTAGCTCGAGGAAACTGGGGGGTATTAGAAACATTTTTATTATAATTTTATATATATATTTTTATTATATTGTTATCCCTAGGATAGAGAGACACTGTCTTTTGTGTGGTTGTTGTCTGTTGTTTTCTGTTGTTTTACACCATGTGGATACTTTGGAAGATGGCCGTTTAGAATTGTCTTATTAATTAGATATTATGACCTCTACATCCTTCCCCTGAGAGACTATAAGTTAGGGGATGAAACTGATATAGAGGTAAACAATCAGGAACAACACAGAGGGAATGTTGATTAACAATCCCGTTTTATGACTGATGAGGATTATGGCCGGGATAGGTGGGAGTGCTATCTCACTATTGCTATCTACTATAGAGAGTGAAAACTACGATGGATGTTGTGGAGGAGAGGAGGGAAGTGCTACGAGTCATAAGCGGCTCATTTAAGCATTTTCAGTTACTATGACAACCGCTATGACATGCCGAGGACATAGACGGAGGTCCGGTTACTATAGTAACCAACGCGACGGAGCGGCTCATCTAAACACTTCTGGTTACCATGATTACCAATATGACATGTGGAGGACGTAGACGGAGGACAGGTTACCATGGTAACGAATGTGTACGAAGCGCGCCAGGAGAACTGGTCACCATGACTACGGACACGCTAGGGAAGTATAAAGAACGGGGGATTGACCTTGCTCGGCCATCTTGAGGAAGCCTGCGGTGACAGGCGAAACTAGTTGATCGCGGAGCAATCAGTTACAGTCTGCCGGCAGACACCCGTTCATTCACTTCCTGGGACATCTAAGTAAGTGTTTTGAGCGTTATAAGTTCATAGACTGAGGATCTGGGCATCCCGTTTAGAGTGACTTGTATATACCTACACCGGAAGGACTACGCTTTGACTGGTATTAACCAGGACACCTGATGGGCAAATTCCCTGTTTGATAGGTGACTACATTATAGTACCGACTTTCATACCCTCACCTATACTTACCTGAGGATTACAAATATCCATCCAGTGAATAATTCGCTATTCAGTGTATCACTGGTCTTTATGTTTTATGTTGTATGTGGTTGTTTGTATTCAGTATACCGGTATTAGGACTCACCAGCAATTGTTTTATATTGAATACCTTACATTATTGGAACCAATGAGGATCTCCCTTTTATGGTCCATTTTTTAACATCCATGCTAGGAAATAAAATACAATTTTTATTTTAAACATACATTGTTGTTAGAGTTATTTTTATTTCTATGAATAGATTTTATTATAAATTATAGAATTTACACCTGATAACATTAGCGCTGGGAGACATTCTTTTCTTTAGGAGGAGATTACAGTAGTCCACCGGTTCTCAAACTCGGTCCTCGGGACCCCACACTGTTCATGTTTTGCAGGTCACCTGTAGATTTTTAAAATGTGACAGTTGGTGATACACAGTGCAGCTGCTGGGTGACATGGAAAACGTTAACTGTGTGGGGTCCTGAGGACCGAGTTTGAGAACCACTGCAGTAGTCCAATCTGGAGATGACCAGTGAAAGGATGAGGGTTTTAATAGCATCCATGGTGCAGAAGGGACTGATCCTGGAAATATTTTTGAGATGGAAATGGCAGGTCAGTGAGAGGTGCTGAAGGTGTGGTTTGTAGGAAAGGAAGGAATCAAGGATAACTTTAAGACAGCGCACTTGAGGGCTAGATAATCGCGCAGTCAATAGATAATGAAATTGTGGGGGGCAAGGTTATGCGGGAGGGTGGAAAGATGAACAGCTCAGTAGACATGTAAAGTTTAAGAAAGCACTGGAAAATCCAAGAAGAGATAGCAGGTGGACAACTGGAGATATATGTGAGGAGAGAGGTGGAGAGGTCAGGGGACGAAAAGTAGATTTGAGTGTCATCAGCATAGAGATGACATTGGAAGTCGAAAGAGTTAATGAGCTCTCCTAAAGAGGACGTATAGCGAGAGAAAAGGAAAGGTCCAAGAGCAGAAGTTGGGGAACACCTACTGTTAGGGGAATTATGTCAGCTCTGATCCCAACTTCTGCTAATAAAATACATCAGTGTACATAAAATGCATACTTTAAATATACAATATACTAGTTTAACTATATGTACATTAATTACAGAACTATGCTTAATAATACTGAATGATATTGTTCTTGATTTAAAGGTAGGATATGCCTATTCTCCAATCTCACCACTGTGGATCTACTAAGTAGAAAACAAACATTTTATTTGCTGTCTGATTATCTCCTCCTGCCAAGATGAGAAGCAATATGGGATGTACTTTTAAAGAGAAAACTGGTGGGAACTGATAGAAACATTATCTTGAACCAGGTTGGCAGTGGCACCAGGGTGATTTATGAAATGGGTGGACATGTGTAACTATGACAAATGGATCTTCTCCTTTTGATCTCCAGCGAATCCTTGGTGTCATGTGAACTAACAGGGAAACTTACTAAGAACATGCAAGCATCATGTAAAATACATCAATGTGCAATGGCGTCACAAGACGCGGGCGGGGAGTGCGGCCCACACCCGGGTGTGACGCCTAGAAGGGGGTGACACCAATCTGTGGGCTTCTCCGCAGTGACAGGAGCCAGGTGCTGCAGTGTGAAATTCTGCTACAGCACGCGGCTCCTGTCATAGCAGAGGAGCCGACAGTGCTGCAGACAGTCTCCGGGGGCAGCCCATTACAGCCCAGCATCTCCGCACGCCCCCCGGAGTGACAACCCGTACAACCACGCCCTCTTTGCGGTCACGCCCCCTTTTTGCCTCAAGCGCGCTTGCATGTGAAGGATGCGCACCGGGTGTCACCACACCCTGTGACGCCTCTGTCAAAGTGCACAGATTATATTTATTATTTTGCTTTTACGTGCTTTGTCACTTTTAGTAAAGATTATTTATCAAAATTATAATATTTTAGCTTTTTATAACTCTAGTGCTTGTTGTTGTTGGATGTAGTAAAAAGGTCGATAGTGACAATATTGTTGGACACTGGGGGTCATTCCGAGTTGTTCGCTCGCTAGCAGATTTTAGCAGCATTGCACACGCTAGGCCGCCACCCTCTGGGAGTGTATCTTCGCTTAGCAGAATTGCGAACGAAAGAGTAGCAGAATTGCGAATAAATAATTCTTAGCAGTTTCTGAGTAGCTCGAGACTTACTCCTACACTGTGATCAGCTCAGCCCATTTCGTTCCTGGTTTGACGTCACAAACACGCCCTGCGTTCGGCCAGCCACTCCCCCGTTTCTCCAGACACTCCTGTGTATTATCCTGGCACGCCTGCGTTTTTCCGCACACTCCCAGAAAACAGTCAGTTTCTGCCCAGAAACACCCACTTCCTGTCAATCACTCACCGATCACTTCAACGATGAAAATTCTTCGTTCGGACGTGAGTAAATCTACTAAGTTTTGTGCTAAATTACTTAGCTCATGCGCGCTGCGTACCATGCGCATGCGCTTTTTTGCCTTAATCGCTCCGTTGCGAAAATCGGCAACGAGCGAACAACTCGGAATGACCCCCACTGTCTGTAGGGCCTTCTTAAAGGGGTTGTGAATTTGTGGAAGAAAGCTTTTTTACCTTAATAGATCTACAGTCAGAAGGTCTACAATCATTAGGTCAACACCAAATGGTTGACAGTGAAAAGGTCAACATGAACAAAATGTTGACATGGTCATTAGGTCAACCTATGAAAGGTCGGCACTGGAAACGGCAGAAAGGTACAACATGTCAACACATGAAAAGGTCAACATGGAAAATTGTCGACAGAAAAGAAGGTCGACACCACTTTTTTTCCACTGACACCAGCAGTCACAGTGTACCTGGAGGCAAGGCTGTGCAGCAGTAGCATTGGTGGGCACTCCCAGAGCCGGCCATAGGTATAGGCAAACTAAGCAATTGCCTAGGGCATTTGATATGCCTAGGGGCATCAGCAGCTTCTGCTGATTAAAATGATATACGGCATGCCTATATTCTGTGTGTAGCATTTCTTATGCAGATACAGCCACAGTCTCACACAATATATAGGCATGCTGCATATCATTTTAAACAGCAGAATCTGCTTGTGCATCCTAGCCACAAAGCAATGCACATAAGATACATTTTTTATAAAAAAAAAGGTGCCCAACGTTAGCATTGAGGCAAGATTTATGAGGACACATCTGTATCCAAGCAGAGGCAGAGGTCACAGTGTTAGTGGCAGTGTGAGTGCTGTGTGCATGTGATTGGGTTGGTTGTGCAGTAGTGTTTGGAATATGTGTAAGGAGCATTATGTGTGTCATGTAAAAATTCATTAATAATGTGCAGTGTTTGGAATATGTGTAAGGGGCATTTTGTGTCTCATTATGTGTATAAGGGCATAAATAATGTGCGGCATATATGTAACAGGGTACTACTGTATGTGTGTCATTATGTGTATAGGAGCACTAATAATGTGCAGCAAATGTGTAGGGGACACTATGTGTGTCATTATGTGTACAAGGGCATTAATAATGTGCGGCATGCCATGTATGTAAGGGACATTATGTGTAAAAGTGCATTAATAAAGGTTGTCATAATGTGTAAGGCGCATTATGTTTATAAGTACATTAATAATGTGTAAGAGGCATTACTGTGTGGAATTATGTGTATAAATGCAATACTAATGTGTGGCATTTCAGTGGGCGATCCTGGGTGGTAACGGGGTTGACTAGCCAGATGCAGGCGTGCCTTGGCCATCCACTGCATCCAAATACACAATTGCAGTGGCACTGGCAGACATTCTGTGACATCATAGGATTGCTCTAATGTGCAATGGTGTGACGAATGCACGACTGACAATACAACAGCGTCCTAGAGGATGCTGGGACTCCGTAAGGACCATGGGGAATAGACGGGCTCCGTAGGAGGCATGGGCACTTTAAGAAAGACTTTGGACTCTGGGTGTGCACTGGCTCCTCCCTCTATGCCCCTCCTCCAGACCCCAGTTTTAGACTGTGCCCAGAGGAGAATGGGTGCACTGCAGGGAGCTCTCCTGAGTTTCCTGCTTAGAAAGCATTTTTGTTAGGATTTTTTCTCTTTTTCAGGGAGCACTGCTGGCAACAGGCTCCCTGCATCGAGGGACTGAGGAGAGAGGAGCAGACCTACTTAAATGATAGGCTCTGCTTCCTCGGCTACTGGACACCATTAGCTCCAGAGGGAGTGAACACAGGTTCGTCCTGGGCGTTCACCCCAGAGCCGCGCCGCCGTTCTCCTCACAGAGCCAGAAGAAACGAAGACAGAAGACGTCTCAGGCGGCAGAAGCCTTCAGTGCTTCACTGAGGTAACGCACAGCACCGCAGCTGTGCGTCATTGCTCCCATACACCACACACACTCCGGTCACTGTAAGGGTGCAGGGCGCAGGGGGGCGCCCTGGGCAGCAATAAAACACCTCTCCTATGGCAAAAGTCTACATACATGTACAGGTGGGCACTGTACATGTATATAAAAGAGCCCCCGCCATTTTTTAGTAAGTTTGAGCGGGACAGAAGCCCGCCGCCGAGGGGGCATGGCTTCTCCCTCAGCACTCACCAGCGCCATTTTCTCTCCACAGCACCGCTGAGAGGAAGCTCCCCGGACTCTCTCCTGCTTGACACACGGTGAAAGGGGGTTTTAAAGTAGAGGGGGGGGCACATAATTGGCGTTTATACATTAAGCTGCGCTACTGGGTAAACAATCTGTTTTTCTCCAGGGTTATATAGCGCTGGGGTGTGTGCTGGCATACTCTCTCTCTGTCTCTCCAAGGGGCCTCAGGGGGAACCTGTCTTCAGAAAAGAGATTCCCTGTGTGTGTGAAGTGTGTCGGTACATGTGTGTCGACATGTTTGACGAGGAAGGCTCACCTAAGGAGGAGGGGGAGTGCATGATGGTCAGGTCGCCGTTGGCAACGCCGACACCGGACTGGGTGGGTATGTGGAATGTCTTGAATGCAAATGTAAATTTACTGCATAAACGATTAGACAAGGCTGAAGCTAGGGATCAGTCAGGTAGTCAGACCATGCCTGTCCCTGTGGCACCAGGACCGTCGGGGTCTCAAAAACGCACCATATGCCAGATCACTGACACAGAAACCGACACAGATACTGACTCTAGTGTCGACTATGAGGATGCAAAATTACAGCCAAAGGTGGCGAAAGGTATTCGTTACATGATTATTGCCATTAAAGAGGTTTTGCATATCACTGAGGAACCCCCTGTCTCTGACACGAGGGCACACATGTATAAAGGGAAAAAGCCTGAGGTCACTTTTCCGTCCTCATTTGAACTAAGCGACTTGTGCGAAAAGGCTTGGGAATCTCCAGATAGGAGACTACAAGTTCCCAAAAGGATTCTTATGGCGTATCCCTTTCCACAAAAGGACAGGATACGATGGGAATCTTCGCCGAAGGTAGACAAGGCGCTGACATGCTTATCCAAGAAGGTGGCACTGCCTTCTCAGGATACAGCTTCCCTCAAGGATCCTGCTGATCGTAAGCAGGAGGTTACCATGAAGCACATTTACACGCATTCCGGTACTATCGTTAGACCGGCTATGGCATCGGCCTGGGTGTGTAGTGCTGTCGCAGCATGGACAGATTCCTTATCTACGGAACTTGACACCCTAGATAAGGATACCTAGAGCATATCAAAGATGCTGCTTTATATATGAGGGATGCTCAAAGAGACATTTGTTTACTAAGCTCCAGAATAAATGCTATGTCTATTTCTGCTAGGCGACTCCTGTGGACCCGACAGTGGACGGGGGATGCCGACTCAAAGCGGCATAAGGAGTCGTTGCCTTACAAGGGGGAGGAGTTGTTTGGAGAAGGCCTCTCGGACCTTGTCTCTACTGCTACGGCCGGTAAATCGAATTTCTTACCTTATGTCCCTCCGCAGCATACTAAAAAGGCACCTCATTATTAAATGCAGTCCTTTCGTTCCAATAAAAGCAAGAAGGTACGGGGATCGTCCTTCCTTGCCAGAGGAAAAGGCAAGGGAAAAAAGCTGCATGCAGCTAGTTACCAGGAGCAGAAGTCCTCCCCTACATCTGCAAAGTCCACCGCATGACGCTGGGGCTTCCCGGGGGGAGTCAGCTCAAGTGGGGGCACGTCTTAGATTTTTCAGCCAGGTCTGGGTTCACTCACAGGTGGATCCCTGGGCTATAGAGATTGTTTCTCAGGGACACAGGCTGGAATTCAAAGACGTGCCTCCTCGCCGGTTTTTCAAATCAGCTCTGCCAGCTTCCCCTTCAGAGAGGGAGTTAGTGTTGACTGCAATTCAAAAATTGTATCTTCAACAGGTGATAGTCAAAGTTCCTCTTCTCCAGCAAGGAAAGGGGTATTACTCAACCCTGTTTGTGGTCCCGAAACCGGACAGTTCGGTCAGGCCCATTTTGAATCTAAAATCCCTGAACTTGTACTTGAAAAAGTTCAAGTTCAAGATGGAATCGCTCAGAGCGGTCATCGCCAGCCTGGAGGGGGGGATTGGATGGTGTCCCTGGACATAAAGGATTCATACCTTCATGTTCCGATTTTCCCTCCTCACCAGGCGTTCCTGAGATTTGCAGTACAGGACTGTCATTACCAATTTCAGACGTTGCCGTTTGGGCTTTCCAAGGTAATGGCGGAAATGATGGTGCTCCTGCGCAAGCAGGGTGTCACAATTATCCCATACTTGGACGATCTCCTCATAAAGGTGAGATCTCGGGAGAAGTTGCTGGACAGCGTGTCGCTGTCGGTGAGGATGTTGCAGGGGCACGGCTGGATTCTCAATATACCGAAGTCCCAGCTAGTCCCTACAACGCGCCTGACCTTTCTGGGTCTGATTCTAGACACAGACCAGAAAAAGGTTTTTCTTCCGATGGAAAAGGCTCAGGAGCTCATAGCCCTGGTCAGGAACCTATTAAAGCTAAAAAAGGTTTCAGTGCATCACTGCACGCGTGTCCTGGGGAAGATGGTGGCATCGTACGAGGCCATCCCCTTCGGAAGGTTCCATGCAAGGACCTTTCAATGGGATCTACTGGACAAATGGTCCGGGTCCCATTTACAAATGGATCAGAGGATCACCCTGTCTCCCAGAGCCAGGGTATCTCTCCTGTGGTGGCTGCACAGTGCTCACCTCCTAGAAGGCCGCAGGTTCGGAATTCAGGACTGGATCCTGGTGACCACGGACGCAAGCCTCCGAGGTTGGGGAGCAGTCACACTGGGAAGAAATTTCCAAGGTCTCTGGTCGAATCTAGAGACTTGTCTCCACATCAACGTCCTGGAGTTGAGGGCCATATACAACGCCCTACGCCAGGCGGAGGCATTGCTTCGGGACAAACCGGTTCTGATTCAGTCAGACAATGTCACAGCAGTGGCTCATGTAAACCGCCAAGGCGGCACAAGGAGCAGAGCGGCCATGGCAGAAGCGACCAGGATTCTTCGCTGGGCGGAAGGCCATGTAAGCGCCCTATCAGCAGTATTCATCCCGGGGGTGGACAACTGGGAAGCGGACTTCTTCAGCAGGCACGACCTGCATCCGGGAGAGTGGGGACTTCATCAAGAAGTCTTCGCACAGATCGTGGGTCGGTGGGGACTGCCTCAGATAGACATGATGGCGTCCCGTCTCAACAAAAAGCTAAAGCGGTATTGCGCCGCCTGAGGGTCAAGAGACCCTCAGGCGGTAGCGGTGGATGCTCTAGTGACACCTTGGGTGTTCAGATCGGTCTATGTGTTGCCTCCTCTACCTCTCATACCCAAGGTGTTGAGAATAATAAGACTAAGAAGAGTAAGAACAATCCTCATTGTTCCAGATTGGCCACGAAGGACTTGGTATCCGGATCTGCAAGAGTTGCTCACAGAAGATCCGTGGCCTCTTCCTCTAAGACAGGACCTGCTGCAGCAGGGGCCCTGTCTGTTCCAAGACTTACCGCGGCTGCGTTTGACGGCATGGCGGTTGAACGCCGGATCCTAGCGAAAAAAGGTATTCCGGAGGAGGTCATTCCTACCCTGATCAAGGCTAGGAAGGATGTGACATTGAAACATTATCACCGTATATGGCGAAAATATGTTTCTTGGTGTGAGGCTAGGACTGCTCCTACGGAGGAGTTCCATTTGGGTCGTCTGCTTCACTTCCTGCAAACAGGAGTGATTTTGTGCCTAAAATTAGGGTCCATAAAGGTCCAAATTTCGGCCTTATCCATTTTCTTTCAAAAGGAATTGGCTTCTCTTCCTGAAGTACAGACATTCGTGAAGGGTTTGCTGCATATTCAGCCTCCTTTTGTACCTTCGGTGGCGCCGTGGGATCTTAATGTGGTATTAAGTTTCCTCAAGTCACCTTGGTTTGAACCACTCACAACAGTGGAGTTGAAATATCTCACTTGGAAAGTGGTCATGTTGTTGGCCTTGGCTTCTGCGAGGCGTGTTTCGGAATTAGCGGCTTTGTCACATAAAAGCCCCTATCTGGTTTTCCACGTGGATAGGGCAGAATTGAGGACTCGTCCTCAATTTCTGCCTAAAGTGGTCTCTTCTTTTCATATGAATCAACCTATTGTCGTGCCTGTGGCTACACGGGACTTGGAGGATTCCGAGTCCCTTGATGTGGTCAGGGCTTTGGAGATTTATGTGGCCAGAACAGCGAGGGTTAGGAAAACTGAAGCGCTGTTTGTTCTGTATGCAGCCAACAAAGTTGGCGCGCCTGCTTCAAAGCAGACTATTGCTCGCTGGATCTGTAACACGATTCAGTAGGCGCATTCTACGGCAGGATTGTCATTGCCTAAATCGGTTAAGGCCCATTCCATTAGGAAAGTGGGCTCGTCTTGGGCGGCTGCCCGAGGGGTCTCGGCATTACAGTTGTGCCGAGCAGCTACTTGGTCGGGGTCAAACACCTTTGCAAAGTTCTATAAATTTGATACCCTGGCTGAGGAGGACCTCCTGTTTGCTCAGTCGGTGCTGCAGAGTCATCCGCACTCTCCCACCCGTTTGGGAGCTTTGGTATAATCCCCATGGTCCTTACGGAGTCTCAGCATCCTCTAGGACGTTAGAGAAAATAAGATTTTATACTTACCGGTAAATCTATTTCTCGTAGTCCGTAGAGGATGCTGGGCGCCCGTCCCAAGTGCGGACTTCTTCTGCAAGACTTGTATATAGTTTTTGCTTACATAAGGGTTATGTTATAGTTTCATCGGTTTAGACCGAGACTATGTTGTTTGTTCATACTATTAACTGGGTAGTTATCACAAGTTATACGGTGTGATTGGTGTGGCTGGTATGAATCTTGCCCTGGGATTCCCATAAATCCTTTCCTCGTACTGTCCATCTCCTCTGGGCACAGTTTCTCTAACTGGGGTCTGGAGGAGGGGCATAGAGGGAGGAGCCAGTGCACATCCAGAGTCCAAAGTCTTTCTTAAAGTGCCCATGCCTCCTGCGGAGCCCGTCTATTCCCCATGGTCCTTACGGAGTCCCAGCATCCTCTACGGACTACGAGAAATAGATTTACCGGTAAGTGTAAAATCTTATTTTTACTCAAAACAGTAGATTAGAGCAACAGTGGCGGGCGTGTCTGTATGAATTCCATCAGCTGTTGCATTAGCATAAAGATGCAATTGTGCTGAGTAAAACTGCAGGCTCAGCTGCCTGTGATATATATACCTGTACCATTTACTATTTCTCTTACGTCCTAGAGGATACTGGGGTCCACATTAGTACCATGGGGTATAGATGGGTCCACTAGGAGCCATGGGCACTTTAAGAAATCAATAGTGTGGGCTGGCTCCTCCCTCTATGCCCCTCCTACCATACTCAGTTTAGAAAATGTGCCCGGAGGAGCCGGTCACGCTTTGGAGAGCTCCTGACGAGGTTTCTAATTTTATTTCAAATGTTTGTTATTTTCAGTCAGGTCTGTTTGGCAACAGCCTGACTGCTTCGTGGGACTTAAGGGGGAGAACAACCCAACTTCCTTAGAGTTAATGGCCCCGTTTCTCTGCTGACAGGACACTGAGCTCCTGAGGGAGCCATTCGCAAGCCACACCACGGTGCAGCGTACTCTCCTGCAGCATGCCGCCACCCCTTAACAGAGCCAGAAGATGAAGAGTGGTGAGTACAACGCTGACGTCCCGGTTAGCGGAGTGACAGCGGGAATGGTGGCACAAGGGCTGGAGTGCAGCTCTGACTGAAGGCTGCGCTTCAGGGGGCTCAGACAGACACACGCTGGCGGTGTGTCCCGCTGTGAGGGGCGCGCTGAATCTCTGCTGATGCCCACACTGGCCACAACATATTAACAGGGGTTTTAACTCTTGGTTAGACATATTTTACCACATTGCCAGTATAAAAAATGCAGGAATCCGTGCGCCATTACAGGGGGCGGGGCTTCGTTCAGAGCTGATCCTACAGCTCTCCAGCGCCATTTCCCTCTTCAGCTCATACAGGCAGCATTCCCAGGGATGCGCTGCTCCTCCACAAGGACTCCAAGTCTCCTCAGTTGTACCATGGGGTCTTAGTAAAGGGGGGGAGCAAGTTTAAGATTATAACCACTACTTAGGTGCTTATTTCTGTGCGACCCAGCTAGGTTTTACCTTGCTAGAAGGGGCGCTGTGTGGCTGGCTCTGATTTCTGTGTCTCTCTGACGACCCTGCCTACATATACTGAGTTTTCATTAGTGTGTGTGTAGGTGCCCCTTTACAATCATGTCCAGGGACTGTGTGTCTTGTACAGCGGTATGTCTCTCATCCCTGGGGACTCACTACCCTGTACTCAGGATAGTGTTCACTCCCAGTCCAGTGGGGCTGAACCCCCATGGTTGGCCTCCATTAAAGGGATGATTTCAAATATTTCTACTAAGCTGTCTCATACTGAGAATGAGACAAAATTCTTATAGCAGTATATGGATAACCTGATAAATAGAGATTCAGCTCCCATGCCTGCGCCCCACACTCTCGCCATTTGTCCACAAAAGCGTACTCTGGTCCAAATCATGCAGGGTGAAACGGATCCTGAAACGTCGCATCCAGAGGAGGGTGAAGTGGATGCGAGTGGGGGGGATGCTGTCCTTTCACAGGGTATACAGGCCGTCACTGATCTGTCCTACATATTCCTGACAAGACTGAAGATGTAGAAAAGGAATCTTATTTTAACACTAAAAAGAAATCCTCAGCTACTTTCCCCGCTTCAAGGGAATTAAATGCCCTGTTTGAAGAGATGTGGTGAACCCTGACAAAAAGTTTCAGATCCCAAAAATGCTGATTTCTTCCTTTCCGACACCTGCGGAGGATAGGAAGAAATGGGAAAACCCGCCGATTGTGGACGCATCAGTGTCCAGGTTATCGCGTAAGATAGTCTTACCGGTTCCCAGGGGCCGCGTCCTTAAAGGACGCAGCTGACCGCAAGATTGAGACCACTCTCAAGTCTTTATACACTGTGGCTGGGGTGGCCCAGAGACCCACTATTGCTTGTGCATGGATCACTAGGGCCATTGCTAAGTGGTCAGGTAACCTACTTGACGGCTTAGACTCCTTGCCCAAGGGGGAGATTATTTTACTCCTACAGCATATTCAGGATTCTGCTAACTTTATGGTGGAGGCTTTAAAGGAAATTGGTTTGCTCAATGCATGCACCACTGCCATGGCAGTGTCAGCACGCAGAGGCTTGTGGCTACGTCAGTGGAATGTGGATGCGGACTCCAGGAAAGGCGTGGAAAGCCTACCATTCACGGGCGAGGCTCTTTTTGGAGATGAACTGTATACGTGGATATCCAAAGCTACGGCGGGTAAGTCTACATACCTTTCTTCCGCAGCAACCCCAGCTAGGAAAACCTACTCTGCTCCAATTCTGCAGTCCTTTAGGACTGCAAAATTTAAAGGAAAATCCAAGGGTTCTTCTACAACCTTCCAGGCAGTAAAAGTAAACCCAGAAAACCCGCGGCTGCAGGTTCTCAGGAACAGACCTCCGGATCTGCTTCCTCAAAGCCTTCAGCATGACGGTGGACCGCACTGCCTGGAAGACAGGCAGGGGGGAGCCCTGTTACGTTATTTCAGTCCCATATGGGCGACATCATGTCAAGATCCCTGGGTCAAAGAGCTTATTGCACAGGGATACACACTGGAATTTCAGGAACTCCCACCTCCCAGATTCTTCAAATCCGGCTTACCAACTTCTCAAGAAGCAGGTTTGACTTTACAGGCATCGATTCAAAAACTGGTACATACTCAGGTCATTGTTCCAGTTCCACTACACCTACAAAACAAGGGTTATTATTCCACCCTGTTTGTAGTACCGAAACTGGACGGTTTGGTAAGGCCCATTTTAAACCTCAAGTCAGTGAAGCCGTACTTACGGGTGTTCAAATTCAAGATGGAGTCTCTGAGAGCAGTGATCTCAGGGCTGGAGGAGGGGGCCAGTTGGCCTCTCCACGGCACCGAAGGTTTTCACCAAGGTGATGGCAGAGATGATGTTTCTCCTCCACATCATACCATACCTGGACGACCTTCTGATAAAACGTCTTCCAGGGAGAGGTTGTTGGACAGCGTTGCCCTCTCAACCCGACTTCTCCAGGATCACGGATGGATTTTGAACCTACCAAAATCCCACCTGCAACCAACACGGAGGCTTCCGTTCCTAGGAATGATCCTGGATACGGAGGAACAAAAGGTGTTCCTTCCCTTAGAAAAGGCATTGGTAATCTAGTCAATGGTGCGGGATGTCCTAAAACCTAAAACCAACCCGGATATCGGTGCATCTGTGCATTCGCCTTCTGGGGAAGATGGTAGCCTCTTACGAGGCTCAGCAGTATGGAAGGTTTCATGCCAGGCCATTCCAGCTGGATCTGTTGGTCCGGATCACATCTTCACTTGCACCAGAGGATACGTCTGTCGCCAAAAGCCAGGTTTTCTCTTTTATGGTGGTGCCAGACTTCTCATCTGACCGAGGGTTGACGGTTCGGGATTCAAAATTGGATTCTGCTAGCTATGGACACAAGCCTCAGAGGTTGGGGAGCAGTCACCCAAGGGGAACAGTTCCAAGGAAAATGGTCAAGTCAGGAAGCCATTCTTCCGATCAACATTCTGGAATTAAGAGCCATATACAACACCCTTCTACAGGCATCGCATCTTCTTCAAGATCAAGCTATTCAGGTTCAGTCGGACAATGTGACGGCCGTAATGTACATAAACCGACGGCGGAACAAAGAGCAGAGCTGCAATGTCAGAGGTGACAAAAATTCTCCTCTGGGCAGAAAGACACGCGTTGGCGCTGTCGGCAATCTTCATTCCGGGAATAGACAACTGGGAAGTGTACTTCCTCAGCAGACACGACCTCCATCCAGGAGAGTGGGGCCTTCACCCGCAGGTGTTCGAGTCCTTGACAAGTCAATGGGGAATTCCACAGATAAACATGATGGCATCGTGTCTCAACAAGAAGCTAAAGCGCTATTGTTCCAGTTCGTGGGAAATACAAGCAGTGGCAGCGGACGCTCTGGTGACTCCATGGGTTTACCTGATGGTTTACGTGTTCCCACCTCTTCCACTGATTCCAAGAATTCTCAAAAGAATAAAAAGGGAAAAGGTTCAAGCGATTCTCATTGCTCCAGATTCGCCGAGAAGGGCCTGGTACGCGGACCTACTGGAGTTGCTCCTGGAGGACCCGTGGCCTTTACCTCTGCGAGAGGATCTTCAGCAACAGGGACGTTCGTCTATCAAGACTTACCACGGCTATGTTTGACGGCATGGAAGTTGAACATCAGATTTTAGCCCGGAAAGACATTCCGAACAAGGTTATTCCAACCATGATCCAAGCTAGGAAAGGGGTATCGTCTAAACATTACCACCGTATTTGGAAAAAATATGTCTCGTGGTGTGAAAACAGGAAATTTCCTGCAGTGAAATTTCAACTGGGACGTTTTCTCCCTTTTCTACAGTCAGGTGTGGATGTTGGCCTACGTTTGAGCTCCTTGAAAGTCCAGATTTCGGCCATGTCCATTTTCTTCCAGAAACAATTGGCTTCCCTCCCTGAGGTTCAGACGTTCTTGAAGGGGGTTCTGCTCATCCAACCGCCCTTTGTGCCTCTCACGGCACCTTGTGATCTTAACGTGGTGTTGCGGTTTCTGCAATCGGACTGGTTTAAACCTTTACAGGAGGTTGACGTTAAGTTTCTTACGTGGAAGACTGTTACACTGTTGGCCTTGGCTTCTGCAAGGCGTGTGTCCGAACTGGGGGCGTTGTCTTACAAAAGCCCCTATTTTGTTTTCATGAGGATAGAGCTGAACTCAGAACTCGTCAGCAATTTCTTCCTAAGGTGGTGTCTGCGTTTCATATCAACCAACCTATTGTGGTTCCGGTGCTTACTGACACCTCTGCTACCTCAAAGTCCCTGGATGTTGTGAGGGCTTTGAGGATCTACGTGAAGAGGACAACTCGTCACAGAAAATCTGACTCGCTGTTTGTTCTCTATGATCCCAAAAAGATTAGGTGTCCTGCCTCAAAGCAGTCTATTGCTCGCTGGATCAGGCTTACTATCCAGCAAGCTTATTCATCGGTAGGATTGCCGGTTCTGAAATTACAGACCCACTCTATAGGTCAGTGGGTTCTTCCTGGGCGGCTGCCCGGGTGTCTCGGCTTTACAGCTCTGCTGAGCAGCCACTTGGTCAAGATCCAACACGTTTGCTAAATTCTACAAGTTCGATACTTTGGCCTCTGAGGACCTTCAGTTTGGTCAATCAGTTCTGCAGGAACCTCAGCATTCTCACACCCGGTTTGGGAGCTTTGGTACATCCCCATGGTACTAATGTGAACCCCAATATCCTCTAGGACGTAAGAGAAAATAGGATTTTAATTACCTACCGGTAAATCCTTTTCTCGTAATCCGTAGAGGATACTGGGTGCCCGCCCAGTGCTTCGTGTTTCCTATCCTATTACTTAGTTAAGTAATGTTGTTGGTTCAGCTGTTGCTGTTCCTGTTGAGTTTGGTTAGCATGGCTTTCCTCTTGTCCACTGTTCAGTTAAATTCTTCACTGGAAGTATGTCCGTCTCCTCGGGCCCAGTTTCTAGACTGAGTCTGGTAGGAGGGTATAGAGGGAGGAGCCAGCCCACATTATTTATTTCGTAAAGTTCCCATGGCTCCTAGTGGACCCGTCTATACCCCATGGTACTAATGTGGACCCCAGTGACCTCTACGGACTACGAGAAAATTAAAATCCTATTTTCTTGGACCATTTGAACTTCAGAAGGGATGGATTATTAATATAACTTTTGCAAATGTTGACTCATTGAATACAAGTAACTTTTTTATTTTTTTTATTTTTATTACTATAGTTTAATATAAAAATAGATTAATTTTCCTGTTTTTTTTTTTTCACTTTAGGAGTTGCACTTGAAGCAATATATTATAGAAAGCAAAAGAAAAGTTTCCGAAA
Source organism: Pseudophryne corroboree (assembly GCF_028390025.1). NCBI lineage: Eukaryota > Metazoa > Chordata > Amphibia > Anura > Myobatrachidae > Pseudophryne > Pseudophryne corroboree. Next base: position 629,777,839 of record NC_086444.1, on the reverse strand, counting down.
AATATGTTTCAGAAATAGTTGTGTCATATAAAATTAGATAATTTCTCTTATTTCCAACTTTTTATCGGAAAAGACCACAAAACTGTCAAATTTGAATTTTCATATATGAAGGTGAGATACACAGTGCAGTGTTAGCCTAGTTGTTATTGGGGAAAAATAACATTTTGTTTTAGGAGGAATCTCAATTACTCTTCTCTGATAAGGCAAGTCCCACAATGCCGAATGGGCTCCTGCACAGAGCTCACTCAGGGGCCTAATCATCATCACTAATGGGCTGCCCAATATTCAGCAGACTCCAAAAACGGAAAGGTTTTGGTGTTTGCTTGGGAGAATTAACTCCACCTTTAGATTGAGTTAGGCCCCTAACGCTTGTAGCAATGTGGCCTTCCTGCTGGACCATTGATTGTTGTTACCCTATAAGCTGTTCACTCAGCTCTGTCCCTGTATACTGTATAATTACACTAGTCCACACAGTGCTTGTTTATTCAGCCTGCCTACTACCTTATGCTAATGCCAGGATCCTTCTGTTTATGCAAATATCCTTCTTCATATGGAAGGCCGGGCTGCCCACTGTTTTACTGTCCACAGTCGTCATCATTAGCATTGGGCTTACACTCACCCCATGCCAAGTGAATAATATCTGTCTAAATCAGGCATACCATCTCCATCAGCATACCACTAACAAGCATGGAAGGCTACCTACATGTCCACAACACTTCTATAACATTCCTATGAGACAAGTCAGTACTGTGTGATTACATATAGCTGCCCAGAAAAGCTCACTTCATAGATAGAGCAACCCGTTAACTAATAGATCAGTCCATCTGCACTCTCAGACTCAGCCATGTGTGTGTACAGTACATGCGCACTTTATCCATGATATCCAATGGATTAATCTGCATTTGGACTTGTGTCCAACTCAGAAACAGGCCCAAAGGGATCTATCAATTTTCATATGGAAATTCTGGTACATCCCACTTTCTACTGCCTGCATCTGTGATTTCTGGTATGCAGGAACCCCTACCTTCTGGGACAACTCTTACCATTAGAACTGTCCCGGCCATGAGAAGACTTTTTTTTTTTTTTTTTTTATATTACATTTTTATTGAAGTTTTACACAGATAGTAAGATACAAAACCAAAAGGGAAACGATTGAGTATAAAAAACAAACAAAAAACTAATAAAGACAAGGGGGAAGAAGGGGACATATCAGGAAAACAGTAATACAACATTGGAGGTAGAACACAATGAAGTAAGAGAACAGAAAGTCTGCATCAATCAACACTTTAAGGTCTTGTGTGAGTCAGGAGATCGCAGTACAGATAAGTCAGCTGGAGCACCAGAAACACAAGCTTGGCCTGATCTTTCTCTATATAGGGTCCATTTATACCATTTCCTATGGATAGAGGAAGCCCTTGAGGAATAAATATATTCTGCTGTTTCAAAAACAAAATGTTGGTGAACTTTATTTTCTATCATCAATATATTGGGGACGACGGCCGACTTCCACTTTTGGGCGATAGCGGCCTTAGAGGCTATAAGAATATGGCCCAAAAGGTATTTATCACAACTAGACATCTCACCAGAGTAATAATGGAAAAGTGCCAAGAGAAGGTCAGCTATAATAACCACTCCTAATACATTAGAAATGAGAAGAAACACCTCACTCCAAAGTGACTGAATTGCCAGACATAAAAAATATGAAGGATATCTCCCACCATCCCACAATTCCTCCAGCAACTAGAGGAAACATCAGGCCAAATTTTATGCAGTCGCTCCGGTGTAAAATATACTCTATGAACTAATTTATAATACATTTCAGAATGATTCACAAATTTAGAAATTTTAAAACAAGATCAAAATATAGCCTTCCATATAAGTTCAGTAAAAATATTAGGGAGGTCTTTTTCCCATTTAGTCTGTGAGGGAAATACTCCATTACGGGATTCAACAACAAGATGCTTGTACCATCTAGAGATGCCACCTCTATTACTTTTGAGCATTAGAAGAGACATTAATACCTTAGGGAGACCAGTGTGGTGGACGCATTTGGGAAGGCAACCTTGAAGCCAGTGCCGCAGTTGGAGATACTTATAAAAATCTTGTTTAGGTATGTGAAATTGTTCCCGGAGGAAGGAAAAGGGGACTAAATCATCGTCTAAGAGAACATCTTGTAGAGTAGAGAGACCTAGGTCATGCCAATGATGTAGGTGTAAATCAGGGATCATTACGGCTATAGCATGGAGAGACAGCTGCGGGGAGGGCAGAGCACCAGTGGGGAGAGATCTAATCACTGTTCGCCACGCAGATAACATTGTTTGAACCGCTGAACAAACAGCAACTCTAGGAGGAACTAATGTGGCAACCAGAGCAAGTCTGGCAAAGTAAAGGGAAATATACCGTATATACTCGAGTATAAGTCGACCCGAATATAAGCCGAGGCACCTAATTCTACCACAAAAACCTGGGAAAACTTATTGACTCGAGTATAAGCCTAGGGTGGGAAATGCAGCTCTAGCCGTACACAGCCCTCAGTGCCAGATATGCCCTCATACTGCCAGATATGCCCCCACAGTGCCAGATATGCCCTCATACTGCCAGATATGCCCCCACAGTGCCAGATATGCCCTCATACTGCCAGATATGCCCCCACAGTGCCAGATATGCCCTCATACTGCCAGATATGCCCCCAGTGCCAGATATGCCCCCAGTGCCAGATATGCCCCCACAGTGCCAGATATGCCCCACAGTGCCTGATGTGCCAGATATGCCCTCATGCTGCCAAATATGCCCCACAGTGCCAGATATGCCCTCATGCTGCCACATATGCCCCTCATGCTGCCACATATGCCCCTCATGCTGCCAGATAAGCCCCTCATGCTGCCAGATAAGCCCCTCATGCTGCCACATATGTCCCTCAATGCTGCCAGTTGTGCCCTCATGCTGCCACATATGTCCCTCATGCTGCCAGATAAGCCCCTCATGCTGCCACATATGTCCCTCATGCTGCCAGTTGTGCCCTCATGCTGCCAGTTGTGCCCTCATGCTGCCAGATAAGCCCCTCATGCTGCCACATATGTCCCTCAATGCTGCCACATATGTCCCTCAATGCTGCCAGTTGTGCCCTCATGCTGCCAGTTGTGCCCTCATGCTGCCAGATATGTCCCCTCATGCTGCTACATATGCCCCCTCATGCTGCCAGATATGCTCCCTCCCCAGGTGCCAGATATGCCCCACAGTGCTGTTACTTACCCCTCCGTCGATCCCGCGCTGTCTTCTGGAGGGACACGAAGCGCACAGCGCGCGCCTCTCCTGTGTCCCTCCTGCATCTTCGGCGGCCGCGGCGGGTCTATTAAAGGAAGTGCCGGTTCGTGATCAGAGGTCACGAACGGGTACTTCCTTTAATAGAACCGCCGCTGCCGCCGGAGATGCAGGAGGGACACAGGAGAGGCGCGCGCTGTGCGCTCTGTGTCCCTCCTTCACACTGCTCTGCCTCTGCCTGTCACTGACTCGAGTATAAGCCGAGGTGGCTTTTTCAGCACAAAAAAAAGTGCTGAAAAAGTCGGCTTATACTCGAGTATATACGGTAGCAGTCTGTTCTATAGATACCCATGGTTTAAAAGTGCCCTGAGTAAACCCATCCCTGGTCTGAGTAAGCAAACAAGCAGTTTGGTACATCTCCAAATCCGGATACGCCACCCCACCTGCACACTTCGGAGCAATTAAAGTGGTTCTTGCTATCCTCGGCTTTGCATCCCCCAGATATATTTAGATAATAAACGGTTAAACTTGTTAAAAATAACTTTAGGGAAACGCCTGGGGATAGTACGGAAAAGGTACATAAATTTTGGTAAAAGAACCATTTTTTGCAGCCGCCACCTGCCCAACCCAGGAGACCTCTTGCATCATCCAATCTTTAATAAACATTTCAAACGCCCGAAAGAGCGTATCGTAATTACACCCCAATAGATCCCTGTCTCTGGAAATATTTACACCCAAATATTTAAGCGATCTAAGTTGCCACGCATATTTATAATCATTCTTCAGACGCTGAAGCGCACTGTCAGAAATATTCAGAGGGAGGGCCTCAGTCTTAGTGGTGTTCATCTTATAGTAGGAGACTGCCGCATAGGAATCCAGGAGAGCATGCAAATGTGGTAGAGACGATTCAGGCTCTAGAAGGCATACTAAAATTACCTAATTCGCTCAGCCAGAGGCTCAACAGCCAAAACAAAAATCAGAGGTGATAGGGGACATCCCTGACGAGTACCATTAGTAATATTAAATGTAGAGGAATTACAGCCGTTGGTGAAAACCGAAGCCGACGGCGAGGAGTACAAAGCCAAAATGGAGTTGAGTATCCTGTCTGCAAATCCAAAACGGCGCAGGGTAGTCTGTAAGTAGTCCCAATGGAGCCTATCGAACACTTTTTCTGCATCCAAAGAAAGGACTAATAGAGGTTTGTCCTGGACCTGGCAGTATTCAATCATATTAATAACCCTGCTTGTGTTGTCTGACGCTTGCCTGCCTACCACAAAGCCCACTTGGTCAGGATTAATCAGACTAGGCAAAAGAGGGGATAATCTATTTGCAACCATTTTAGCAAACAATTTAAGGTCAGTGTTGAATATAGACAATCTACAGTATTTAGGTCTACAGTCAATAGGTCGACACCAAATGGTCAACATGCAGTAGGTCGACAGGTACAAAAGGTTGACAGGGTGTTTTATGGATTGATCATTCAGATCCAATAATAAAAAGATACGATTGGTTTCTAACATACACACTGTGTTCATGGAGTAATATATATTGTATATATGTACACTTTTTTAGCTCGTTTATTGTTTAAGTTTGGTTGTACTCAATGATCTATTGTGATATTCAAAACTGTAATTAAGATCTCTGTGATAAAGAATTAACCTATAGAAAGTCATATGAATAGGCGCACCCAAAGAAAACTATTTTTATATTTACCCAATAGGCCCTTTTTCAAGCAGCGGACCAATCTTAGGGGAGCAGCCATTTTTATTTTTTATTTTATTATAAGATAATTATTACTTGGTATGGAGAATCATTTTTTTATTAAAGTCAGAATATAAAAGTGTTCTTAAGCGCAGTACTAGTCACCAAATATCTTTTATATCTTGTCGAAGTCAAAAATATTACATAAAGAGAACATACAAACTCTACACACATATAAGTCGCTATACTTGCAAGCGAGCACAGCAATATATGGTAACACACGCATTTACACGGACATGCCACAGAGATGGATTCGACACTTATTTCATACAGTACATAATTATAATAATATCAAGCGCCAGACATCATGATGATTTAAAATTCTATCTAATGAATTAATGTCATGAATGTGTATTATTTGAACGAAGCAAGATAGATCTGTCATATTTACTATTAAAACAACCAGCTTAATGTGTAGATTAATTTGATACTTGTTATTAATTTGTAGGACATTGTGACAGATAGTTATGATTAAATGTATAAAAGCTAAAATCACTTTTGTTAGAACAATGGATGTTCCAAATAGGACAGTGGACAGGAAGCTCAGGCCAGCCCCTTTGGACGTCCCCAGGGCTGAGCCTGTTCAGCACATACAAAGGAACTGGTGACTCATCGTGAATCCCTCCCCCAGAAACTAGATAACACACTGATCACACAGGAAGGTAGTTCCTGTTTTGGTCTCAGAGTTGCTGTAAGGTCTCAGAGGAAGATGGAGTCCCAGCATTACATTACAGAGAGAGAGAGAGAGAGTGATATGGAAAGACGAATTTATATAACTTAAGGATAATGGTATTGTATCGCTGGCATGTAACTGTATGTAACTGTATGTAACTGTAAGTTAAATCTGCTTACTGTGTGAGTTGTAATCATGTAACTATAGGTATACTGTACTTTGAAATATATATTGAATCCATATCCTTTTTAATAACAAATATATACGTCAATGAGCTTTGGAACTCAGATAATGTGTGGGTGTATTGTTTTCTCTTATGGGATGCAGTGTTTTGCGATGTATAGCGCACAGTCATGGGATATGGTAATAAGAGGTGCAGGCGTTTACAATATATATTAGAGCGGGCATTTTAAATATTTGTGAGAAATCAATTTGGCATTCTTAATCTTTTATATATTTTATATATATATATATATATATATATATAAGAGAAAAGGACAGCACTCAAAGCCATAATGTCAGATGTATTGGTGGTGCAAGGCAGCAAAACAGTATAAAGACACTCGCTCTCCCAGCGCATTGGAAAAAGCAAAAACAAGCCAGCACTCACAGTTTATGATGAAGAATCGAAGAGGATTTATTCCATTTCAAAGCCACATGTGTGGGTACAGAGTCACATTCGCAGCCCGACAGCTGTTTCAACCAGCCCCTGAGGAATACTCAAATTGGTTGAAACAGCTGTCGGGCTGCGACTGTGACTCTGTACCCACACATGTGGCTTTGAAATGGAATAAATCCTCTTCGATTCTTCATCATAAACTGTGAGTGCTGGCTTGTTTTTGCTTTTTCCAATGCGCTGGGAGAGCGAGTGTCTTTATATATATATATATATATATATATAAAACAGAAACAGTTTATGCGTAAATACCAGTCCTCTTTGCAAGTGTTTTACTGTGGAACCACAACTCCCAGTTTCAGCTGCAAAAAAGGAGAATGTCCACGCTTTCAAATGGATTCCAATATATCCCCTTAAGCACCAAGATTCTTTGAATCGGCAGCTCCACTGGACACCAATACCTACAGTTGGTAATGAATTCTGTAATTAAATGGAAGAAAAGGAGCGCTCCATAGTGCGTATCAGTTTTCAAATTGTAGTTTATTACAACAATCCGACACACATGAGGTAAGAACACGTACCACAAGCGGCGTTATAAACCACCGTAAGTATAACAAGTGCAAGATCAATACCGGACTTCACCGTCTGTGAAAGGTGCTTCTCGGCTGCACAAAGATCCACCTGCTAGGCCACGCCCCTACTGGTTTCGTCACTCAGGACTTCGTCAGAGGGCTAGCAGGAGGATCTTTAATTAATTTAATTACAGAAGATAGATAGATAGATAGATAGATAGATAGATAGATAGATAGATAGATAGATAGATAGATAGATAGATACTGTATATAGTTGTTAAGTACAGGTAACATTTAAAGGGGGTAGCACGAAAGTGTGTTTCTTTCTTTTTTTTTTCATACTCTTGCCATCTGTAACATACAACAGCTAGTGTTATCCACAGAATATTAACTCACAAACATCACATTAGTCGTCAGGTCTTATTTCCATCACACCAATAAGTAAATTGTATTCTAGGTGCATAACAATATATTGGTACATTTTGTGTAATCTACTATGCAGCAATATGGTATAGGTTACAGAAAGCACATTATTTACTGTAGTATAAGGCCTTTTCTCTACTGTATGTACCGTGGTTGGCAAGTTCATGTTTATATCCCACTTGTAGCTGAAGCCTAATTTTAGACATCGGTCAAAGAGCTGCACAGGAAAACTGCTGAGAGATACAAGAGGTACGATTACCTCTTATGCTAAACATAAAAAGCTAACAGCAGAGGGTTTATGTTCCTTTATTCATACTGTTTTCATGGCAGTGGTATGTTTATTCTAGAACTTTTAATTGTAGCGTTGGCAGTCTTATTCATATATTCACTGTTCTATCAATTAAATTTCTCTGTTTAGCTTCCACTCCAGATCAGTTGGGTATACAGCTACATTCACATAATTTGGCACAGTACAGATTACTTCCACCATTGTAAGTTCATTGATCGCTGCTTCCAGCATCACACGTGCTGATCCATTTATGTAGTACTCCTCCTAATGTATTAGCATTTTCTGAAACCTCTTGTGTACAGCACTCTTCAGAGCCCGCAGGGATCCTCCAATTCTGCTTCATCACTGAGCTCACACAGAAAGTACATTATTATATATAAACACATGCAATCCATAGCCTGGGCCTCCACTCATTATATATACACATTGACAAGGTTTCTGATTTTATCTACAGCCATTTAGTAAATGGTGCAGACTCCGGCCAAGAGAAGCAGAAAAGGTTCCAGAGAGTGCCTGGAAATGTCTCTTCTACAGCTTGTCGTGGACGTACTGCTCATACCTACTCTTCTTCACTGAGCACAACTTCTTTTATGATTCACCCTCCGCCTTCCATGGTAGGTTTAGGGATGCCTTATACATAGATCTATGTACTAACCCATATGGCAGCAAAAAATTCACATAATCCAGTGGGTGGCAGCAGATCTAAACTTTTCTTTTGGGTTGGTGCAGTAGAGCAGTGACCCCACACCCATTCACACAAAATACAAAAGCAGATCCCAGATAACTGGTGTCATTTAAATACGGAGCCCACCCACATTATTAAAGTCAGGTCATAGATCTGTTTGGGTGACTCAGTTTAATTACTTATTCGTCCTGCTCACTAGTGCTGTCTCTCAGCATACTGTAAAGACCATGTGACAGCATCCATTCCTGATTTCTGGATAGTTCTAGCCATTCATCAATCCTGCTACTCAGATTTATAACTAGCCAATGTATCCACCATTCAATGCAACGGGAGGTATTCAAGTTGCTGGCTTTTGGGATCCCAGCAGCTATTACTTGTATTTATTGACAGTTGTGTCAAAGCACTTTAATTTCAAGCTTCTCCTCTGTGATACACCCCCATCAAGCATGCATAAATTGGGCATTATGAGATGTGTGCAATAAGTTTCTGGATGCACAAAAAGTAGTATATTTACACAAATAGTGAGCACTACATTTTTTCAAAGTATTCCGCAGAGGAGTCTATGCATAGTTGCATGCACACAAATCACTTGAAGCAGCTGGACCAGTCTGAAATAGGTATGTTTTCTACATGCTAGATGAAGGTCTCTACTGCAGTTTCCGGTGACTCAAAACAAATCCCATGCATCTTGCACTTGATTTGTGGGAAGACACAGAAGTCACAGAGGGCCAGGTCTGGACTGTATGGTGGATGATCAAGGTCCTGGATGCGTTCATGGGCCAGAAAATCCACCACTTTCCTGGACTTGTATGCAAGTGCATTGTTGCGATGGAGAACGGCACCACAAGCACGAGCTCTTGGACAGCACCTGGAAATAGCCAGTCTTGGCTACAAAAACAGTCACCATCTGCATAGCCACGCTATGCTCACATCGGAACGTCTGTGGCAGCGCACCTCCAACTGGGATGCACTAGGCCATCTGTTGTCTGATCTCAGGGTTTAAACTGTAGATTCAGGATTCATCACCACTGATGATCTCCCAGACAGAGTTTGAGCGACCACCATCAAACCAGGCCAGCATGTTGCACCACGTCATCCGAGCCTACTTTTGCTCTCAAGTCAGCTGATGGAGCACCCAGCATGCAGAAATTTTGCTTAGGCCAAGCTTTTCATGGAGAATCAAGCAAGTAGATTCCAAGGAAATGTCCATCTCCTTTTCTAATTTGACCACGGTCAACCTGGCGCCCACCTCAACTATGGCTTGCACGGCTGCAACCTTGGCCCTAGTGATGGCAGATACAGGTCAGCCACATCACTCTTCTTCCAAGGACTGTCTGCTGCGCTGAAATTCTGTAAGCCACTCAAACACAGTGGTACTTCCTTCCCAAAAGCAGTTCACAAACTCTCCTGCTTTCGCAGACCACTCTTGTAGTCGTGGAAGATCATGGCTCTACAGTGGCCTCTGCTGAGCTCCATAATGAGTTTGCAAAGGAAGTGAACATGCTGACTTCTTCAGTGTGCAGTGCTGCTTATAAACAATTCTGTGCCTTGACATTTCACAAGAACTTTAGTCAGTGATTACAGGCCACAACCTAACAGTCAGATTGTGTCTACTCTACCCTTATTCTACACATCTGGAAACTTACTGCACACCACTCGTACTTCTGAATTTATGCGGGTTCCAGCTCCAGGGTTCTAATTTTTTACGGCGTCAGTTGACTCTGAGGGGTATATTTCAACAATTTTTATCAAATTCAAATTGATGGAAATCAAACTAATTGATGTTGTGTTTGCAGGGCTAAAAAACACATTTAAAAATAAATATCAAAAATAATCTGTTAGCAAATGTGTGTTTTAGCCCGCGAAACGCAACATCGATTTAGCTTGATTTACATCAATTTGAAATCTAGTAAATATACCCCTATGTGTGAACTGAATTACTGCAGAAAGAAAGTACCAGAAGAGCTCCAATATGATCATGTCCTGGGGTCATGTTATGGTATATGGTATACTGACTGCCTTAAGGTAATTTGTATGTTACATGCATAGAAAAATCTATCTCTGGAAATTGTTTTGAAATGTTGGTGCCTATGAGTATGCAATCTTCTTATCTGTACATTGAATATGGGAACGTTATATGGTATTATGTCAGGTTGTAGTCTCTACAGAACTGCTTTCTCTTCTCGGAATGTCAGCGACAGTTTTAAAATTACATAAAAAATTGTAAAAAGTGTAGTTACGGGAAAATTTCATAATTAGGACTGTGGAGCTCTGAAATTGTGGTACTATTGACTACAATCTTTTTACACTTTCTTAAATTCTCCCATTGTGTTTATTTTGCCACCTGGTAAATAAAGCCACCAAAGATTTATAAACATCTAAAACTGGTGGTGGCCGTACTCTTTACTTAAGGCATATTACCACCATAAATATGTTCAGCTAACACTCTTTCACCCAATTGGCAGAGAACTAGGGATTCTATGGCAGGGACTCCTGCTGTCCCCTTCCAGTGACCACTGATGCTCCAGTCTTTTTTATTCCTATAATGGCAACCAGGAGAAGGGGAGGTTTATAAAGGCTCTGTCAAAGTAGTTTCCATGCTAGATAGTAGGACATGACTGTTTAAATTGCTCTTGGTTGTCCACACAGGAACAGAAGCTTTGATGTACTGGCAGGAGTTTGTTCTCAAAGAATAAGGGGTAGCATTGTATGTGATCCCAACAATTCTGGTAAAAGAGGGATAGAATATGTCAGCAATATGTAATTATTACCTTTTGAAACTACCCAAGATGTCAGCTGTTAGCTGTAATGACAAGATTTGTAGTCCCACTAGAGATCTATGTTTGCTCTTTTCACTGTTCATGTGCAAGTACTGAAACAACTTGGTCTTATATAATGTTGTTGTATCTTTGGTGGAGTTTAGGTTGGAAGTCAGGAGCAGACGTTCCCAGGAATATTGCCCTTATATATCTCATTCAAGGTAGTTTTTATGCACACTCTACGTATGCCACTTTGTATATGGATGTATGGAGAAAGGACTCTGTTGTAATGATCCTGCACCATGTGGTCACTTTCTGTCTTATTATGTTCTCCTATGCTTTCCGGTGAGTCACACATTCTGAAGAGACACACACTGGCACCCACACATGTAGAGTGACAACTAACTCGATTGTAAAATGCTATGAATGAATAAACATTCAGTAACAACTGGATCTAGGAGTGCTAGCAACTCCTCATGATGTTCCCTTGTCTAAAAGTCAAATAAATTAATACACTGTTAAAATGTAGATGCACAGTATACATTTATCATTTATATACGTACAGCGGCGGATTGCCCATAGGGTTTACAGGGAAGTTTCCCGGTGGGCCGGCGCACCAGTGGGGCCTGTTTTGTTTGAGGACATGTGGTCCTTTTTATAGACATAATGAATAAGATTGGTTAGTGGGTTGCAGAACTGGACATTTGTCACAGATCTGCTAATCCGGCGCTGGTTCTAGAAATCAAAAAATTATGTATATATATATAAATATATCAAACTATTTTTAAAAAAGAATATAAAGATATGTGAATAGGCAGCTGAGTAGAAGCAACTTGCTAGGTCGCTTAAGATTATATAGAACAAACAAAGAAAAAGTATACTCTGCGCCAAAAAACTATGTAATACCAGTGTGCAGTCTGTCATGTATAATGATTGACTCAGTACAACTTCAATTATAAATAACCACTTTTATATTTTAGTTTGTTTAAAAGTTAGCAGCATAAGACACATACATACATAAACTTTGTAGCAATATTGCTCTCCAAATAAATAATATAGGCCCTCATTCCGAGTTGATCGGTCGCAAGGCGAATTTAGCAGAGTTACACACGCTAAGCCGCCGCCTACTGGGAGTGAATCTTAGCTTCTTAAAATTGCGAACGATGTATTCGCAATATTGCGATTACTAACTACTTAGCAGTTTCAGAGTAGCTCCAGACTTACTCTGCCTGTGCGATCAGTTCAGTGCTTGTCGTTCCTGGTTGACGTCACAAACACACCCAGCGTTCGCCCAGGCACTCCCACCGTTTCTCCGGCCACTCCTGCGTTTTTTCCGGAAACGGTAGCGTTTTCAGCCACACGCCCCTGAAACGCCGTGTTTCCGCCCACTAACACCCATTTCCTGTCAATCACATTACGATCGCCGGAGCGAAGAAAAAGCCGTGAGTAAAAATACTTTCTTCATAGTAAAGTTACTTGGCGCAGTCGCAGTGCGAACATTGCGCATGCGTACTAAGCGGATTTTCACTGCGATGCGATGAAAAATACCGAGCGAACAACTCGGAATGAGGGCCATAGACAATAAACAATATATTGTATTCTAAAAATAACTTATTGGCTCTGTTTGGTAAAGATTATATTATTAGGCACTGGCGTCCCAGTGTCAAAAAACCTGATAGTAATGAAGAAGTCCCGCAAATATGATAATGCAGTCTCTCTGTGGATAATGTATATTTATTGTATTAGGTAATTATCAATGTGCTGGTTCCTGGATTGTATAGATACAGGGTCCGTTTTATAGTAAATTGCACATATAGATATTGATCGAATGAAATTACCGTTCCATTTGCAGAGCAGCTCCACTGATTGACGGTCTTATCAGACGATTGCTCTGATTATTTCCATACCACGGGTAATTGACCCCACTGCGGAGGACATAGGCAGACACCCGGTAAAGATGAATGGAGGGACGGGCCAAATTGAAGCCGCTGCGAACAGCCGTGTGCGGCACCCGCTGACACTCGCCGGCTTCTGTGATGGTAAAGGACTGACGAGACGTAATGCAGGACACCGCCGGCTTTGAGCTCCGGACCGCCGCCTCTCGGATAGCAGTCTGCGGCTGGCAGTCGGCTGGAGCACCCGGTGCACAACGTGCAGATGACCGCTGTGGCTGTGTGCAGCAGCGGGTCCGTTCCACGAACAGCTGAGACCAAACAGAGACCAATAAGGAGTGGGCGTCAACGCGTTTCGTCTCCTAGGCAACCGGAGACTGCACACTGGTATTACATAGTTTTTTGGCGCAGAGTATACTTTTTCTTACTTTTTCTTTGTTTGTTCTATATAATGAATAAGATGCAAAATAATTTGCATATATGAAAATTACTTTTCCAGTTAGCCTGTGATTGCAGATGATCTAGTGTATGCTCTGTCTGCCTGCTTGGCTGACATATAAGATTGAGTGAATAGTGATTGGGATACAGTTGGTGTAATAAGCAAGAAAATATATCTTTCTAAAGAATTATATAGTTTCCTAAATTCTGAAGATGTATCATTGATATAATGTGCTCATAATAATTAATTTTATTTCTTTTTAACTTCCCCCTTGATGCTGGACAAGCCCACTATCTGGAAAGTCTTGGGGGGAGGGTGCTGCTGCCATGGCCCATGGCTAGACCTTACACCTCTGGTGCTGCCCATGTGGGGCCACTAGTACAAATTTTTCCAGGGCCGCTTTTTGTTCCCAATCCGTCCCTGTATACGTACCATACAACACCTTGAAGCTTGAGCTCTTATGTACAGGTCCTGTATGAGTTATTCCTAATATAGGAACTTTTCATAAATGCTCAGTATGTTGCATAGTGGTACTTATACAATTGTATACTGTACATCTAAATTTTAACAGGTTATTAATCACTACAACGAGTTGTTTAACTGCCAGAGAAGTTTCTTGCCTTGCTCTTACTGCAATCAGGTATCTAAGGTGCACATAACAATAGTGTACATCCTTATCTCTTTCCCCCAGACACTGGCCACAATGTTATCTGCTCAGTATATTAATAGTTTGCCTCTGGCTTCCTAGTCAAGCTGAGCTGCATGGGTGTAGTATGGTTTGCCGGCGGTCGGGGTCCCGGCGGCCAGCACAACGGCGCCAGAATCCAACCTGAAGACCACCCGAGCTGCACTACTCTCAGGTGTGTCCCTTCCAATGCCTGAATAGTGACAGAAGCCCTGCAAATGCATGGAACACACATAATCCCTAATTGGGCTATAAATGTATCAGGCATGCTACATTGTGAATTTACACTGAGGGCAGTGAGAGACATCTTTTGTTCCAATTTTATACAAATAATGAAAATAAATATTGCTATGAGGACAAAGGGATTTTGCTGCAGCTGAGTATTCCTGGTCGAAGAGGGAGTACCACAGCAGGATGTGAGCCAATTACATCCATCCACTGGGATGCGCTTTTCATCCAGTTTACCCTGCTGCTGTATTAATCACACTATGGAGTACTGTAGATTTATTAATATGCCTTCAAAAAGAAGAGTTACCATGGCATTGCAGAAGTGCTTACCTCCTGTTGACTCTGGTAGGCAGCTGTAAGAGTAGTCTATGGGGTATATGCAATTGCGGTCGAATTCCCGAAAATGTTGAAAAACGGGACATTTTCACCAAAAATAAATAAATCGAAAATGCAATTCAGTACATTCCGTCAAAAAAACGGACTTTCCAAATTCGACTTTTTGAAATTCGACATTTGTCAAATTCGACATTTCTGCAATGGTACAAATGCGGCAATTCGCCAAAAGTATATTCAATTGAAGTTTGGAAATTCAACAACAGTGCTTTTAGACAGTAAATTCGTCATTTTCAATCCGCCACACTTTGGTGGCGGAATCTAAAAAAAAAAAATTAAAACGTGTTTTTTTGTGTTTTTTTTTGGGTAATAGCATATCTATTTATATTAGAAGGGATTAGGTACTTGGTTTGTCTATTTTGGAGGCACAAGTATTATTTATATATTTTTAAAAATATTATTATTTTCTCTAACGTCCTAAGTGAATGCTGGGGACTCCGTAAGGACCATGGGGATTAGCGGCTCCGCAGGAGACTGGGCACAACTAAAGAAAGCTTTAGGACTACCTGGTGTGCACTGGCTCCTCCCACTAAGACCCTCCTCCAGACCTCAGTTAGATTCTTGTGCCCGGCCGAGCTGGATGCACACTAGGGGCTCTCCTGAGCACCTAGAAAGAAAGTATATTTAGGTTTTTTATTTTCAGTGAGATCTGCTGGCAACAGACTCACTGCAGCGAGGGACTAAGGGGAGAAGAAGCGAACCTACCTAACAGGTGGTAGTTTGGGCTTCTTAGGCTACTGGACACCATTAGCTCCAGAGGGATCGACCGCAGGACCCGACCTTGGTGTTCGTTCCCGGAGCCGCGCCGCTGTCCCCCTTACAGAGCCAGAAGCACGAAGAAGGTCCGGAAAATCGGCGGCAGAAGACTTCGGTCTTCACCAAGGTAGCGCACAGCACTGCAGCTGTGCGCCATTGCTCCTCATGTACACCTCACACTTCGGTCACTGATGGGTGCAGGGCGCTGGGGGGGGGCGCCCTGAGGGCAATAAATAACACCTTGGCTGGCAAAATATACATCATATATAGTCCCAGAGGCTATATAGATGTAAAATTACCCCTGCCAGTATCACAGAAAAAGCGGGAGAAAGTCCGCCGAAAAGGGGGCGGGGCTTCTCCCTCAGCACACTGGCGCCATTTTCTCTTCACAGTGCAGCTGGAAGACAGCTCCCCAGGCTCTCCCCTGTAGTTTTCAGGCTCAAAGGGTTAAAAAGAGAGGGGGGGCACTAAATTTAGGCGCAATATATGTATACAAGCAGCTATTTGGGGAAAAATCACTCAGTTATAGTGTTAATCCCTGCATTATATAGCGCTCTGGTGTGTGCTAGCATACTCTCTCTCGGTCTCCCCAAAGGACTTTGTGGGGTCCTGTCCTCAGTCAGAGCATTCCCTGTGTGTGTGCGGTGTGTCCGTACGGCTGTGTCGACATGTTGGATGAGGAAGGTTACGTGGAGGCGGAGCAGAGGCCGATAAATGGGATGTCGCCCCCTGTGGGGCCGACACCAGAGTGGATGGATAGGTGGAAGGTATTAACCGACAGTGTCAACTCCTTACATAAAAGGCTGGATGACGTAACAGCTGTGGGACAGCCGGCTTCTCAGCCCGCGTCTGCCCAGGCGTCTCAAAGGCCATCAGGGGCTCAAACAACGCCCGTTACCTCAGATGGCAGACACAGATGTCGACACGGAGTCTGACTCCAGTGTCGACGAGGTTGAGACATATACACAATCCACTAGGAACATCCGTTACATGATCTCGGCAATGAAAAAATGTGTTACGCATTTTTTGACATGAACCCAAGTACCACATAAAAGGGGTTTTATTTTTGGGGAGAAAAAACAGCCACTGTTTTGTTCCCCCATCAGATGAATGAATGAAGTGTGAAAAGAAGCGTGGTTTCCCCCGATAAGAAACTGGTAATTTCTAAAAAGTTACTGATGGCGTACCCTTTCCCGCCAGAGGATAGGTCACGTTGGGAGATATCCCTTAATGTGGATAAGGCGCTCACACGTTTGTCAAAAGGTGGCACTGCCGTCTTAGGATACGGCCACCTTGAAGGAACCTGCTGATAAAAAGCAGGAGGCGATCCTGAAGTTTGTATTTACACACTCAGGTTACATACCCTCCAACATTTTACACTGAAAAATCGGGACAAATCCGAAAAAGGGGCGTGGTCGCGGGTAAAGGGGGCGTGGCCATGTCCCTTTTCCTATACTTTTAATGGAAGTTTGGAGAGCCAAAAATCGGTACAGACCATGAAAAAAAGGTACTGTACCTATTAAAAAGGTACAGTTGGAGGGTATGAGGTTATATACTGAAACCTGCAATTGCCTCAGCATAAATAGTGCTGCTGCAGCGTGGTCTGACACCCTGTCAGATAATATTAATACGCTAAGACAGGGATAATATTTTGCTAACATTGAGCATATTTAAGACGTTGTCTTATATATAAAGGATGCACAGAGGGATATTTGCCGGCTGGCATCCAGAATTAATGCAATGTCCATTCTGCCAGGAGGGTAGTAGAAACCCGGCAGTGGACAGGTGATGCTGCATTTAAAAGGCACATGGAGATTCTGCCTTATAAGGGTGAGGAATTGTTTGGGGATGGTCTCTGGGACCTCGTATCCACAGCAACAGCTGGGAAGAAAAATTTTTACCTCAGGTTTCCTCACGAAAGCCTAAGAAAGCACCGTATTTTCAGATACAGTCCTTTCGGCTTCAGAAAAGCAAGCGGGTCAAAGGCGCTTCCTTTCTGCACAGAGACAAGGGAAGAAGGAAAAAGCTGCACCAGTCAGCCAGTTCCAGGATCAAATCATCTTCCCTCGCTTCCTCTGAGTCCACCGCATGACGCTGGGGCTCCACAGGTGGAGACAGGTGCGGTGGGGGCGCGTCTCGGAAACTGCAGGGATCAGTGGGCTTGCCCACAGGTGGATCCCTAGGTTCTGCAAGTAGTATCACAGGGATACAGGCTGGAGTTCGAGACGACTCCCCCTCGCCGTTGCCTCACATCAGCCTTGCCTGCTGCCCTCGGAGAAAGGTAGTACTGGCGGCAATTCACAAGCTGTACTTCCAGCAGGTGAAATCAAGGTACCCCTCCTTCAACAAGGCCGGGGTTACTATTCCAAAATGTTGTGGTACCGAAACCAGACGGTTCGGTGAGACCCATTCTAAAATTGAAATCCTTGAACACTTATATACGAAGATTCAAGTTCAAAATGGAATCGCTCAGGGCGATTATTGCAAGCCTGGAAAATTTCAGGGTATCACTGGACATCAAGGATACTTACCTGCATGTCCCTATTTACCCTCGTCACCAGGTGTACCTAAAAATTGTGGTACAGGATTGTCATTACCAATTCCAGACGTTGCCGTTGGTCTGTCCCCGGCACCGAGGGTATTTACCAAGGTTATGGCCGAAGTACTTATCCCGTACTTGGACGATCTCCTTATAAAGGCGAGGTCCAGGGAGCAGTTGTTCGTCGGAGTAGCACTATCTCGGGAAGTGCTACAACAGCACGGCTGGATTCTGAATATTCCAAAGTCGCAGCTGGTTCCTACGACGCGTCTACTGTTCCTGGGTATGGTTCTGGACACAGAACAGGATAAAAAGGGTTTCTCCCGGAGGAGAAGTCCAAGGAGTTGGCGTCTCTAGACGGAGACCTCCTAATACAAATACAGGTATCGGTGCATCTATGCACGCGAGCCTTGGGAAAGATGGTAGCTTCTTACGAAGAATTTCCATTCGCCAAGTCCCATGCAAGGATCTTCCAGTGGGATCTGTTGGACAAGTGGTCCGGGTCGTATCCTCAGATGCATCGGCGGATAACCCTGTCTCCAAGGGCCAGGGTGTCGCTGTGGTGGTGACTGCAGAGTGCTCATCTTCTAGGGGGCCGCAGATTCGGCATACAGGACTGGGTCCTGGTGACCACGGATGCCAGCCTTCCAGGCTGGGGGGCAGTCACACAGGGAAGAAACTTCCAAGGCCTATGGAAAAGTCAGGAGACTTCCCTACACATAAATGTTCTGGAACTATGGGCCATTTACAATGCCCTAAGTCAGGCTAGACCCCGGCTTCAACACCGGCTGGTGCTGATCCAGTCAGACAACATCACGGCGGTCGCTCATGTAAACCGACAGGGCGGCACAAGAAGCAGGATGGCGATGGCAGAAGCCACAAGGATTCTCCGATGGGCGGAAAATCATGTGTTAGCACTGTCAGCAGTGTTCATTCCCGGAGTGGACAACTGAGAAGCAGACTTTCTCAGCAGACACGACCTCCACCCGAGAGAGTGGGGACTTCATCCAGAAGTCTTCCAAATGATTGTACACCGTGGGGAAAGGCCACAGGTGGACAGGATGGCGTCCCCCCTCAACAAAAAGCTACAAAGATATTGCGCCAGGTCAAGGGACCCTCAGGCGATAGCTGTGGACGCTCTGGTAACACCGTGGGTGTACCAGTCGGTGTATGTGTTCCCTTCTCTGCCTCTCATACCCAGGGTAATGAGAATAATAAGAAGGAGAGGAGTAAGAACTATACTCATTGTTCCGGGTGGCCAAGAAGAGCTTGGTACCCAGAACTCCAAGAAATGATCTCAGAGGACCCATGGCCTCTGCCGCTCAGACAGGACCTGCTGCAGCAGGGGGCCTGTCTGTTCCAAGACGTACCGCGGCGCGTTTGACGGCATGGTGGTTGAACGCCGGATCCTGAAGGAAAAGGGCATTGCAGAGGAAGTTATCCCTACGCTATTTAAAGCTAGGAAAGAAGTGAACGCAAACTATTATCACCGCATATGGTGGAAATATGTTGCATGCTGTGAGGCCAGGAAGGCCCCAAAGGAGAAATTTCAGCTAGGTCGATTTCTGCACTTCCTACAGTCAGAGGTGACTATAAGCCTAAAATTGGGTTCCATGAAGGTCCAGATTTCGGCTCTATCGATTTTCTTCCAAAATAGAACTGGCTTCACTGCCTGAAGTTCGGACTTTGTTAAGGGAGTGCTGCATAGTCAGCCCCCGTTTGTGCCTCAAGTGGCACCGTGGGATCTCAACGTGGTGTTGGATTTCCTGAAGTCGCATTGGGTTGAGCCACTTAAATCCATGGAGCTACAATACCTCACGTGGAAAGTGGTCATGCTGTGGGCCATGGCGTCGGCCAGGCGTGTATCAGAATTGGCGGCTTTGTCATACAAATGCCCTTATCTGTATTTTATATGGATAAGGCGGAATTGAGGACTCGTTCCCAATTCCTTCCTAAGGTGGTATCAGTTTTTCATGTGAACCAACCTATTGTGGTGCCTGCGGCTACTTGGGACTTGGAGGATTCCAAGTTTCTGGACGTAGTCAGGGCCCTGAAAAGTATATGTTTCCAGGACGGCTGGAGTCAGGAAAACTGACTCGCTATTTATCCTGTATGCACCCAACAAGCTGGGTGCTCCTGCTTCTAAGCAGGCTATTGCTCGCTGGATCTGTAGCACGATTCAACTTGCACATTCTGCGGCTGGAATGCTGCACCCTAAATCTGTGAAAGCCCATTCCATGAGGAAAGTGGGCTCTTCTTGGGCGGCTGCCCGAGGGGTCTCGGCTTTACAAATTTGCCGAGCTGTTACTTGGTCGGGTTAAAACACTCTTGCAAGAGTCTACAAGTTTGATACCATGGCTGAGGAGGACCTAGAGTTTGCTCATTTGGTGCTGCAGAGTCATCCGCACTCTCCCGCCCGTTTGGGAGCTTTGGTATAATCCCCATGGTCCTTACGGAGTCCCCAGCATCCACTTAGGACGTTAGAGAAAATAAGATTTTACTCACCGGTAAATCTATTTCTCGTAGTCCGTAGTGGATGCTGGGCGCCCATCCCAAGTACGGATTGTCTGCAATACTTGTATATAGTTATTGCCTAACTAAAGGGTTATTGTTGAGCCATCTGTTGAGAGGCTCAGTTGTTATCATACTGTTAACTGGGTATAGTATCACGAGTTATACGGTGTGATTGGTGTGGCTGGTATGAGTCTTACCCGGGATTCAAAATCCTTCCTTATTGTGTCAGCTCTTCCGGGCACAGTATCCTAACTGAGGTCTGGAGGAGGGTCTTAGTGGGAGGAGCCAGTGCACACCAGGTAGTCCTAAAGCTTTCTTTAGTTGTGCCCAGTCTCCTGCGGAGCCGCTAATCCCCATGGTCCTTACGGAGTCCCCAGCATCCACTACGGACTACGAGAAATAGATTTACCGGTGAGTAAAATCTTATTATTTTTAATTTTATTTTTAAATGGAATGGTAAAAACCCGAAAAAAAATTGCGTGGGGTCCCCCCTCCAAAGCATAACCAGCCTCGGGCTCTTCGAGCCGGTCCTGGTTCTAAAAATCCGGGGGGAAAAATGACAGGGGATCCCCCGTATTTTTAAAACCAGCACCGGGCTCTGCGCCTGGTGCTGGTGCAAAAAATACGGGGGACAAAAAGAGTAGGGGTCCCCCGTATTTTTTACACCAGCATCGGGCTCCACTAGCTGGACAGATAATGCCACAGCCGGGGGTCACTTTTATACAGCGCCCTGCGGCCGTGGCATTAAATATCCAACTAGTCACCCCTGGCCGGGGTACCCTGGGGGAGTGGGGATCCCTTCAATCAAGGGGTCCCCCCCCAGCCACCCAAGGGCCAGGGGTGAAGCCCGAGGCTGTCCCCCCATCCAAGGGCTGCGGATGGGGGGCTGATAGCCTTGAGAAAATTGAAAGAATATTGTTTTTTCCAGTAGTACTACAAGTCCCAGCAAGCCTCCCCCACAAGCTGGTACTTGGAGAACCATAAGTACGTGCATGCGGGAGAAAAACGGGCCCGCTGGTACCTGTAGTTCTACTGAAAAAAAATACCCAAATAAAAACAGGACACGCACACCGTGAGAGTAAAACTTTATTTCACACATGTCGACACACACATACTTACCTATGTTCACACGCCGACCTCTGTCCACTTGTCCAAGTAGAATCCACGTGTACCTGTGAATAAAATTATACTCACCTCAATCCAGTGTCCAGATTATAATCCACGTATTTGGCAAAAAAAAAAAACGAACACCCGAACCAGGCGGACTGAAAGGGGTCCCATGTTTACACATGGGACCCCTTTCCACGAATGCAGAGACCCCCCCGTGACTGCTGTCACAGAAAGGTCTCTTCAGCCAATCAGGAAGCGCTACTTCGTGGCACTCTCCTGATTGGCTGTATGCACGTCTGCAGTCAGACAGCGCATCGCACAGCTCCCTCCATTAGTTTCAATGGTGGGAATTTTGCGGTCAGCGGTGGGGTTACCCGCGGTCAGCCGCTGACCGCGGGTGACCTCACCGCTGACGCAAAGTTCCCACCATTGAATATAATGGAGAGGCTTTGCGATGCGCTGTCTGACAGCTCAGACGCGCATAGCCAATCAGCAGAGTGCCAGGACGTTGCGCTCGCTGATTGGCTGAAGAGACCTTTCTGTGACAGCAGTCACGGGGGGGTCTCTGCATTTCTCCTGTATGCTGGTACTTGTGGTTCTCCAAGTACCAGCTTGCGGGGGAGGCTTGCTGGGACTTGTAGCAGTACTACTGGAAAAAACAATATTCTTTCAATTTTCTCAAGGCTATCAGCCCCCCATCCGCAGCCCTTGGATGGGGGGGACAGCCTCGGGCTTCACCCCTGGCCCTTGGGTGGCTGGGGGGGACCCCTTTATTGAAGGGGTCCCCACTCCCCCAGGGTACCCCGGCCAGGGGTGACTAGTTGGATATTTAATGCCACGGCCGCAGGGTGCTGTATAAAAGTGACCCCCGGCTGTGGCATTATCTGTCCAGCTAGTGGAGCCCGATGCTGGTGTAAAAAATACGGGGGACCCCTACTCTTTTTGTCCCCTGTATTTTTTGCACCAGCACCAGGCGCAGAGCCCGGTGCTGGTTTTAAAAATACGGGGGATCCCATGTCATTTCCCCCCCCGGATTTTTAGAACCAGGACCGGCTCGAAGAGCACGAGGCTGGTTATGCTTTGGAGGGGGGACCCCACGCAATTTTTTTCCGGGTTTTTTACAGTTTTTTCCGTTTTTTTTTAAATCGGATCAAAATCCGTCAAATCGGCCGTTTTTCGACAGCGGGACTGTCGAATCCGTTTTTTATTGAATATGTTGAATTCCGGCACCCACTTGTTGGAATTCGACGGTCGAATTGTGTTGAATTAACAAACGGCCGAAAAATTGCCGCGATTCGCCGCTAATTGCATATACCCCATAGTCTGTATTCTGTCCATCAGTGTATACGTGAGCCATCTTAGCACCACCCATCTGTGTTCTGAAAACAGTAGTATGTTTAAAAAATATATATGTAGAAAATCATTAAAAAAAATTATTAAAAAACTTTATTTTAGCTTTATTTTAATAATAAAGCTTTTTTGTTGTTGTGGGCATCTCTGACTAATGCCATCCTAAGCTGCTTCTAGAAATCAGAGGACAGCAGCAGTATACATGAGACTTTTTACAGGATGTTAGGTCTTTTCAGAGCCAGACCCTAAGTGCTCTGAGCTGGCTTCCATACCTGTTTAAGAAAACTATTCTCAACTATCATTGGGCAAAATTGGCTATAAGTGAATGTTGCTATTATTTCAGGAGGGAAAGCACTTTATAAAAGGTGCATAAAATACAGACCAGCACAGTCTTATAAGTGCCATTGATTGTCTTCCAAACACATCTCACAGTATACCCTCCTAAGTGATAAGGTAGCTCTAAATATTTTATTCTGTTTGCACTAAAACTTTATGTTTTTGAAAATGTTAAGCTTAGCCTAATCCTCAATTTCAATTAGATTGTCACACACTGACCAGTCCATCACCATCATCAGCAAATATTTTTTCCTTTGCAAAAAAATATGCAACATTGTTTGTCTCAAAGACAGGTACAGTGACACCATATCAATGGCACCAAAAGGAGCTTCCTCATTCTAAAACTAATTTAACAAAGCTCACTGCTTTGCTGGGCAAGTCTCTGTTGTTGTGCTCAAACATGGGTTGGTTTGACAGCTCATGTATATGTGTATATGTATATATACTGTGTGTGTATATATATATATATATATATATATATTCACTGGGATTTCAGTTTCTGTTTAAAAATCAATACAATTCATA
The DNA here is from genome assembly GCF_028390025.1 of Pseudophryne corroboree. Lineage (NCBI taxonomy): Eukaryota > Metazoa > Chordata > Amphibia > Anura > Myobatrachidae > Pseudophryne > Pseudophryne corroboree. The sequence continues at coordinate 629,754,033 of NC_086444.1, read as the reverse complement.
GATAAAGTCCAATTCATAGATAAAGTTTCTTTTGAAAGAAAATATCATGAGGCAGTTGAGTATGGTTCAGGCCAGTATTGCCATACTTAACTGCCTCATGATATTTTCTTTCAAAATTCTGAGCAAAAATTATGTAACCCAACACAGAGAGCCAATAAAAAATGGTCATTACCACTATTAAGGGCTTCTTATTTATAAATAGTGCCCACAACGCCTCCTTCTTTTTGTCTGTACTAATATACACTTGATTAATGGAAATGCTTATTTTTAGAACAATTAATTAAGTCCAGGTTTATTTAGTCAGTGATTAGTGGACTACCAGACCAAATATTTATTTATTTATTTATTAACAGTTTCTTATATAGCGCAGCATATTCCGTTGCGCTTTACAATTAGAACAACAGTAATAGAACAAAACTGGGTAAAAACAGACAGACATAGAGGTAGGAAGGCCCTGCTCGCAAGCTTACAATCTATAGGATACATTTCTCCTTGACCTAACGGGTCATGTTGACCAATAATCACGAATGTTTGAACCTTTTATGCTAATTTACAGAAATATTCAGATTAAGATCCTATAATCTGTTATATGTGTCCCTTCCAGATACCACAATATCGGAATCCTTGTACTCTTCCTTCATGACTTTAATGACATTCTGCTAGAATTCACCAAACTCAATATCTACTTCAAAACGCGAGGTGGAGCTTACCACAAAATGAACAGTATCATTACAGATATTGGGTCTGTACTGTTTAGCATGAGCTGGTAAGTACACACTTTGTTGGCACTTGTCACCTATAGATATTTAAATGACTGTCCTATAATTGTGTGTACGTACTTATCATATTCCTGTTCCCACAGGTTCTGGTTCCGTCTCTACTGGTTTCCTATGAAAGTCCTTTATGTCACATGTTGCTCCAGCCTCCAGTCTAATCCAAACATCCCGTTTTATTTTTTCTTCAATGTTCTCCTTTTTTTATTGACACTTATGAATATTTATTGGTTTTTGGTGAGTACGTATGTATATACAGTATATAATGTGTGTGAGTGTGTGTGTATACAGTATATAATGTGTGTGTGTGTGTGTGTGTGTGTGTGTTGTGTGTGTGTATATATATATCTATCTATGTATGATGTCATACATAACTCTTTGTTACTGAACATGATAATAAGCTGTACAATACCCTCCTTATATACCTTCACATAGCTATAGCTCTGGGGAGCCATGTCTTTTTTAAATAATTAAAAAGAATCTGTCTTCTGTGCAGGACAGCTAAGGGATCATGGCCAAACCCTTCTGGTGCCATCTGATGAAGAGGCGAGGGGGGCATGTCTGCACCATCATTGAGGCAGTGTAATACCTCCCTGGCCAGAGCGGGCCCACAAACTGGCCCGGGGTAGTTTGTACCAGAAACCCCCCTTCCTGTCTAGGCACAGCTGCTCCTCTGCCCAGACATTAAAGAGGGACCATTCAGTCACATCTAAGGATGTAAGAAAACAGAAGCAGATTAATTGTTAAAGCTATATTCATACATTTTGTTTTACAGTCAGATGGCTAGATGCCTCATTGCTTGGAGAGTGTCAAAATGGAAAGAGAAAAGGCAGCAGCCAATAATCTTCTAACTACCAAGTCACAGGCCCTGTTTGAAAAATGACAGTTAGGAGCTGGTTGGTTGGTACTTTATCACTTTCCATTTTATCACCCTCCAAGCAATGATGCATCTAGCCTAAAATCTGTAAATATTGTCTCTCTCTCCTAATGCTGCAATAATATATTCTATGGAGTCTGTAGGCGGTATATTTAGTGGGTAGTAGAATAGGTTGAGGATAGTCACTGTAAGTGCATCTTTACTATAAGAACTGGAAAGATAATTAAAAAAACTGTTAAAATAGACCAAAGGTTGATATTTAAACACTGTTGTGTTATGGACCATTACGGTACACCAACACCAAGAGAGAATCTAATGACCAGCAAACCCACAATTTGAATTGCTTTATGTAAGTATTTACAAAACGCAGTCATATATATGCATAGGTTAAAGGAACTTGCTAGAACTGAAATGTTTGAGACAATACTGTGATTCATGGTGACATTTTGTCCACGTACATCCAACATTAACAATGCTTGTTCTGTGATCTGACTGCCAACACTGAATGGTGCATGTATTATGTGGGCGAACAAGCCTTAGCGTAGTGTGTAGGATGACTAATCTGTATGGTGAATTCATCCAGTCTGAGCTACTCATGTTAGATTTTCAGTCTCAGGTTTTCTGTATGCTTTAGTAATTCTTTCATATTTATTCAGAACTCCCAACATTTCAGATCATCAAATATGGACACTAAAGGAATGTTAATTGACTTTGCTAGTGAATAATTCAGTAATATTTTAAAAAGCTAACAATGCATTTTCTCTTACGTCCTAGAGGATGCTGGGGACTCCGTAAGGACCATGGGGGTATAGACGGGCTCCGCAGGAGATAGGGCACCTAAAAAGAACTTTGACTATGGATGTGCACTGGCTCCTCCCTCTATGCCCCTCCTCCAGACCTCAGTTAGATCTTGTGCCCAGAGGAGAATGGGTGCACTGCAGAGAGCTCTCTAGAGTTTTCTGTGGAAAAAGAATTTTGTTAGGTTTTTTATTTTCAGGGAGTCCTGTTGGCAACAGGCTCCCTGCATCGTGGGACAGAGGAGAGAGAAACAGAGCTGGCTTGACAAGTTGGGCACTGCTTCTAAGGCTACTGGACACCATTAGCTCCAGAGGGAGTTGGAACACAGGTCTCACCTGGGGTTCGTCCCGGAGCCGCGCCGCCGTCCTCCTCACAGATGCCGAAGATAGAAGCCGGGTGAGTATGAGAAGGCAGAAGACATCCTAGGCAGCAGAAGACATCAGATCTTCATGAGGTAAGGCGCGCAGCGGTAAGCTGCGCGCCATTGCTCCCATTCACACACACAGAGCAGCACTGAAGGGTGCAGGGCGCAGGGGGGGGCGCCCTGGGCAGCAATAAACCTCACATTTGGGCACTGACAAGGTAGATTAGGCTGCTGGGCAGTAATTCTACGATCCCCCGCCGTTTTCTATAAAAAAATCACCGGGACCGAAGCCCGCCGTCGGGTGGGCGGAGCTTGATCCCCAGCACTAACCAGCGCCATTTTCTCCACAGAAGCTGCATGAGGAAAGCGCTGGCTCCCTGGTCTCTCCCCTGCTGAACATTCAGGCTGGAAAAAAGAGGAGGGGGGAATTTTGAGCGCAGTGAGTGGGAATCTGGTCATTTTATATATATATAAAAGCGCTATCTGGTCATATTTTTCCATGTTATTAAGCACTGTGTGTGTGCTGGAATACTCTCTCTCTGTCTCTCCTAAGGGCCTCGTTGGGGTTTTGTCCCCTTATAGGTTAATCCCTGTGTGTGTGGGGTGTCGGCACGTGGTGTCGACATGTCTGAAGCGGAAGGCTTTTCCAAGGAGGAGGTGGAGCAAATGAGTGGTGTGTCCCCGTCGGTTGTGCCGACTCCAGATTGGATGGACATGTGGCATATGTTGAATGCAAGTGTGGCATCTTTACATAAAAAGCTTGATAAGGCTGATTTAGGGGGGACATCAGGGGGTCAATCCTCAGATTGGACCGACTCACAGGGCCTGTCGGGGTCTCAAAAGCGTCCCTTAACACAAGACACTACTATCGACACGGATTCTGATTCCAGTATCGACTATGACGAAATAAAATTGCACCCTAGGGTGACTAAAACCATTCAGTGTATGATTGTGGCAATAAGGGATGTGTTGCATATTGTGGATGAACCCTCTGTCCCCGACACAAGGGTACACATGTTTAAGGAAAAGAAACAGATTATTAACTTTCCCACATCTCATGAATTAAATTAATTCTTTGGAAAAGCTTGGGAGACTCCGAATAAGAGACTGCAGATCCCCAAAAGAATTTATATGGTATACCCTTTCCCTAAGCAGGACAGGGAGATTTGGGAATCACCCCCCACTGTGGACAAAGCCCTGACGCGCTTGTCCAAGAAGGTGGCGCTACCGTCTCCTGACACAGCAGCCCTTAAGGACCCTGCAGATCGCAGGCAAGAAACTACCTTAAAGTGTATTTATTCTCATACGGGTACTGTGCTAAGACCGACAATTGCATGGGTGTGTAGCGCAATTGCAGCTTGGACAGATGAGCTGACAGATCAATTTGATAATATGGATAAGGATACTATATTCCTAACTCTAGCCAATATTAAAGACGCAGTCTTATTTATGAGGGATGCTCAAAGGGACATTGGATTGCTAGCTTCTAGGGCCAATGCCATGTCTGTCTCAGCGAGAAGATCCTTATGGACTCGCCAATGGACGGGTGATGCGGATTCCAAGAAACATATGGAAGTACTACCCTACAAGGGTGATGTATTATTTGGGGATGGGCTGACGGACCTGGTTTCCACAGCCACAGCAGGTAAATCAAATTTTTTACCATATATTCCCCAACAGCAAAAGAAAGTAACACCCTATCAGATGCAGTCCTTTCGGTCGCACAAGTCCAAAAGAGGTCGGGGATCCTCTTTCCTCGCCAGAGGTAAGGGCAGCGGCAAGAGAGCACCTGCTTCGGCAGGTGCCCAGCAACTAAAGTCCTCCCCGGCTGCTCCAAAACCCACAGCATGACGCTGGGGCTCCCCCGAGGGAGTCCGCACCGGTGGGGGCACGTCTTCGACTTTTCAGTCAGGCCTGGGTCAGTTCGGACCTGAATCCCTGGGTGTTGGAAATAGTTTCCCAGGGTTACAAATTGGAATTCGAGGAGGTGCCCCCGTGCCGATTTTTCAAATCGGCCCTACCATCTTCCACATCGGAAAGGGATGTAGTGTTAGCTGCAATTCAAACGCTGTGTATACAGCAAGTGATAATCAAGGTTCCCCTGCACCAGCAGGGAAGAGGTTACTATTCAACCCTATTTGTGGTCCCGAAACCGGACGGTTCGGTCAAACCTATTTTGAATCTGAAATCCCTAAACCTGTACATAAGAAGATTCAAATTCAAAATGGAATCTCTCAGAGCGATAATAGCCAACATGGAGGAGGGGGAGTTTATGGTGTCTCTGGACATAAAGGATGCGCACCTTCATGTCCCCATATATGCCCCCCATCAGGAATACCTGAGATTCGCTGTACAGGATTGTCATTACCAATTTCAGACGTTGCCGTTTGGACTCTCCACGGCTGAGGATTTTCACCAAGATAATGGCGGAAATGATGGTGGTCCTGCGCGAGCATGGAGTCACAATTATCCCATACTTGGACGATCTCCTGATAAAAGCGAGATCAAGGGAGAAATTGCTGAACAGTGTGGCGCTCTCGTTGAGAGTGCTCCAGCAACACGGTTGGATTCTAAATCTACCGAAGTCACAGTTGATTCCGACAACTTGACTACCGTTCCTAGGTATGATACTGGATACGGAACAAATTAAGGTCTTCCTCCCAATAGAGAAAGCCCAAGACATACAGAACATGGTCAGAGACCTGCTAAAACCGAAAAGGGTGTCAGTTCACCAATGCACTCGAGTTCTGGGGAAAATGGTGGCGGCCTACGAGGCCATTCCCTTCGGCAGGTTCCATGCAAGGACTTTTCAATGGGACCTTCTGGACAAGTGGTCCGGGTCCCATCTGCACTTACATCGGAAAATAACTCTGTCCCAAGGGACCAGAGTGTCCCTCCTGTGGTGGTTGCAAAGTGCTCACCTCCTGGAGGGTCGCAGGTTCGGAATTCAGGATTGGATCCTGGTTACCACGGACGCGAGCCTCCGAGGATGGGGAGCGGTCACACAGGGAAAACATTTTCAGGGTCTTTGGTCAGACCAGGAGTCCTGTCTACACATCAATGTGTTGGAACTCAGGGCCATTTACAACAGCCTTCGACAAGCGGAGAGTTTTCTTCGAAACCTACCGGTTCTGATTCAATCAGACAATGTCACAGCAGTGGCTCATGTGAACCGCCAAGGCGGGACAAAAAGCAGAGTCGCAATGGCGGAAGCCACAAAGATCCTTCGCTGGGCGGAAAATCATGTAAGCGCTCTGTCAGCTGTCTTCATTCCGGGAGTGGACAACTGGGAAGCAGACTTCCTCAGCAGACACGATCTCCATCCAGGAGAGTGGGGACTTCATCAAGAAGTCTTTGCAGACGTAACACATCTTTGGGGAACTCCTCAAATAGACATGATGGCGTCACGCCTCAACAAAAAACTTCAGAGGTACTGCGCCAGGTCTCTGGGACCCTCAGGCAATAGCAGTGGACGCTCTGGTAACACCGTGGGTGTTCAAATCGGTCTACGTGTTTTCTCCTCTTCCTCTCATCACAAAAGTGTTGAGGATCATAAGACGAAGAAGAGTACGAACGATACTCGTTGTCCCAGACTGGCCTCGAAGGGCCTGGTACTCGGATCTACAAGAGATGCTCACAGGAGATCCCTGGCCTCTTCCTCTGAGGGAAGACCTGTTGCAGCAGGGGCCCTGTGTATTTCAAGACTTACCGTGGTTACATTTGACGGCATGGCGGTTGAACGCCGAATCCTAGCGAAAAAGGGGATTCCGGAAGAGGTCATCCCTACGTTAATAAAGGCTAGGAAGGAGGTGACAATAAAACATTATCACCGTATCTGGCGAAAGTATGTGTCTTGGTGTGAGACCAAGAATGCACCTACGGAAGATTTTCATCTGGGTCGTCTTCTCCACTTCCTACAGACAGGAGTGGATATGGGCCTGAAATTAGGCTCTGTTAAGGTACAGATTTCGGCCCTCTCGATTTTCTTTCAGAAGGAATTGGCTTCTCTTCCAGAAGTCCAGACGTTTGTAAAGGGAGTGCTGCACATCCAGCCCCCTTTTGTGCCTCCAGTGGCACTATGGGACCTGAACGTGGTGTTGCAGTTCCTAAAATCACACTGGTTTGAACCGCTTAACAAGGTTGAGTTGAAAATTAATTTCTTACCTGGAAGGTGGTCATGTTGTTGGCCTTAGCATCAGCAAGGCGAGTGTCAGAATTGGCGGCTTTGTCACACAAGAGCCCCTACTTGATTTTTCATGTGGATCGAGCTGAATTGAGGACACGTCCGCAATTTTTGCCTAAAGTGGTTTCTTCGTTCCATATGAATCAACCTATTGTGGTGCCTGTGGCTACAAGTGACCTGGAGGATTCCAGATCCCTGGACGTAGTCAGGGCCTTAAAAATGTATGTAGCCAGGACGGCTAGAATTAGGAAAACAGAGGCTCTGTTTATCCTGTATGCGGCCAATCAGATTGGCGCTCCTGCTTCGAAGCAGACTATTGCTCGCTGGATCTGTAATACGATTCAGCAGGCTCACTCTACGGCTGGATTGCCGGTACCAAATTCGGTTAAGGCCCATTCCACTAGATAGGTGGGCTCTTCTTGGGCGGCTGCCCGAGGCGTCTCGGCTTTACAACTTTGCCGAGCGGCGACTTGGTCGGGGTCAAACACTTTTGCTAAATTCTACAAGTTTGATACCCTGGCTGATGAGGACCTAGCGTTTGCTCAGTCGGTGCTGCAGAGTCATACGCACTCTCCCACCAGATTGGATGCTTTGGCATAAACCCCATGGTCCTTACGGAGTCCCCAGCATCCTCTAGGACGTAAGAGAAAATAAGATTTTAAACCTACCGGTAAATCTATTTCTCCTAGTCCGTAGAGGATGCTGGGCGCCGTCCCAGTGCGGAAACTCTGCAAGACTTGTATATAGTTGTTGCTTACATAAGGGTTATGTTACAGTTGACATCGGTCTTGGACCGTTACTGTAGTTTGTTCATACTGTTAACTGGTTATGTATGTTCCAGGTTACATGGTATGATTGGTGTGGGCTGGTATGAATCTTGCCCTTGGATTGCTAAATCCTGCCTTGTATTGTCCATCTCCTCTGGGCACAGTTCTCTAACTGAGGTCTGGAGGAGGGGCATAGAGGGAGGAGCCAGTGCACACCCATAGTCAAAGTTCTTTTTAGGTGCCCTATCTCCTGCGGAGCCCGTCTATACCCCATGGTCCTTACGGAGTCCCCAGCATCCTCTACGGACTAGGAGAAATAGATTTACCGGTAGGTTTAAAATCTTATTTTTTCTTACATTTAATGTCTGCTAAGGGAGTACACTTTAATTTTCTCCTTTTTATGAGAAAACTTGGAGATTTGATTGTGTTATCATTATATGGGTTTTTATATCAGTGCTAATTGCAACAAAGACACAACCTATAAACACTATTTATCATTAAACATTCACGGAGGCAACTAAATGATGCTCAGCCCCCGGCAGTATTGTCTGGCGGGGTAAGCAGATACTTACTGCTTTGCTGGACATTGCGGGTGTCTATGGCAAGTGTGTGACCTGTCATTGCTGGGTCATACATGCTCATTGCACTTGATACCCAGGGGCCGATTTGGTAACTGCTGAATACACACCAATCGGCTGATCGATGTGTCATGCTGTACATCACAAGTGGGCGGGCATTTGAAAGTGCCTGCCCAGTAGAGATGAGCGCCTGAAATTTTTCGGGTTTTGTGTTTTGGTTTTGGGTTCGGTTCCGCGGCCGTGTTTTGGGTTCGACCGCGTTTTGGCAAAACCTCACCGAATTTTTTTTGTCGGATTCGGGTGTGTTTTGGATTCGGGTGTTTTTTTTCAAAAAACCCTAAAAAACAGCTTAAATCATAGAATTTGGGGGTCATTTTGATCCCATATTATTATTAACCTCAAAAACCATAATTTCCACTCATTTTCAGTCTATTCTGAATACCTCACACCTCACAATATTATTTTTAGTCCTAAAATTTGCACCGAGGTCGCTGGATGACTAAGCTAAGCGACCCTAGTGGCCGACACAAACACCTGGCCCATCTAGGAGTGGCACTGCAGTGTCACGCAGGATGGCCCTTCCAAAAAACACTCCCCAAACAGCACATGACGCAAAGAAAAAAAGAGGTGCAATGAGGTAGCTGTGTGACTAAGCTCAGCGACCCAAGTGCCCGACACAAACACCAGGCCCATCTAGGAGTGGCACTGCAGTGTCACGCAGGATGTCCCTTCCAAAAAACCCTCCCCAAACAGCACATGACGCAAAGAAAAAAAGAGGCGCAATGAGGTAGCTGTGTGAGTAAGATTAGCGTCCCTAGTGGCCGACACAAACACCGGGCCCATCTAGGAGTGGCACTGCAGTGTCACGCAGGATGTCCCTTCCAAAAAACCCTCCCCAAACAGCACATGACGCAAAGAAAAATAAAAGAAAAAAGAGGTGCAAGATGGAATTGTCCTTGGGCCCTCCCACCCACCCTTATGTTGTATAAACAGGACATGCACACTTTAACCAACCCATCATTTCAGTGACAGGGTCTGCCACACGACTGTGACTGATATGACGGGTTGGTTTGGACCCCCACCAAAAAAGAAGCAATTAATCTCTCCTTGCACAAACTGGCTCTACAGAGGCAAGATGTCCACCTCATCATCATCCTCCGATATATCACCGTGTACATCCCCCTCCTCACAGATTATCAATTCGTCCCCACTGGAATCCACCATCTCAGCTCCCTGTGTACTTTGTGGAGGCAATTGCTGCTGGTCAATGTCTCCGCGGAGGAATTGATTATAATTCATTTTAATGAACATCATCTTCTCCACATTTTCTGGATGTAACCTCGTACGCCGATTGCTGACAAGGTGAGCGGCGGCACTAAACACTCTTTCGGAGTACACACTTGTGGGAGGGCAACTTAGGTAGAATAAAGCCAGTTTGTGCAAGGGCCTCCAAATTGCCTCTTTTTCCTGCCAGTATAAGTACGGACTGTGTGACGTGCCTACTTGGATGCGGTCACTCATATAATCCTCCACCATTCTTTCAATGTTGAGAGAATCATATGCAGTGACAGTAGACGACATGTCCGTAATCGTTGTCAGGTCCTTCAGTCCGGACCAGATGTCAGCATCAGCAGTCGCTCCAGACTGCCCTGCATCACCGCCAGCGGGTGGGCTCGGAATTCTGAGCCTTTTCCTCGCACCCCCAGTTGCGGGAGAATGTGAAGGAGGAGATGTTGACAGGTCGCGTTCCGCTTGACTTGACAATTTTGTCACCAGCAGGTCTTTGCACCCCAGCAGACTTGTGTCTGCCGGAAAGAGAGATCCAAGGTAGGTTTTAAATCTAGGATCGAGCACGGTGGCCAAAATGTAGTGCTCTGATTTCAACAGATTGACCACCCGTGAATCCTTGTTAAGCGAATTAAGGGCTGCATCCACAAGTCCCACATGCCTAGCGGAATCGCTCCCTTTTAGCTCCTTCTTCAATGCCTCCAGCTTCTTCTGCAAAAGCCTGATGAGGGGAATGACCTGACTCAGGCTGGCAGTGTCTGAACTGACTTCACGTGTGGCAAGTTCAAAGGGCATCAGAACCTTGCACAACGTTGAAATCATTCTCCACTGCGCTTGAGACAGGTGCATTCCACCTCCTATATCGTGCTCAATTGTATAGGCTTGAATGGCCTTTTGCTGCTCCTCCAACCTCTGAAGCATATAGAGGGTTGAATTCCACCTCGTTACCACTTCTTGCTTCAGATGATGGCAGGGCAGGTTCAGTAGTTTTTGGTGGTGCTCCAGTCTTCTGTACGTGGTGCCTGTACGCCGAAAGTGTCCCGCAATTCTTCTGGCCACCGACAGCATCTCTTGCACGCCCCTGTCGTTTTTTAAAAAATTCTGCACCACCAAATTCAAGGTATGTGCAAAACATGGGACGTGCTGGAATTTGCCCATATTTAATGCACACACAATATTGCTGGCGTTGTCCGATGCCACAAATCCACAGGAGAGTCCAATTGGGGTAAGCCATTCTGCGATGATCTTCCTCAGTTGCCGTAAGAGGTTTTCAGCTGTGTGCGTATTCTGGAAAGCGGTGATACAAAGCGTAGCCTGCCTAGGAAAGAGTTGGCGTTTGCGAGATGCTGCTACTGGTGCCGCCGCTGCTGTTCTTGCGGCGGGAGTCCATACATCTACCCAGTGGGCTGTCACAGTCATATAGTCCTGACCCTGCCCTGCTCCACTTGTCCACATGTCCGTGGTTAAGTGGACATTGGGTACAACTGCATTTTTTAGGACACTGGTGAGTCTTTTTCTGACGTCCGTGTACATTCTCGGTATCGCCTGCCTACAGAAGTGGAACCTAGATGGTATTTGGTAACGGGGGCACACTGCCTCAATAAATTGTCTAGTTCCCTGTGAACTAACGGCGGATACCGGACGCACGTCTAACACCAACATAGTTGTCAAGGACTCAGTTATCCGCTTTGCAACAGGATGACTGCTGTGATATTTCATCTTCCTCGCAAAGGACTGTTGGACAGTCAATTGCTTACTGGAAGTAGTACAAGTGGGCTTACGACTTCCCCTCTGGGATGACCATCGACTCCCAGCAGCAACAACAGCAGCGCCAGCAGCAGTAGGCGTTACACGCAAGGATGCATCGGAGGAATCCCAGGCAGGAGAGGACTCGTCAGAATTGCCAGTGACATGGCCTGCAGGACTATTGGCATTCCTGGGGAAGGAGGAAATTGACACTGAGGGAGTTGGTGGGGTGGTTTGCGTGAGCTTGGTTACAAGAGGAAGGGATTTACTGGTCAGTGGACTGCTTCCGCTGTCGGCCCAAGTTTTTGAACTTGTCACTGACTTATTATGAATGCGCTGCAGGTGACGTATAAGGGAGGATGTTCCGAGGTGGTTAACGTCCTTACCCCTACTTATTACAGCTTGACAAAGGGAACACACGGCTTGACACCTGTTGTCCGCATTTCTGGTGAAATACTTCCACACCGAAGAGCTGATTTTTTTGGTATTTTCACCAGGCATGTCAACGGCCCTATTCCTCCCACGGACAACAGGTGTCTCCCCGGGTGCCTGACTTAAACAAACCACCTCACCATCAGAATCCTCCTGGTCAATTTCCTCCCCAGCGCCAGCAACACCCATATCCTCCTCATCCTGGTGTACTTCAACACTGACATCTTCAATCTGACTATCAGGAACTGGACTGCGGGTGCTCCTTCCAGCACTTGCAGGGGGCGTGCAAATGGTGGACGGCGCATGCTCTTCACGTCCAGTGTTGGGAAGGTCAGGCATCGCAACCGACACAATTGGACTCTCCATGTGGATTTGGGATTTCGAAGAACGCACAGTTCTTTGCGGTGCTACTGCTTTTGCCAGCTTGAGTCTTTTCATTTTTCTAGCGAGAGGCTGAGTGCCTCCATCCTCATGTGAAGCTGAACCACTAGCCATGAACATAGGCCAGGGCCTCAGCCGTTCCTTGCCACTCCGTGTGGTAAATGGCATATTGGCAAGTTTACGCTTCTCCTCCGACAATTTTATTTTAGGTTTTGGAGTCCTTTTTTTACTGATATTTGGTGTTTTGGATTTGACATGCTCTGTACTATGACATTGGGCATCGGCCTTGGCAGACGACGTTGCTGGCATTTCATCGTCTCGGCCATGACTAGTGGCAGCAGCTTCAGCACGAGGTGGAAGTGGATCTTGATCTTTCACTAATTTTGGAACCTCAACATTTTTGTTCTCCATATTTTAATAGGCACAACTAAAAGGCACCTCAGGTAAACAATGGAGATGGATGGATACTAGTATACAATTATGGATGGACTGCCGAGTGCCGACACAGAGGTAGCTACAGCCGTGGACTACCGTACTGTACTGTGTCTGCTGCTAATATAGACTGGTTGATAAAGAGATGTAGTAGTAGTATGTATGTATAAAGAAGAAAGAAAAAAAAACCACGGGTAGGTGGTATACAATTATGGACGGACTGCCGAGTGCCAACACAGAGGTAGCTACAGCCGTGGACTACCGTACTGTACTGTGTCTGCTGCTAATATAGACTGGTTGATAAAGAGATGTAGTAGTAGTATGTATGTATAAAGAAGAAAGAAAAAAAAACCACGGGTAGGTGGTATACAATTATGGACGGACTGCCCAGTGCCGACACAGAGGTAGCTACAGCCGTGGACTACCGTACTGTACTGTGTCTGCTGCTAATATAGACTGGTTGATAAAGAGATGTAGTAGTAGTATGTATGTATAAAGAAGAAAGAAAAAAAAACCACGGGTAGGTGGTATACAATTATGGACGGACTGCCGACTGCCGACACAGAGGTAGCTACAGCCGTGGACTACCGTACTGTACTGTGTCTGCTGCTAATATAGACTGGTTGATAAAGAGATGTAGTAGTAGTATGTATGTATAAAGAAGAAAGAAAAAAAAACCACGGGTAGGTGGTATACAATTATGGACGGACTGCCCAGTGCCGACACAGAGGTAGCTACAGCCGTGGACTACCGTACTGTACTGTGTCTGCTGCTAATATAGACTGGTTGATAAAGAGATGTAGTAGTAGTATGTATGTATAAAGAAGAAAGAAAAAAAAACCACGGGTAGGTGGTATACAATTATGGACGGACTGCCCAGTGCCGACACAGAGGTAGCTACAGCCGTGGACTACCGTACTGTACTGTGTCTGCTGCTAATATAGACTGGTTGATAAAGAGATGTAGTAGTAGTATGTATGTATAAAGAAGAAAGAAAAAAAAAACACGGGTAGGTGGTATACAATTATGGACGGACTGCCCAGTGCCGACACAGAGGTAGCTACAGCCGTGGACTACCGTACTGTACTGTGTCTGCTGCTAATATAGACTGGTTGATAAAGAGATGTAGTAGTAGTATGTATGTATAAAGAAGAAAGAAAAAAAAACCACGGGTAGGTGGTATACAATTATGGACGGACTGCCGAGTGCCGACACAGAGGTAGCTACAGCCGTGAACTACCGTACTGTGTCTGCTGCGACTGGATGATAAATAATGATATAAAATATATATATATATCACTACTGCAGCCGGACAGGTATATATTATATAATGACGGACCTGCTGGACACTGTCTGTCAGCAGAATTAGTTTTTTATAGAATAAAAAAAAAAACACCACACAAGTGAAGTCACACGACGAGTGTTTAACTTTTTCAGGCAATCACAATATAGTATACTATACTACTAACTATACTGGTGGTCAGTGTGGTCAGGTCACTGGTCAGTCACACTGGCAGTGGCACTCCTGCAGCAAAAGTGTGCACTGTTTAATTTTAATAATAATATGTACTCCTGGCTCCTGCTATAACCTATAACTGGCACTGCAGTGCTCCCCAGTCTCCCCCACAATTATAAGATGTGTGAGCTGAGCACAGTCAGATACGAGTGTTTAACTTTTTCAGGCAATCACAATATAGTATACTATACTACTAACTATACTGGTGGTCAGTGTGGTCAGGTCACTGGTCAGTCACACTGGCAGTGGCACTCCTGCAGCAAAAGTGTGCACTGTTTAATTTTAATAATAATATGTACTCCTGGCTCCTGCTATAACCTATAACTGGCACTGCAGTGCTCCCCAGTCTCCCCCACAATTATAAGATGTGTGAGCTGAGCACAGTCAGATATATACATAGATGATGCAGCACACTGGGCTGAGCAGTGCACACAGATATGGTATGTGACTGAGTCACTGTGTATCGTTTTTTTCAGGCAGAGAACGGATATATTAAATAAAACTGCACTGTCTGGTGGTCACTGTGGTCAGTCACTAGTAAACTCTGCACTCTCTACACTTCTACAGTACTCCTAAGCTCCAGTAAATCAGGTCAATCTCTCTCTCTCTCTCTTCTAATCTAAATGGAGAGGACGCCAGCCACGTCCTCTCCCTATCAATCTCAATGCACATGTGAAAATGGCGGCGACGCGCGGCTCCTTATATAGAATCCGAGTCTCGCGAGAATCCGACAGCGTCATGATGACGTTCGGGCGCGCTCGGGTTAACCGAGCAAGGCGGGAAGATCCGAGTCGCTCGGACCCGTGAAAAAAAACATGAAGTTCGTGCGGGTTCGGATTCAGAGAAACCGAACCCGCTCATCTCTACTGCCCAGCTGTGATGTAAGTCCTTGCAGGCAGTGTATGGGTGGTCGTAGAGTCACCTGTACACACAGCCAGACATGCCGATATATCCTGATATGTACCATATCAAGTGTACACACCTGCCAGTGCACTACAGATATATATCGTTTGTCACTTCCCAGCTTTATGGTGCCCACACACTGCCGATATATCGAGAATGGCTGATATATCGCGGGTCTGACGGCCAGTGTGTACGAGCGATAGGTCTGTGAACGCTGTTGTTCACAGACATATAGCATCGGACCTGCTACACAGCCAACGACCAATAAATTTAATGATATATTGGCGCATCGTGTTGTGTGTACGGGCACTCAGCCGACTGCCCGTACACATGGATTTTTTATTTTCTGTGCCTTCTACTCCATTCTAGAGCAGGCTTGTCAAACTGATGTTTTGGTGGTCAGTATCTCCTTATATGCATTTCATTACCATTGCTTTAATTTTTAATTGGAAGTTGTCACTGTCTTTTTAAAATAAGGACCCTCTAACACTCCCACTAGAACCAAGTTCTTACATTTTACCAAGCAAATTTGTCCCTCTGTTGTATTTAATTGGAGTTGTATCTTGCGGTAGCTAGCAAGGGAAGAAGCCCAGGTTCCAGAGAAGTCCCAGGTTCCAGAGAAGTCACATTGGGAACAAATCAAGTGGAGGAGTAGAGAGCATTAAACAAAGGAAATTTTGTAGTGAAGAGTTGTTTGTAATAATTTGGTAAATATCAATCAAAGGGGCTTAGGGGTATATTTACTAAAGTGCAGGTTTTTAAGAATTGGATATGTCACCCATGAAAACCAATCAGATTCTACTTATCATTTATCTAGCTTCTTCTAGAAGATAATAGCTAGGATCTAAATGGTTACTATGGGCAACGTCTCCACTTCTAAAAACCTGCACTTTAGTAAATAGTAAATATATTTCTAAGAACGGTTAAAGCAGGAGTCAGGGAAGAATAGTAAAACAACAAACAAAAACAAAGCAGATAGTCTAGCACAGTGGTTCACAAACTCTGCTCTCAAGGAGCACTAACAGGCCAGGTTTTAAAGATATCCATGGCTCAGCACAGATGGTTAAATCATATTTAACTGAGGTACTAATTAAGTCACCTTTGACCAAGCATGAATACTAGGTGTGGCTATATAATAATAATAATAATAATAATAATTGTCCTTGTAAAAAATAAACCATTCTGAGTGAGTTGAGAGGGAGTGGAGAAACATTGACCTTGGACTATCCCAAAACGGTTGTGCAAGTTTCACCCCTCTCGCACAGGTAGTTTGCTGTCACACGCCGTTCAAAGAAGTTGTATTTTTCCCATGCGTCATAAAAATGCTTAGTTCAAAAGAAGAGCAACGTGTTCATTTAAAATTATTATTTACATTGAACAAAACACCACTGAATCTTTCCATATGCTCAGGGCCGGTGCAAGATTCCTCGATGCCCTAGGCAAAACCACAGCCCGCTCCGCTCCCCCCACCACCCACCACCACCACACACCGAGTACATACAAGAATTGCAGTAAAACCCAGAAAACAGGTTTTTACCGCATTTTCCTTTTAGTACATCCCGTCCAGCATGCTCCCTCTAATAGGCCCTACGCAGTGGTAAATATCTAAGAACGATATGAACGATATTGTTCGGAAAAGAACGATATATCGTTAATATCGTTTAGTGTGGAGGTACCGATGATGAACGATGCGCGTTTCTCATTTTTCAATGCAAGCCAATTTCAATGGTATCGATCATCATTCATATCGATAATTGTTCAAATCGCAGTAATCGTCCAGTGTGTAGGGCCTATTAGTGGGAACTTCAGGACAGGTTGCTCTAGAAAGTTTGCAGGAAAGAATCAGAAGAAAGAGGCAAGAGTTGTGGAAAAATGGTTTCATCCTCCATCAGGACAATGCTCCAGCCCACACTGCTCTCTCTGTGAAGCCGTTTTTGGCCGAGAAACAGATTGTAGTGCTAGAACACCCACCATACTCGCCAGACCTTATGTGACTTCTTCATTTTCCCTAAAGTCAAATCTGTACTCAAGGGAACCCATTTTGCATCAGTTACAGAGGTAGACAGCTGACTGATAATGTGTTACAAACAGGATTTACACAACTGCGCCTACTTGCAAAATAAATTGTCAGTATAAGTGAAAGAACCACGGAATAATATGTAGTATGAAAAATACTGACGTTTATTTGTATATAAATAATATAGGGTCAAAATTTGCTTTTACCCAAATGTATGAAAAAAATGATAGTGATAATCATGAAGTTGGGCAAAGAATGATGATTAAAAAAAAAAAAAAAAAAAAAATATATATATATAATATAAAAAAAGAAAATGAAAAATATAAAGTGGAAATGAAAAAATTAGAAAAAATATGTCTAAGTCCCAAAATGTCTGGTGTGAGCAGAGTGTGGCGTCCCACCTCTTTTCCACCTTATTGTCGTTTTTTACTATCCGGTATCACAGTATAGATTGATATTTCTGGATTAGCAGGAATGTTGAATTCCACAGTTAGTCACAGTATCGCTGTGGGGTACCCCAATCTGGACAGTGGTGGGATGAGGTGATCAGGGTGAAGGTAAAATTAAATATCCCCGGACTCCCCGCTAACCTCCTCCGTCCTGTGCAGCAGGAGACGTCCGCAAACACAGACGTCTGCCAGTGTTCAAAACCGGAGGGACGCGGTCATGCCTCTGGGGGGAAGGTATCGACGACTTCTGGACCCACAAGGGGACTGTCCGCCGTGAACCTTCCCTCCTACGGGGTGTATTACCTTTTCTCCTGCGCTCGATCCCGTCACACACTTCCACTCCTTTCTTCTGTCTTCTCTCAGCCTGACGATCGGTGCTCCGCTCTCAGGTCTGTGTCCTCTCGGCCGTGCGGCTCCGTTTCTCCTCCACAGTGTCTCTTGCGAATCAGTTTGTTCCGTCCAGATATATTTCAAAATACTGTTGTTTTCTCTCGTCCCTGCCTGCAGCTCCAGCAATGCACAGTGCAGTAAGGTGGATGTGGCGGAGGAGCCGGACCCTGCAGCAGGCTGGTGATGACCAGACAGACACTCCGCTCTCTGTAACTGTATTAAAGCTGCTTTCTTTTGCCTGCAGGAACAGCTCAGCCCTTCCAGTGGAAGGGCTGAGCTGTTCCTGCAGGCACAAGAAAGCAGCTTTAATACAGTTACAGAGAGCGGAGTGTCTGTCTGGTCATCACCAGCCTGCTGCAGGGTCCGGCTCCTCCGCCACATCCACCTTACTGCACTGTGCATTGCTGGAGCTGCAGGCAGGGACGAGAGAAAACAACAGTATTTTGAAATATATCTGGACGGAACAAACTGATTCGCAAGAGACACTGTGGAGGAGAAACGGAGCCGCACGGCCGAGAGGACACAGACCTGAGAGCGGAGCACCGATCGTCAGGCTGAGAGAAGACAGAAGAAAGGAGTGGAAGTGTGTGACGGGATCGAGCGCAGGAGAAAAGGTAATACACCCCGTAGGAGGGAAGGTTCACGGCGGACAGTCCCCTTGTGGGTCCAGAAGTCGTCGATACCTTCCCCCCAGAGGCATGACCGCGTCCCTCCGGTTTTGAACACTGGCAGACGTCTGTGTTTGCGGACGTCTCCTGCTGCACAGGACGGAGGAGGTTAGCGGGGAGTCCGGGGATATTTAATTTTACCTTCACCCTGATCACCTCATCCCACCACTGTCCAGATTGGGGTACCCCACAGCGATACTGTGACTAACTGTGGAATTCAACATTCCTGCTAATCCAGAAATATCAATCTATACTGTGATACCGGATAGTAAAAAACGACAATAAGGTGGAAAAGAGGTGGGACGCCACACTCTGCTCACACCAGACATTTTGGGACTTAGACATATTTTTTCTAATTTTTTCATTTCCACTTTATATTTTTCATTTTCTTTTTTTATATTATATATATATAATTTTTTTTTTTTTTTTTTTTTTTTTAATCATCATTCTTTGCCCAACTTCATGATTATCACTATCATTTTTTTCATACATTTGGGTAAAAGCAAATTTTGACCCTATATTATTTATATACAAATAAACGTCAGTATTTTTCATACTACATATTATTCCGTGGTTCTTTCACTTATACTGACAATTTATTTTGCAAGTAGGCGCAGTTGTGTAAATCCTGTTTGAACTTTAAATACTGGAGGTTTCTGGGTTTAACCTCTCACACGTACTGCTGCCACCCCAGTATTACTTATATAAGTAGAGCGTTGGTCACATTTACAAAGAAACTGATAATGTGTTACAGCATTACTTTGACCAAAGGAAAATAAGAATGCAGCGGTGTGTGGAGGCAGAAGGGAAGTACATAAAAGGGGAACTGAGTTAAAATTTACTTAATATAATTAAACATAAATTATAGCATCAGTCTCGGTATTTAACAGCCACACCTACATACTTAAAACCTGGGCCATTAGTGCTCCTTGAGGACCGAGTTTGGGACCACTGCATATCCTGGCTAGTAACATCATTACTGTCTTAGTCCCTTGTAGTGGTTTTTAGTTATACACAGGGCTGTAACTAGGTGTGTACGGAGGGGGCACCGCACATAGCGCTGCATGGTAGGTGGCGCTGTTGGCAGCACTTGTCAATTATCTGTTTTAATTACTTTCACTTGCAGTTTCCCGTTTCTAAAGCCCAGCATTTCCTGACCGCTGCTGTCTCCTACCCTGACCCCTTCTGTCACTAATACCTATACAACATTCATGAACTCAACTTGAGATTTCTTTGTTATTCAGTCACACTGTCCTTTATTACATTTCAAGGTGCTGACATACCCAAGATTCGAACCCATTGCCTGTGGCATTGCAATCAGACAAACTATTCATTGAGCTCTCTGCTCTTGCATAGAAAGGTAGATGATTCTAAGCTAGAGAATTCTAACTATTTGAAACTTATCTTTGTGAAAAAATGATCGGCTGAGGCGATCTATGTAGTGTGTGGCTGCAAGAGATTGGAAGTGTGACTGCACACTACATAGATCTGCTCAATTGCAATGCTGATTATTTTTTTTAAGTACCAGTAGCTTCATATAGCGTTCATAGTTTTTATGCAGGATCAAATAGCTCAATGGGTAGGGTGTTTGATTAGAATTCAACAGGTTATAGGTTTGAATCCTGGGTATGGCAGTATATTGAAATATGTTATTTAATAAAGAGTATTGTAACTGAATAACAAGTTAAGTACATGAATGTGGTATAAAGAGTATTTGTGTCCAAATCCATTTTCTTATAGTGGTCTATAAATGTGTGAGTATTATCTATAGATAATATAATATAACATATTATAATATATTATATTATATATAAAATGTTGGAAGGGGCATCATAGCATGGGCTTTCTCTAGGAGAAGGGGGGGGAGGGTTGGGGGGAATGTCCCAATAATTCTCTCCCTTGCACAGGACATCAAGCTGTCTAGCTACGGCTCTGGTTATACATATTTGTATGTATTTATTTATTACCAGTTATTTATATAGCGCACACATATTCTGCAACGCTTTACACACACACACACACACAGACACACACACACACACACACACACACACACACACACACACACACACGGGTTACTTTTGTTGGGAGCCAATTAACCTAGCAGTATATTTTTGGATTGTGGGAGGAAACCGGAGTACCCGGAAGAAACCCACGCAAGCACAGGGAGAATATACAAACTCCACACAGTTAGGGCCATGGTGGGAATCGAACCCATGACCTCAGTGCTGTGATGCAGTAATGCTAACCATTACACCATCCATATGTTTGTTTTGTATAAATAGATGAGCAATGAAATCAGCTGTGACACTGTAACTGCTAGACTATTAACATTTTCTATCCTCACCAATTAATATATTTCTGCTTTTCCTCTTAGTACATTGTAATGTTTGTAGTGAAAGTCTTAACGGGCCAGGTTAAAGAAGTGAATGATGTCCGAGAATATGATAATTCTAAAGATCAGAAAATAGACGACCAAGATCATACCAAGACACCTAGACATAAGGACTACATAAACAAGTAAGAATAAAGGCCATGTTCGGATTAGTGGGGGGGGGGGGGGTTTACAATGTTTTGTCATTGTCTTTTTTTCTTTTTCTTTTCTTTTTTTATATATAACAGAACTGAAATATGAAAAAAGTACACATTAGCAAAAACTATTTTGAAACAAATCGACCAGGTTCAGCTAAGTTTAAGCTATTTGAATTTGCACATTTTAATGCGTACTACCAACCCAAACAGCAATCCACTAAGTTTGAACCACAAAATAGTTTCTGTCCATCATACCAGTGAAATTTTAGAGCATTTCCAACCAGGTTCAAATTTGCAAGTATCATAGGTGATCCTTGTCAGGAAGTGCTCTTTTCCATTTGGGGATTAAAGTTGCTTAACGTCACCTTGGGCCTCATGCAGAGTTGTCTTCAGTTGAGCCCCAAAGCACAAGCACATTTTGTGTTGACAACACATTTTGCATGAACATGAACATGCAAAGCTTCAACAATGGCAAGTGTCAGCAGCATATACACACCCAGGTTTATTCCCATATTTATAGCCAGTTATTAAAAAAAAAATTACATTGGCTATAAAGCATTAATAATATTCTTCTCTAATACATCAGAATTAATTCCCCATATTATGTATGACAAAATAACATAAAATATTACCAAATACATAGAAGCATAATGTATACCCGTGTAATGAAGAAATCTTCAGTAAGCATTATTAGTAAATTCACAAGCTGCCAATCACAAGCAGTGCTTCTGATTGTCGTCATCATCATCATCTTCATCTATTTGCACCTGCCTTTGGCCATCTGCAAATACAGGTTGAGTATCCCATATCCAAATATTCCGAAATACGGAATATTCCGAAATACGGACTTTTTTGAGTGAGAGTGAAATAGTGAAACCTTTGTTTTTTGATGGCTCAATGTACACAAACTTTGTTTAATACACAAAGTTATTAAAAATATTGTATTAAATGACCTTCAGGCTGTGTATATAAGGTGTATATGAAACATAAATAAATTGTGTGAATGTACACACACTTTGTTTAATGCACAAAGTTATAAAAAATATTGGCTAAAATTGACTTCAGGCTGTGTTTATAAGGTGTATATGAAACATAAATGCATTCTGTGCTTAGACTTAGGTCCCATCACCATGATATCTCATTATGGTATGCAATTATTCCAAAATAAGGAAAAATCCGATATCCAAAATACCTCAGGTCCCAAGCATTTTGGATAAGCGATACTCAACCTGTAATACAACTTTCTTAAGTGTCTATGCCTCTGTGTTCTGGTATGCATATGTGTACAATTGCTTGAACACATTCTTATTGTGCTTGGCCTACAATTTATTAGGCATACCTCCCAACTGTCCCGATTTTCGCGGGACATTCACATTTTTGGGGGACTGTTCTGCTGTCCCATCGGCAGGCATATGCCTTTCAAAAGGAACATCAAGTTCCGAAACGTGTTGGTGCCAGCACTTCCAGGGACAGTGGAGATTTTACAAGGGAGGACTTTTAGATCTGGGAGCTTGTGCAGGGTAAGTCCCAGTGGCGTAACTACTGCCCCTGCAGCCCTCGCGGTGGCTTGGGGGCGAGGGGCTGTGGGAGCGCCACTGATTTAGCGCAGATTGACATGCGGACGAGCGTCCGCATATCAATCTGCTGTCTCCTCCTTCCCTCCGCTGCTGTAAGGAGGGACACGGAGGACACAGCGCGCGCCTCTCCTGTGTCCCTCCCGGGGCTCCGGCGGGTATAATAAAGGAAGTGCAGTTCGTGAGCTCTGATTGGCTCACGAACCGACACTTCCTTTAACAGATCGCCGGAGACCCAGGAGGGACACAGGAGAGGCGTGCGCTGTGCCCTCCGTGTCCCTCCAGCACAAAACAGCGTGGGGGGGGGAGGCACTGGGGGAGCATATGCGGCACAGGGGGAGGGGGGCTTATGTGGCACTGGGGGCATATGTGGCACAGGGGTAGGGGGGCTTATGTGGCACTGGGGGGTATATGTGTACCTGGCACAATGGGGGTGAAGGGGGCTGTATTTGGCACTGGGGGCATGTGAGTACCTGGCACTGTGGGGGAATATCTGGCACAGGGGGCATATGTGGCACTGGGGGGTATATGTGTACCTGACACATGGGAGCGGGGGGCTATATTTGGCACTGGGGGCATGTGAGTACCTGGCACTGTGGGGAAATATCTGGCACTGGGGGCATATGTGGCACTGGGAGAGCACAGCCCTAGCAACAAGCACTACCCCCTGGCAACGAGCATGACACCCCTGGCAACGAGCATGACACCCAGTGCATGAAACCCCTGGCAACGAGCATGACACCCTGAGCATGAAAACCCCTGGCAACGAGCAGGTAATTTAAAAGTAATTAGAAGCCTTACTATAGGACTTAATGTGTAATGGGCATCACGGTGTGTGGCATAATGTATCACGGACATTGCGGTGTGTGTCATAATGTGTCACAGACATTACGGTGGGTGGCATACTATATCACGGGCATTGTGGTATGTGGTATAATGTCTCAGGGGCATTGCATTGTGGCATAATGTATAACGGGCATTGCGGTGTGTGGCATAGGGTATAACAGGCATTGCAGTATGTGTCACAGGCATTACGGTGTATGGTATACTATATCACGGGCATTGTGATATGTGGTATAATGTCTCAGGGTCATTGCAGTGTGTGGCATAATGTATCACACATAATGTATCATAATGTATCACGGACATTGCGGTGTGTGTCATAATGTGCCAGGCATTACGGTGTGTTGTATACTATATCACGAGCATTGTGGTATGTGGTATAATGTCTCAGGGTCATTGCGGTGTGTGTCATAATGTGTCACAGACATTGTATGTGCTATAATGTATCAGGGGCATTGCAGTGTGTAGCATAATGTATAACGGGCATTGCGATTCCTGTCATAATGTGTCACAGGCATTACGGTGTGTGGATAATGTGTCGGGGGCATTACGGTGTGTGCATTATTGTGTGTGGCATAATGTCTAAGGGCCATTGCAGTATGTGGCATAATGTATACTGGGCATTACTATAAGGAGGAAAAATTACAAATAATGTAAGGGGCATGAATCAGGATTATTTTTCTTTCTTGTGGTGGCTAACGTCTGGGCGTGCAGGTTGCAAAACTGGGGTATGAGGTAGTCTTTTCCTGCAAAGCCACGCCCCTTTATGCAAAGCCACGCCCGAAGTGGCCTTTAACCCCTTTTGCATGGCTGCCGCCTTCCCAGGGCTTCCGGCGTCTTCATCTGGTGGACGGTAGCTGTTAAGCTCTTTTGCATAGCCGCTGACCATCCAGGACTTCCACGGCGTCTTCTTTCTTCAGGAGCTCTTCACTGCTCCTCCTCCTCAGTTGGACTGACGCCCCTGCCTCACGCTGACTTATATAAGTCAGCCAGAGGGGGAAATGATGCAGCGAGCCGTGATTGGCTCGTGGCGGCCTTCTTGAATTTAAAAAATGACACTGAGCCACCATTTTTGAAACTGGTACCGCTCCGCTGCCAAACTCTGCAGAATGACAGGCAGGGATCTCGGTTCCCTGACTGCCGCTAATACTACCACCTCCGCCGCGTCCCGCCACCCGCACCTCCGCCACATCCTGCTGCCCGCACCTCCACCGCATCCCGCCACCACTGACGCACGCACCTCCGCCGCGTCCACACAGTGATAACAGCGGATCCAGTGACGGATCCGCTGGCCAATGACTGTGGCCTCACTGACAGGGGCGTGCTTTCATGGGTTGGTGCCGCTTTCCAATGTATTTTCAATGGGCTTTTCCTGCCCATAGCTTGGGGGGTCATTCCGAGTTGTTCGCTCGTTGCCGATTTTCGCAACAGAGCGATTAAGGCAAAAATGCGCATGCGCATGGTACGCAGTGCGCATGCGCTAAGTATTTTAGCACATAACTTAGTAGATTTAGTCACGTCCGAACAAAGAATTTTCATCGTTGAAGTGATCGGAGTGTGATCGACAGGAAATAGGTGTTTCTGGGCGGAAACTGACCGTTTTTTGGGAGTGTGCGGAAAACGCAGGCGTGCCAGAATAAAACGCGGGAGTGTCTGGAGAAACGGGGGAGTGTCTGGGCGAACGCAGGGCGTGTTTGTGACGTCAAACCAGGAACGAAACGGGCTGAGCTGATCGCAGTGTAGGAGTAAGTCTCGAGCTACTCAGAAACTGCTAAGAATTTTCTATTCGCAATTCTGCTAATCTTTCGTTCGCAATTCTGCTAAGCTAAGATACACTCCCAGAGGGCGGCGGCTTAGCGTGTGCAATGCTGCTAAAATCTGCTAGCGAGCGATCAACTCGGAATGAGGGCCTTGGTCCCATCCGCGCCCGCTCCGGCCCCTTTCCCATTGACAACGCGAGGCATCACGATCGGTGCCTCCCAACCTCATCTACACAGTGATAAGGATTAGATTAATATAAAGGAGATACTTATGACAGAATATGTGTCATAAGTATCTTCTTTGTATTATTTGAATCATTAATGACAGGGGAGGCACTGCCTCCCCTGACTGTACGTCCCTGATTCACAGGGGACAGAGGGACTGGTGGCATGCCAGCAGCTCACAGAGCACTGGCCATGCCCCCACTGTGACGATAACGAGAGGCGTGGCAGGTGGTCGCGGCATTGCTGTGAAGTCATGCCCCCTTTTACCGAGGCCATGCAGCCTTTTCGGGCAGGCACGGCTTTGCCGCACAGTACTGTCCCGCTTCTTAGAAATTCAAAGTTAGGAGGTATGTGTTAGGATTTCATAGAAAATTGTACTATAAGCTGGTTGTTTCATTCCTTCATACCTCATATACTATATTAACATTATTTGTATCCTGTTATCTATAGGCAGTCCATGGCAAATGGATTTGTAAAGAAGAAGAGAGTATAGTGATGGCATACTACAGTCACATGTCCACCGGTCTTACCTCTGCCCAGAGAAGAGTCTTGTTTCCATGTGCTTCCGCAATGTGTTACAACGAACTGAATCGTTTTTAATTTGACTACTGTATTATAAGATCCATAACATATTTTCCTCATCCTGAAACTAAAGTATTAATATGTCATCAGTCACTAATTCATCAGCTATGGTTTTTATTAAGTTATCAATTGATGCTGAGTGTAACAAAATATATAAAATAAAATTTCTTAAATACAATAAAACTAAAAAGAAAATTGATGTTCTTTTTCTTTTTTACATTTGGAAGCATTGCTTGTTTACAAGAGGGGCATGTGACAGGTAAGGTAGGATAAGGTATATTGGTTAGTTTAAGCTTCATATACAAGTACAGTATGTATCTGTAATCTACACACAGTAGAGTCAGCCACTGTGTGTGCTGGACTAATATGCAGTCTCCCAAACCCACTGTCTTGATGTCACACTTGACGTCACCTTCTGCTGTATACGTCACATCCGGTCCTGCCATCAGCACCTTTACAATATTGTCAAAATATGTTCTTTGCTTATCCATGATGTTTCCAAAGCTATTCTCCATGGTCTCATAGAGCCTGAGTCTGTGCCACACGTGCATCCAGATAGCATGCGCACAGAGACTCACTGGGGTAAATTTACTAAGATTCGTAATTTCCAGAATCATGTCCAAGTTCAATCACGAATGACATCGACAGTGTAAAATTGCAACTTTTTGAATTGATTACGACTAATTTACTAAGCTGTCGTATTCGTATTTTTCGTTTCTTCCGATGTCGATGTCATTCGTGCTTTTCTGCTGTAGATTGCGGCCGCGTTTGCTGTTTCGCGGCCGCGTTTATGGTTTTTTTTACGACTGCGTCACATGTCTGTTACGGCAGTGATTTAGAAATTGCTGCCGCGTTTTTAGTCCTAAGTTTCGTTTTCGTCACGCGGCCGTGATTGGTTGTATTCGTGAAGGAGGAGTGTCTGTGCATATTACTATAAAACCGCCCCAAACACACCGCACCTCGTGGGTTTAGCTAGTGGAGAGGAGAGAGGAAGGTGTATTTGGAGTTGGTGAGTTTGGTGGAGTTTTTGGTGGATTTGGAGAGGAGTTTGGTGATTGTTGAGTGCTGTACTGTGTGTGTAAGTAGTCTTGTCATATTTGTAGTATTGTTTTTTCACAGTTTGTCTACTTTTTTGTCCTTGTTTTTTTTTTACAGTCTTTTGTCATTGTTTGTGAGTGAGTGAGTGAGCGTGTGTGTTGGCTGTGTGGTGTGTAGTAGTAGGAGTAGTGGAGGAGTGTGTTTTGTGTTTTGATTTTTCTGTGTTTTTTGTTGTTTGTCATGTCAGACTCAGAGGTCAGTGTGGTGGCGGAGGTTAGTGAGGTGGAGGCTGGTAGTGAGGTGGAGGCTGGTAGTGAGGTGGAGGCTGTTAGTGAGGTGGAGGGGGGTAGTGAGAGGGAGGAGGTTAGTGAGGAGGAGGAGGAGGGGGTGCCTGTTGCTGTATTTTCCAGTGATAGTGATGGTGTTGTGGCTCCGCAGCCACGCACCACTACCAAGACTGGCAGGAATATAAAGTTCAGCTATGCTGAAAACATGGCTTTGGTGCGTGAGCTGATGAAGCACCATCGCCAATTGTTTGGTCAGGATGCTGGCAAGGTGTCCTCCCGCAGGAAGTCTGTCCTGTGGGGGCAAGTAATACTTGCCGTGAATAGTGAGGGTGTGGTGAGGCGGACTGAGGACACGTGCCGCAAGAGGTTTTATGATATAAAGCGGCGTGTCAAGGCCAAGATGGCCAAAGAGGCCAAATCTGCAAGAAAAACCGGAGGTGGCCCCCCTTTCCGGGCCACCTATCGGGACTGGGAGGAGCCTGTGCGGGCATTGATTCCTGCCGAAGTGGTGTCTGCTACTCATGTCCGGGATTCGGACCGACCCACGCAGGATGGTAAGTTTGATGTGTTATATTTTTATTTAAATGTCCTCTAAATGTTGTAAATGTCATTTTTAAAGGGTAAAGGATGCATAAATTGTGTTTCACATATTGCAGGCCTATGCACCCTTAAGGTGTGTTTGTGTTTAGAATGTGCTTTTTTCACCTTGCATTGGCTGTTTGGTAAATTTAATATTGCGCAAAAACATGTGCAATGGCTTTTTAATTTTTTTTAAAAAAATGATTTTTTTTTTTGACGATATTGCTTGGACATCTGTGTTGTCTGCTTATTTTAAAAAGATTTTTGTATTTATTTACTTCTGAAAAACGGTGCAATTATTTCAACATTAAATTTGTGAAACATTTGCAAGTAGTCAATCTCTGCAATATCTGAGGCATAATTCTAAAATGTAACAGATTTATTGTGTGCAACATCATGTACATTTGGATATACACCACAAAATAATGAAGCTTGAAGCTCTTAATCAGAAATTATTTGTTTATCCAATACCTAATAGATGGTTACAGTACAATAAGGCTTTGCAGGGGTTTTTTTTACACAAAGCATGGTAATAATGTTTGGTACACTTTTTCAACAGTCCCACAGACCAGCCGGCCAGACAGGCCTCAGACAAGTCAGGATGAGGCTGGGATTGCAGGTAAGACTTCAGTGTAGTCACATATTCTGCAAACACATAGAAGTACAAAATATTAATGTTTATATTTTCACATAGGTTCTGCTTCTGGAAGCCGACCTCCTGTAAGGCGCCCATCACAGGGCTTGGGCCACTTACCCAGGAGGCCAAGTAAGACACGGCGTCTTGGCTCGGAATCTGCGGCTCCATCATCCCAACCCAGGCGACGACTTTCGGCAGTGTCACCCCAGCCACCACTGGCACTATTGGCGAGTTCGCAGAGTGATGAGCCCCGATCCCCTCAGTTATCTGGTGAGTAAAAACAGAAATTAAACACATAGGCAATAATATACACAGTACAGTTAATATGTTGTTAGTTGGTTTTGAGATTACATGTTTTCCAGAACCAGCAATGTGATGTTACGTCTTCAATTGCTAAAGGTGAAAAAAAAAATTTTAATAAGGTCTTAGTGGATGTTCTCGCCAACATCATTTTTAATAAATATCAGAATTGTTTTAAAATTTGGCCCACACACGTGCACATTTAAATAAAATAACAATAAAATTCCAAAAAAAAAACAGCATCCACAACATTATAGTGTTCACACATCTCCCCTGTCCAGTATGTAGATGGCTTACTTGCTCCGCTCCTCTGGACTATCCAGGTAAGTAGTCTATATCGTGGTCAGGGGAGGGAATCTAACAGTGTAATGCTGTGGAGGGGAGTTAGTTAGGTGAGGATTATGCAAATCTGTCTATGTGGCCGCCTGTGTTGGTATATATGTTTTTGAGCATAAAAAACATTATAAGTTTATGAAATCAACGCCAAAAAGTAAAAAAATGGAGTATTATGAATGTAGTAATGTGTAGAAGTAGCCTTGCAAAAAATTTACAAATAAACATTGCATGTTGGCCACCCCATACAGAGCCCAGCTTGATGGCCGACGTGGACCAGCAGGGACAAGACCAACAGGCAACCATCACACTGCAACTTACACCTGTTGACCCAAGCCAGCCAATACAGCTGCAGGATATCCCCCAAGCCTCCATCAGTCCACAACTGGCACAAGCTCCGCCCCCAAGCCAAATACCAGATGATTTTTGGGCCAGTTGGACAAGCCAACAGGCCCAAAGCAATGCCAGCCTGACCGCACATACACAACACCTTGCCAGTCTGCCCCATCATCTACCGCGTATTAGTCGCAACTCGGGCAGACTGATTGTACAAGTAGGGCGAATGGCAACCTCAATGGAGCAAATAAGGGCTGACAACAGCCAAATGCTTGCTCATTTATCGCGCATCATAGATGAGCAACAGCGCCATCAGCAGGCACTCGTTCAGCTCATTCAGCACAACCAAGTGGTGAATGAGTCGTTATCCAGGATTGTAGCCAGCCACACTGCAACCAACACTCAGCTGATTGCAAGCCTTAATAATTTGAGCAGCAATATTTCATTGATGGGAGCTCACCAAGTAACCTCCAGCTCGGGGACCACGACCCCTATCCAAACGCCAGTAACCTCCCCTGTTCGGCGTTCCTCCAGAGCACGTGCCAGTGAGCCAGCACAAAGCTCAGCACCCAGCACACACAAGCGGAAAAAATAACCCCAATGTGATTGGCAAAATAAAAATTTGTATTTGACAAACACACAACTTCCTGTGTCCGTCTCAAACATTGTCGAAGCTGCTCTGTATGTATGTATGTTTTTCATGGGTAATGACTGAAAATGTATTTTTAGCATAAACTAAGTACAATGGACACACCACTATAAACTACAAACAGTAAGTAACAAAACACACAATAGAAAGTAGTGCAAAGTGTTTAGTCAAGGATAATTACAGCCTACTAAAACTGACCTGAAAAATAGCGCAGGATCACTTCTTGCCGTACCTGCCTCCCTACATATGTACTCACACTGTCACCAGATGGGTCTAACTCCTCTGCTTGCCGACTGCTTTCTCCCTCATCATGTGCCAGATGTTGGGTTAAACACAGATTATGGAGAAAACAGCAGCAGAACACAATTCTAGTCACCTTTGAGGGACTATACAACAAAAGGCCAGCAGATTTATCCAGACACCGAAACCGTGACTTCAGCACACCAAAACATCTTTCTATCACATTCCGCGTAGCCTTATGTGCATGATTGTAACTGTGTTCAGCAGGAGAATCAGGTTGGGACAATAGAGTAAGGAGCCAAGAGTAGCAGCCGTAACCCCCATCACCTGAAAAACAGATATAGTCCACATTAGTACATATGTTAGATTATTCTTTCACCTAATCATAACTCGAGTTTGTGGATAAAAGACATACACACAAAACATTTTAAACATACCCAACAGCCAGCCATCAGGCATTTGTCCGTCCTCAAATTTATCGAAGAGCGATGACTGACTGAGGATGAAGGAGTCATGGCAGCCACCAGGGTAACCTGCAACAACACTCATAATTTTTAAGTTTGCATCACAGACCACCTGGACATTAGTTGATTGGGACAGATGTCTATTAGTATATATATATTGGCGGCCCTTAGGTGATCTCAGCTGAACGTGTGTGCAATCTATGGCCCCCAGCACATTGGGCATGCCAGCAAGCTCATAGAAAGCTACCCTGACAGCACTCCACTCCGACTCCTCGGTAGGGAAGCAGATTGAGGCATTAATGTGTGGCTCCAACACATCCAAAACCTGAGTGGACATTAAAGAAGCTAAGGTGAGTGTCATGTTAGGTATTCTCTACAATACTGTGTTGTTTGAACTTACAGAAGCAACACTTAGACATAACCGCCTATGTATTTTTAGACTCACCTGCATCAAATATCTGGAAAAGGTGGGCTGTGAGATACCAATGACGTCGCCTGCCACAGCCTGGAAGCTCCCAGTAGCCATAAAGTGTAACACAGCCAGGAGTTTGTGTAGGCCTGAGACAGAGCGAGAGCGTGCTGTCTCAGGGTCTATGCCCAGTTTGACAAGGTCATACAGGTGGAAAATGTTGTTTCTATTTAGGCGGAACATCTGTATGACCCTATCATCGGACAAGGCATTTAAGTTTAAACGCCCTCTAAAAAAACGAGGCTGGCGCAGCCTCCGCGGTACCTGGACAACCTGTTGACCATGTTCACTTACCTGGGCCTGATTCCTGGAAGCCTCATGGAGCAGTCTAAGGTATCCCACAGCAAACAAAAAATCATTGCCACACACCACAGCCGCCATTTCAGAGTGAGAGAAGTTCAAAATGTGCCGGGAACACTTTTATAGGGCCAAACATTCAGGTGTGAGTAATGGATAATTGAGTACACATGTAAACACGCTTTTCAAATGCTGGCGCGTTTTTTTTTTAGGAAAAAATTACGATTTGTAATTTTTCGCGGCCGCGAATGCATTTTCACGGCAGCAATTACAATTACGAATGGTTAGTAAATGACCGAGATTCATATCTAAACAGGCGTAATTTGACCGATGGTGTATTCATTCGGAATTTTTTACTTGGATTTGCAAAAAATTACGAATGCCCTCATCTCTGCCGTGATTAGTGTTTAGTAAATTACCGAGATGACACTTTGATGAAAAAACGGCATCTCGGTCAAAATCGGGAGCTTAGTAAATTTCCCCCACTGTCTTAGAAATTTGTTGAAAAATGAGGTGGGTATACCTGGGTGTACAGGTGGGTGTACAGGGAGGTGGCTTAGTGACTTCTCGGAAATGGTCCATTTTATATGGCCTGTTATAGGAGCATGTCATTGAAAGTGACATTGAACAGGCATGTCATTGAAAGTGGTTGCATACACAAACACTCAACCACTCACATTGGAATCTATAAAACAGAGAAGCTGTGCCTACCATAGGGCTTGTGCAAGCTACAGTATGATGGTGTGACTGACGGTGTCTCTAAAGATGCACCAATCTGTATTTCAGCGTGTACAGACACTGACAGTGGGCATCTCAGTCAGCTGTACACCAAGGAATGGCTTTATACATCAGCATAAAGTCACAGACTAGCAACTCCCAAAAGCCGCAGACACAATTGCGGCTGGGCAGGGCCATCTTAACAGCATTGTAGGCCCTGGGAAAAGCAATGCAATGGGACCCCTACCCACCCATTTACGGGAATTATAAAAATAAAGCACTTACACATCCTGTGGTCACGCGCCATCTCTACACATTTCCATACAGTGAAAGGTTGTCAGCACTCTGATTGGTGGATAACTCCAGTCATCCACTAATCAGCATGCTGACAGCTATTCACTGGCTGCAGGATGTAAGTTAAATAGAGACTGCTGCACTCTGATTGGTAGATAGCTCCATCCATCCATCCATCCATCCATCCATCCATCAATCAGCATGCTGACAACCATTCATTGTCTGCAGAATGGGAGGCAGGTAGAGAATGTTGCACTCTGGTGGATACCTCCATCCATCAATCAATTAGCATGCTGAAAGCCTTTAACTGTCTAGCTGCAGGCTGTAAGACAGTCAGAGAATGCTGCATGGCCGTTCTGATTGTGTGCAATTCACAATCAGAGCGGCCCGACAGCATTCTCTACCTGCGTTCGAAGACCCCTAGAATCGTGGGGGCCCTGGGCAGTTGCCAGTGTGACTACACATGAAGATGGCCCTGCGACTGCATCCGATTTAGAATCAGGTCCATAATCTCCTGCCTTGTCTACTGAAACCTTTAATCTGACATTTCCCTCACCCATCAATCACCAATTCAATCCATTTTATACAGTTATCTTTGTGCTCTCATTTCTCCACATCTACAGTACCACTTACTAAATGCCTGCACTGGACCAGTGTGTCTTCTAATTCAAGTTCACACACTAACCTGAAAAGCCCTCAACAACACCACCCATACAGCTTCATACAACGCACTTCCTACAACTCAGATCTCATCTGAAAGCAGGGATGGACTGGGATTCTAAAACAGCTCTGACATATTACTCTGCACACGCACCACATGCCTGCATGCATGACAAGGGGGCATGGTCATGGCTTTTGGTGTGTGCCACAAGTCACAGTGGGCCTGGCTTCATTGCACCCCCCCACCCCCCAGCCCTCATCTCTCTGTATGCTGGACAGCCTTGCAGAGTGCTTGGAAGCGGAGATGCTTGGTAAGCCCCTATCTCTGTGTGCCGGGCAGCCAAGCAGAATGCTGGGAGCTTGAGCCAGCACTGGTCTCTCGGTGTGGCCAGACTGGCCAATTTTCTAGCCTTTTCTCTAGCACTTTATTGACAGCCTTCACCTATTCAGTGGCCATTTAGCCTGGAATTACTCTCGCTCAGGTATGTCTAAGTGGTTAAGAGAGGTATTACAGGTGTTGGGTGACTATGTGATGGACCTTTCCCCTGAAATGTTGCTCCCTGTACCTTGTCCTGCAGTACCGTGTTCAGAGAGATAGGATAGTTTGATACGAAACAGGAGTGAGTCATCAATTCCAACAGGATGTCTTTTATTGAGCTGCAATGAACTCTGGATTGAAGATGATGATTAAATGGATAATTACATTTGGATAATCACAAAAATTAAGAATTTGGGGTGTAAAAGATAAACAAAGAGAAGACAGTGGGCTACAGTTCACACCACAAAGGAGCATTCAATATGCAAAAGACAATTAACTGGAACCACATAAGAATGGCAGAATATCATTAGAATCACAGATGAACATATTAATTAGAATAACAAATACTGGCAGGGAATAATTGGAATCATATAATGTGTTGATGAAGAGAGTGATGAAAAATACAATTAGCAATAATCACTAACTTTCTATTTTTCCCTAGCCAAGGTCTTTCAATCTTCACAAGAAATTAATGTTGGTGCTCAGGTAGAAGTCTGCTGTGACACAGTATGTCAATGGGTAATTGGCACATAAATGAAAGCGGTAATCCTGGATGTTTTCAGAGTCAATTGTTCACGGTCCTATGAAAAGAGGATGTAACAAGCAAAGGGATGGTAGTGTCTATTAACAGATAATTTACTTAGCGATGAGGAGCTTTTCAATGCAGCAAACTCTGTCTCTTTTCCTGCTTACAGGGCTGTACACAAGCTTGTCACAAACTCAGTTTCCTAAAATAAATGTCTGTACTTGCGCTGATACCACAATTCGGTTCATGTAATCTCATAGTCTCAATGTGGTAGAGAAGATGGTTGTCTCAATAAATTCCTTGCAGTGCTTAGCTGGAGAAATTATGGCATCACAGTCAGTGGTGCCGAGAGGCAGGGGGAGAGGGTACAAATTATCCGGCTGCTGGAGGGGCCCCGGGTTGCTAACCTCCTCTCCCTGGATGCCTGTACTGTGGCGTCATCTTCCTGAAGATATCTTCCGGAAGATGGTGCTGCACATAGAAAGCAAAGACTCTGGCACCTCTTTTCTCTCTAGTGGCAGACGCCATCTTTCCAAATATCACTGGGAAGATGGCGCTGGCTGGGGAGGAGGGACCAACTTTCAGATCAAGAAAGGTAGGAAGCGGGTGCCCTCCCCCTATGTTAAAACGGTGCCCCCCTTGTAAGCGGCCCTGCATTTATTTTATTATTCACAAATTTTAAAATGTGGCTTAAGTGGACATAACTACACCCACTTAATAAGCCATGCCCCCAAGCCTTTACCGGCGCCCGGCATGTCTCTCAACGGCCCTGATTGCAGTGTCTAACTTAAGCAATGTGGCGTTATGCTATCCACGCCCTTTACTTTCAAAGTTATGGATAGGGGTCCTTTAACCTGGTTATCAAACTTGCCCAGGGCTCTTGTTGTTTGTATACTTTTCTACTCACTCAGACCCTCTTAAGTGGAGGTGTTTAATTGCCTAGCAAGTCCTTAAGGGCTCCTTCTTGTCCCAAAATGGCCATGGTGTCTGTGCCTCTCCTCAGGCCTGGCAGTGTCCGGTCTCTGGTTGCTGCGTTTCAACACACGCTCACCCGCCACTTGTCTCTCCGGCATAACCCCACAGCTCAACTCTGCAGCGCTACTCTCACTGCCCAGTGTCCCGTGGGTGACACTTAATCTCTCAGCTCCTGCTCAGCTCCGCATGTGGCAAGCGCTCTCACACCTCCTCTCTCACTCTGCACTGCTCCAACTTCTTCCCATAAGGCTCTCTTCTCTCAATTTGCCCATGTCCAATCAGCGATCTGCATCTAAACCATGTGATCAGACCAGGGTCTCGGCTTTAACTCCTACTGTGCCGCGCTCTCCCAGTGCTGCTGCAGACCTGTGAGTCAGGTCTTAAAGGGGCCCGCACATACTTGTCAGGGTACCATAGAGACAGGTTCCACTCTTCGCCGATTACTTCCTCACTCAGCAATTGTGGTGCTTATTGTTACTTGTGCTCTGTTTTGCTTACTGTAATGTAATGTTCTGTGTACCCTGTACTCTCCTACTGTTGCCACATGTAAGGCACTATGAACCACTTGTGGCACCTTATACATTTTTTTATTATTATTATTATTAATAATAATAATAATAATAATAATAATAGTATCATGCCATCTGCCCTTCTGATATTTCCCAGAATCACCAGATGGCCAGTCGAGTCCTGTCTGAAAGTACTTTCTCACTCTCTTAGATCTATTGTACCTATTGAATTGCCTTGTCTCTGGTAATATCCTCTCTCTCCCATATACAAGGCTTTATGGAAGTCCATAAACATGCTCGATCAGACACTCCCACACCCATCAAATCTGAAATAATTCTCTGAATGACCATCTCTTTATTCACGCTTCACCTACTCCCACCTATATGACCCACACTAATGCACGCTGTCCTAATGTCCAGTCATACTTGCTGTATCCTCTTCCAATTAGAATGTAAGCCTTCCTATGAGCAGGGACCTCCCCATCGTTTGCTTTCATGTCTTCATTTATTTAGCCTACTTTATACTGTATGTTCCTGTTTTATACTGTATATGTACTGTTATTCCCTACTGTCCAACTCTGTGGAACATTGTGATGCCTTACAAATTAATGATGATGATTATAACAATATTGGTGAAAGAGAATCAGCGCTTCATAAACAATAGGCCTGAATTAGACAACTCTAGTTCCAAGTGAATTTACATAAATTCTGCTTCCATACACAAACTGACTGCCTTCTCTGTGTGTAATATGTTGATAATATGGTATAAATAATCCAAAATGTTTTAATTATTTTTGGGAAATTTGTAGTATATTGGACCCTGATATATATTACTGTATGAAAGTCCAACATTTATGGTCCTACAGTGGAGTGCAAATTAGTTGGGACAAGCACGTTTTTCCCGGAATGTGAAATAAAAACAGATATAAACTAAAAATACTGCATGTGTTTGCTAAAATTTGGGTAAAATAGGTTGTAAAATGACTTTATGGAGTTATTAGGGACACATTTAGCTCTACATTTTTAGTCTTTTGTGAGATTTTGTGGTGGAAACATTGGGTCAGTCAATACTTGTGAATTTAGGTGATCCACATTTGAAGGTTCACTCATGAAGATTCCAAGAGAGCTCAGGTAATCACTGTGCACCAGCATACGACGAAAACTGTCAGCCAGATAGCTGATGCAGTTGGCATTGGAAAATCAAGTGTTTCAAGAATAATTTCCTTAATGAAGGAAACCGGTTCCATGTAACTCAAACTAAAAAGCCCATTGTGGATGAAAACGAAAGACTACATCACAGGATGACAAGATTTTAATCAGAAATAGTGTTATAAACCCTGGGAAGACCAGTGTTGATCTTCAGATAGACCTTTTATTGGCTGGTGTTAATGTAGACAGCTCGACTATATGCCGCAGGCAAAAGTAATGTTTTGGAGATCTTTCACATCAAAAGGAGTTGGTAATCTAAAACCAATCGAAGGAATGATGAACAGCGTCAAATATGCAGAATTTTTTTAAGGATTTCTCATTCCTACAC
The DNA here is from genome assembly GCF_028390025.1 of Pseudophryne corroboree. Classification (NCBI taxonomy): domain Eukaryota; kingdom Metazoa; phylum Chordata; class Amphibia; order Anura; family Myobatrachidae; genus Pseudophryne; species Pseudophryne corroboree. The sequence goes on along the minus strand of NC_086444.1, from coordinate 629,716,571 downwards.
TAGCAAGCCAGTTCCCAAACGAAGATGGTATTTTTCAACAAGATCTTGCCTCATGCCACACTTCAAAGATAATGGAAAAATTCTCCCAAGACCACAATATTTCATATTTTAGGATGACTGGGAAACTCATCAGACCTAAACCCGATTAAGATCTGTACTACCAAAAAGATGCTGATTTGCTGAAGTGAGGGGTGTAGTATGGCTGACCGGTGGTCAGGAGACCGCCGGTCAGCTTACCGACGCCGGGATCCCGGCAGCATACCGACGCCGGGATCCCGACGGGGAGGGGCGAGTGCAGCAAGCCCCTTGCGCCCTTGCGGGCTCGGTGGCGACCTACGGTCGCCACGGATTCTATTCCCACTCTATGGGTGTCGTGGACACCCACGAGTGGAAATAGTCCCTGTTGGTCAGCATGCCGACCATTGAGATAGTGAGGGGTCGGGATGCTGGAGGAGGTCATGTGACCGTCGGTCTCCCGACCGCCGGTCACATGAATACCACCCGAAGTGAGGTGTGGTTTCACGAGCAAGAATTTAACAATATGTGTGAAAAACTAGTTTTATCCATGCCACACCGAGTGAACAGTGTAACAGACGCTAAGGGTGGACACATAACATACTAAAATAAAGGTAAAAGTGTAGTATTTCATATTTAATCAATAAATAAACTGATTATATTGAAAATTTTGCTTGTCCAAACTAATTTGCACACCACTTGTATTTGTCAAATAATATTTGCATTAAATTCCCAGAAAACAGACCTTTTTAGGGTATACCCGCAAATGTTAATTTAGTACCCCAAAATCTGGGGTACCACTGTTTATTGATAAGCTGAAGTTGAGACAAGAGGGCAGCCCTATCAATCAAACAGGACTGCTGTGAAATGTATGTGACCCTTCTAGCTGGACAGACTCAGAAAGTGCTGGAAGGGTGGGAAAGACTGTCCTGGAGCCCTAGTAACATTCCACAATGCAGGTATTCATTCCCTCTGTTGGGAACTGATGATGTTGGGCAGAATTCCAGTGGAGACACCCTGTGCCACTGTGACCTGGACCAATCAGCAGGAATCTTGGAGAGAGAGGTGGAGCTACAGAGAGTAGGAGAACGGCTGCAGGGGGGCTGGAGGGGTCTAGGGAGAGAGTTTGAGCCCAGCAGGTAAGCAGTGAGGAGTATGGCAGCCCAGAGTCCTGGCATGGGCAGGACAGCATTGTGAGGAGACCAATAACAGAATCAGACCAGCGGGCAGAGCAGAGAGTGACGTTGCTGGAAGCGGAGGCAGAGCAGGGCATGAAGAGATGGTGGTGTGTGAGTCTGGGGGATGAAGTCTGACAGATCTTGCTGAAGAGCCTGGGTATTGAGACCAGCCAGGGGATAGTCGTGAAGTGCTGTCAGCCACAACCGTTTGTCTCAAGGTCCGCTGCCGAACAGCCCCTCTTTCCATAAACTACTGGTTCCGCTGTCCAAGGGAGCCATGTCTGGAGGAGCAAGTCACTGCCTGCCAGCTGAGAAAGGAGAGGCTGACCCTGACTCCAGCTCCCTAGAGCGTATTTGATCCTGTTCACTGTAAGATCCTTTAAAGTGCAGATTCCTCTTATAAAGACATATGGCAAAATACTCCCATGTTTTCCACCTTATTGGTATCTCAAAGGAAAGAAAGGAACATAGTGCAGTACTGCCATAAACAAAGTACGAAGATTTATTAAACAGAACACTCACAATAAATAAAACAAATAAGAGCATGTAGACCACATTTGTGGTAGGGGTTTCAAGCACTCTAATCACCAGCCATTCAGTTACCCTCGAAAGATGGAAGATGGGCCGACAGGGGTCCAGAGCTCCGGAACTCATACAATCCCACAGGTACTTCACAGGCCAGGATAGATCTTATCCAGGGCCGGTTCTACACCTTGTGGCGCCCAGTGCGAAAGTTTCCACTGGCGCGCCCCCCCCCCCCCATCGCGGCAAAACAGTTGTGGCGCGACAAAAAAATGGGGGTGGCTCCATAGGGGAGGAGCATGGCCACAGTTATGCTCCCAGCAGCTGTGCCCCCAGATTTGCCCCAAGTAGTTGTGCCCCCCCCAGTAGATATACCCCCTGTAGCTGTGCCCCCAGTAGATATGCACCCTGTAGCTGTGCCCCCAGTAGATATGCCCCCTGTAGCTGTGCACCCTGTAGATATGCCCCCTGTAGCTATGCTCCCTGTAGCTGTGCCCCCAGTAGATTTGCCCCAGTAGTTGTGCCTCCTAGAGCTATGCCCCCAGTAGATTTGCCCCCAGTAGTTGTGCCCCGTTGCTGTGCCCCCAGTAGTTGTGCCCCCTGTTGCTTTGCCCCAGTAGTTGTGCCCCCTGTTGTTTTGCCCCCAGTAGTTGTGCCCCCTGTTGCTTTGCCCCCAGTAGTTGTGCCCCATTTCTTTGCCCCCAGTAGTTGTGCCCCCTCTTTCTTTGCCCCAGTAGTTGTGCCCCCTGTTGCTTTGCCCCCAGTAGTTGTGCCCCATTTCTTTGCCCCCAGTAGTTGTGCCCCCTCTTTCTTTGCCCCCAGTAGTTGTGCCCCGTTTCTTTGCCCCCAGTAGTTGTGCCCCCAGTAGTTGTGCCCCCTCTTTCTTTGCCCCCAGTAGTTGTGCCCCCTCTTTCTTTGCCCCCAGTAGTTGTGCCCCCTGTCGCCTCTTGCAAACACACACACACAAAAACAAAAAAAACAATACTTACCACTGCCCCGCTCCTGCTTCCCGACCGCTGCTCTGCTGCTGCTGCTCCGTCTCTGGCCACCGGCTCCTCTCTATGGGAGAGACGTCATGATGTCTCTCCCATAGCAGCGCCGCACAGACACTAGAGGTCAATACTGTCCTCTAGTGTCTGTCCCTGGAGCCGGCTGCAGTGGACGCCCACACAGCCCATGGCATCTGCTGCAGTCGTGGAGAGGGGAGTGGGGTGCGGGTAGGCGGCGGTGCCTGCGGGGTGACTGCAGCCGCGCCCCCAGGCCGCAGCGCCCTGGGCGAAGGCACTGCTTGCCCGCACCAAGAACCGCTCCTGATCTTATTGAATATCAAATGCATTACATTATTTATGTGAAGGGATAACAAAGTGTTATGTGAATACTTCAGGCTTGGAGGAATCCTGGGATATTGAGCACCAGAGGAGTTTAGCTCTTACCCGGTTCTACTGAACCAGTGCAGTGTGGTACTTTGCAGTAACAACGTTGTATTTTTTTTTTTATTACTTGAAAACGGCTGATTTCTGTCATCTTTCTAGCATAATTTGTCTAATACTGGTGTCTACTGATATCCTGATTGCTCTCTGATATCCTGATTGCTCCTCTGTTATTACCTTTTTGTGGAATTGTCTATTTTACTTTGGAACAAAATCCAGATTAGTTTCACAAATAAATGTTTTACTTGACGTTCTGGCCATTCATTGTGTCAGTGAGAAAAATAGTTTGGCTTGTCACTTTGACAAGGCGTGTGAATCCAGTATTGTGCACTCACAATACTGAAATCACACCTTGAACCTGGTTCCTTGTAAGTGCCCACACTTTGGTAACAGTAGGCATGCCCTGATTGGTGGGGGTCAAGGGCCGTAGCTATCATAGGTGCAGGGAGTGTGGCTGCTATGGGTCCCAGAGCTGAGAGGTGCCCACCTTCCCTGTCACAGTTACATGTGTTATATACAAGGATGAGGTGCAGCTGCTATGAGGCCAAGAGCAGACAGGGGCCCACATTTCCTGTCATATATGTTATATACATTTTTCACCACTGGACCTATTATTTGTAATGTAGCATAGAATGAACTGGAGGACATTATAATGCTACATAATATAAACTGGGCACTGTTATGTGGTACAATATGAAGTGAAGGTATTGCAATGTGGTATAATATGAACTGGGGCACTGTAATGTGACATAATATCGGGTGTAGTAGGGTATGCCGACCGCCGGCATACCGACAGCTGGGCGAGTGCAAATGAGCCCCTTGCGGGCACGGTGGCGCGCTGTGCGCGCCATTCTATCTATTCTCCCTCCAGGGGGGTCGTGGACACCCAAGAGGTAGAAAAGCTGTCGGTATGCCGGCTGTCGGGATTCCTGCGCCGGTATACTGTGCACCGGGATCCCGACAGCCGGCAAACTGAAGACCACCCCATAATATCATATGAACTGGGGGCCCTGTATGTCATAATGTGAATTGGGGGTACTGTGTTGCATAATGTGATTTGACAGCCCTACAATATCACATAACATGATCTATTGCACTACTAGGGTTCATAAAACAAAAACTAGGGCACTACTATGGCACATAACAATAAAGGAAGACAGTACTGTGGTTCAGAAAATAAACTAGAGCACTATTATGGGACATAAAATGAACAATTGCTATGGAGAGGTGTCTCTCTGGAAGCATTGGGACATGGACCCCTTCAAAATGTTGCTACGCCTCTGGTTGGGGGTGTTACATTAAGTGCCCCCAGAATGTTGTTAGGATCCGCAGGTAGCGGATCAGTTTGCTGGCAGATCCCGGTTATTTGTTGCCATGGGTTACAGCTTCAAACATGGTTCCGTTTTCATACAGCTTAGCTGGTCTTTCATTGCCTCCCTGTGTGTTCCCATCATGTGTTCATTAATACCCCTTTTCCACTACCTTTAAAAAACACAGGCAAATGCGCGGGGGCGCTCATTTAACCATGTTTTTTCCTAGTGGAAACGCCCCCCCTGGCAAATTCCCGGATCAAGTGATCCGGGAATCCTACCCGGGTATCTTGCCGGGTTGAACACGTGTTCAACCCAGTAAGCTGTGTAGTGTGAACGTAAGCCGCGTCGAGGCGACACGACTCCCGTTCACAGTGAATGGAAGGGCGGCGCTGGGAGATCATGTGATCTCCCAGCGCCGCCCCTGCCGCGTCACTAGCAGCGTCACCAACCCGGCAATATGCCGGGTTGGTGAGCGCTGTGGGAAAGGGGGCTGTAGCATGGGTCGCAGCCGTGTCAGGCTCCCGGCTGCGACCCGTGCTACAGGTGGAAAAGGGGTATAAGTAATTAGCTGTCTGTCTACAGAGCAGGTACACACATGCCTTTGATTTAGAATTACTCAGTCTCTCCAGGAGCTGTCTGATTGGGCCCTGCCTTCTTTAAGTTACTGCCAGCCCTGTACTCAGTGCCGATTATACTGTCTCCAAACACAGACTTTCCAGAGGCTTCTCAGCTTGCAAGTTTCAATTAGACTATTGCTGAATCCTTCCAGTAGTCAGCTCTGCTGGAGTGCCACCTTTTTCATCTGAAGGTTGGTGAAACCATTGACTTTACCCAGAGGCGTAAGTTCATACCAGATGACCGGAGGCGAAATGCATGGTGTTGCTATTTGCATTGTTTATCTAAGCCATACTCTCCACTCCCATATGCTGCAGCAGCAACGGGCCCATTTATCATTGTATATTTGCGGCTATAGCCCCAAAAATTCGGGGGTAAACTGCAAATATTAAGTATCCCCCAAATGTAAGAAGGAGGGACCGCAGCAGGTATTGTAGATACCTGCTGCAATCGCTCCATTCCCGCTGGCAGCCACATCCCCAATAGGTTTCTATGGAGGATGAGATGCTGCCTGATTTATCAATATCTGGAATGCGCTGCATTCCCAAAATAGGCCCCCGCGGCTACTGCCATCTGAAAATGGAGGTAGCCCATTGTAGCTTATGGGCTACACATCGCACTTGTGGCCGGGCAGAGGGTTCCCCCGGAACACTCCCCGGAAGTGGCCACTGTGCAGTGTGATCTTAGCTGACCGCGCATGCGCAGAAGCCACGGCAGCCATCACAGTACATCATAGGGACAGGTTCCTTTTGCGTGTGCAGAATAATACATTCGGGTGATAGGATCGCATATTGCAATGTGATCCTAGGCGATAAGATCCCGCCCAGATCGCACTGAATATGCAATTCATGATTAATGACCTCTAAGTCACTGTATAAGGCATACCTCCCAACATTGAAGTAGACGAAGGAGGGACATCTTGGCGCGCGTAGCGCGCCCGCAACCGAAAAGGGACGTGGCCTGTGTAGAAGGGGTGTGGCTTCACGGGAGGTCCCGCGATCGCGAGCCATGCCCCCGTTTTCGTCACTGAGGGGGCATGGCCAGCGCTCTGTGAGCTGCTGGCATGCCCCCTCTCCCTCTAACTCACTGGAATAGACGCTGTGCGCACGCGCACAGCGTCTATTCACCGCAGCTCTGCTCTCAACTGAGCAGAGCAGTGAGTGATCAGGAGCCTCCCAACTGCCCCCACCCGCCGCGGGACACTGCGGCCCGCGGGAGGGATAGCGGGACAGACCCCAGAAAACGGGACTGTCCCGCGAAAATCGGGACAGTTGGGAGGTATGTATAAGGCCCAGGGACAGGTCCTACTCTGCACTCCTATATGCTGCAGCGCTGGATCAAAGTATAAGGAGCAAGTCATATACTTTATATTGAATCAGTGCTGCAGCATACAGGGTGCAGTGTATGACCTGTCAGCAGCAGCAGCAGCAGCACAAATATGTAGTTCCGATGCGGGATTAGGTGAAAACCGGACCAGACCAAATTCCGGAATGCCGGACCGGATCAGCTCCCTGCAGCGACCTCTGCCGCTAAGGAGCTGTGAAAGCGCGTCCCCGTCCGGGGGGGCGGGTCCGCGGACGGGCTGTCAGTGGCGAGGGAGAAATCACTGCAGGCTCCCGCACGAAGCTGCTGCACTGCTAGGAGGCTGTCAGCCCTGCACAGTGGCGCTGTCTGTGCGCTGCTGTCACACAGGGGAACCGCTGTACAGGGCTGACAGCCTCCCACATACCCCGCTGGTACTACACTCGAGCAGAGGGATGGAGGGGGGAGAACGGGCATAGCTGCTGGTGCTGCAGCTCATCTATTTCACACACTGGCTGCATAGGGAGGTTTTTTTTCTTTTTTAGAGCAGTATAAATATATAAATAAATAAATAATAATAAATGACCACTTGCCCATTGTTTTTGTTGGGAGGGTAGGGGGTGTGACCACGCCGCCTTTATAAAAAAATATAATTAAAACTAATATTTATGAGCAGCGCCACATGCAGTGGTGCCAAGAGGCGGGTAATCAGGTATTAATTACCCAGTCCCAGGCTGCTGGAGGGGCCCGACAGGGGAGTCCACATCCCCCTTCCCAAATATACTTACGCTTGGCGGTACTGGGCAGCGTCCTGTAGTGCACATGCGTCATGTTCCCAGATGTCACTGGGCAGATGGCGCCGTCGGCCGAAGAGGAGGGACCTGCTTCCGATTAAGCAACCTGGCCCCTTTGAATAAATTGCACACAATTAATACTTTAATTAATCATATCTTTCAGAGGTGTAGATACGCACCCGAATTAGGCCACACCGCATTACATTACTGGGGCTCAGCATGGCTTTCCACGCCCCTGTGGGGTGGGGCGCCGTTATATCCATTCCGGTTGGTAGAATTGGGTGCAGAACACCCAGACAAACTTATATGCTATGGGTGCCGAAATAGGACATCCTTAGATATCAGTACCAGGTCCCGGAATGGGGGGCAGACCATCTTAGATACCTGTTCCGGGTTCCGGAACAGGATGCATACCACCTTAAATAGCTGTTTCATGTGCCGGAATTGTGTGCAGGACACCCAGACAACCTTAGATAGCTGTTCAGGGAGCCGGAATAGGGCGCGGACCACCTTAGATACCTGTTCCGGGTCCCGGAACAGGGCTCAAACCATCTTAGACAACCGTTCCGGATGCCAGAACAGGAGGCAGACCACCTTAGATAGCTGTTTCAGGTACCGGAATGGTGTGCGAGACACCCAGACAAACTTAGATAGCTGTTCAGGGTGCCGGAATAGGGCGCAGACCACCTTAGATACCTGTTCCGGGTGCCGAAACAGGGCTCAAACCATCATAGACAACCGTTCCGGGTGCCGGAACAGGATGCAGACCACCTTAGATAGCTGTTTCATGTGCCGGAATGGTGTGCAGGACACCCAGACAAACTTAGATAGCTGTTCAGAGTGCCGGAATAGGGCGCAGACCACCTCAGATACCTGTTCCGGTTGCCGAAACAGGGCTCAAACCATCTTAGACAACCGGTCCGGGTGCCGGAACAGGAGGCAGACCACCTTAAATAGCTGTTTCATGTGCCGGAATTGTGTGCAGGACACCCAGACAACCTTAGATAGCTGTTCAGGGAGCCGGAATAGGGCGCGGACCACCTTAGATACCTGTTCCGGGTGCCGGAACAGGGCTCAAACCATCTTAGACAACCGGTCCGGATGCCGGAACAGGAGGCAGACCACCTTAGATAGCTGTTTCAGGTACCGGAATGGTGTGCGAGACACCCAGACAAACTTAGATAGCTGTTCAGGGTGCCGGAATAGGGCGCAGACCACCTTAGATACCTGTTCCGGGTGCCGAAACAGGGCTCAAACCATCATAGACAACCGTTCCGGGTGCCGGAACAGGATGCAGACCACCTTAGATAGCTGTTTCAGGTGCTGGAATGGTGTACAGAACACCAAGACAACTTAGATAGCTGTTCAGGGTGCCGGAATAGGGCGCAGAACACCTTAGATACCAGTTCCGGGTGCCGGAACAGGGCTCAAACCATCTTAGACAACCGGTCCGGGTGCCGGAACAGGAGGCAGACCATTTTAGATAGCTGTTTCATGTGTCGGAATGGTGTGCAGGACACCAAGACAACCTTAGATAGCTGTTCCGGTTGCCGGAATAGGGCGCAGACCACCTTAGATACCTGTTCCGGGTGCCGGAATAGGGCTCAAACCATCTTAGACAACCGGTCCGGGTGCCGGAACAGGATGCAGACCATCTTAGATAGCGGTTTCATGTGCCGGAATGGTGTACAGAACACCCAGACAACCTTAGATAGCTGTTCCGGTTGCCGGAATAGGGCGCAGACCACCTTAGATACCTGTTCCGGGTGCCGGAACAGGGCTCAAACAATCTTAGACAACCGGTCCGGGTGCCGGAACAGGAGGCAGACCATTTTAGATAGCTGTTTCATGTGTCGGAATGGTGTGCAGGACACCAAGACAACCTTAGATAGCTGTTCCGGTTGCCGGAATAGGGCGCAGACCACCTTAGATACCTGTTCCGGGTGCCGGAATAGGGCTCAAACCATCTTAGACAACCGGTCCGGGTGCCGGAACAGGATGCAGACCATCTTAGATAGCGGTTTCATGTGCCGGAATGGTGTACAGAACACCCAGACAACCTTAGATAGCTGTTCAGGGTGCCGGAATAGGGCGCAGAACACCTTAGATACCAGTTCCGGGTGCCGGAACAGGGCTCTAACCATCTTAGACAACCGGTCCGGGTGCCGGAACAGGATGCCGACCATCTTAGATAGCGGTTTCAGGTGCCGGAATGGTGTGCAGGACACCCAGACAACCTTAGATAGCTGTTCAGGGTGCCGTAAAAGGCTGCAGACCACCTTAGATACCTGTTCCGGGTGCCGGAACAGGGCTCAAACCATCTTAGACAACCGGTCCGGGTGCCGGAACAGGATGCCGACCATCTTAGATAGCGGTTTCAGGTGCCGGAATGGTGTGCAGGACACCCAGACAACCTTAGATAGCTGTTCAGGGTGCCGTAAAAGGCTGCAGACCACCTTAGATACCTGTTCCGGGTGCCGGAACAGGGCTCAAACCATCTTAGACAACCGGTCCGGGTGCCGGAACAGGATGCAGACCATCTTAGATAGCGGTTTCATGTGCCGGAATGGTGTACAGAACACCCAGACAACCTTAGATAGCTGTTCAGGGTGCCAAAATAGGGCGCAGAACACCTTAGATACCAGTTCCGGGTGCCGGAACAGGGCTCAAAGCATCTTAGACAACCGGTCCGGGTGCCGGAACAGGATGCAGACCATCTTAGATAGCGGTTTCAGGTGCCGGAATGGTGTACAGAACACCCAGACAACTTAGATAGCTGTTCAGGGTGCCGGAATAGGGCGCAGACCACCCTAGATACCTGTTCCGGGTGCCGGAACAGGGCTCTAACCATCTTAGACAACCGGTCCGGGTGCCGGAACAGGATGCCGACCATCTTAGATAGCGGTTTCAGGTGCCGGAATGGTGTGCAGGACACCCAGACAACCTTAGATAGCTGTTCAGGGTGCCGTAAAAGGCTGCAGACCACCTTAGATACCTGTTCCGGGTGCCGGAACAGGGCTCAAACCATCTTAGACAACCGGTCCGGGTGCCGGAACAGGATGCAGACCATCTTAGATAGCGGTTTCATGTGCCGGAATGGTGTACAGAACACCCAGACAACCTTAGATAGCTGTTCAGGGTGCCAAAATAGGGCGCAGAACACCTTAGATACCAGTTCCGGGTGCCGGAACAGGGCTCAAAGCATCTTAGACAACCGGTCCGGGTGCCGGAACAGGATGCAGACCATCTTAGATAGCGGTTTCAGGTGACGGAATGGTGTACAGAACACCCAGACAACTTAGATAGCTGTTCAGGGTGCCGGAATAGGGCGCAGACCACCCTAGATACCTGTTCCGGGTGCCGGAACAGGGCTCTAACCATCTTAGACAACCGGTCCGGGTGTCGGAACAGGATGCCGACCATCTTAGATAGCGGTTTCAGGTGCCGGAATGGTGTGCAGGACACCCAGACAACCTTAGATAGCGGTTCATGGTGCCGTAAAAGGCTTCAGACCACCTTAGATGCCTGTTCCGTGTGCCGGAACAGGGCTCAAACCATCTTAGACAACCGGTCCGGGTGCCGGAATAGGATGCAGACCATCTTAGATAGCGGTTTCAGGTGCCGGAATGGTGTACAGAACACCAAGACAACTTAGATAGCTGTTCAGGGTGCCGGAATAGGGCGCAGAACACCTTAGATACCTGTTCCGGGTGCCGGAACAGGGCTCAAACCATCTTAGACAACCGGTCCGGGTGCCGGAACAGGATGCAGACCATCTTAGATAGCGGTTTCAGGTGCCGGAATGGTGTACAGAACACCCAGACAACTTAGATAGCTGTTCAGGGTGCCGGAATAGGGCGCAGAACACCTTAGATACCTGTTCTGGGTGCCGCAACAGGGCTCAAACCATCTTAGACAACCGGTCCGGGTGCCGGAACAGGATGCAGACCATCTTAGATAGCGGTTTCAGTTGCCGGAATGGTGTACAGAACACCCAGACAACCTTAGATAGCTGTTTAGGGTGCCATAAAAGGCTGCAGACCACCTTAGATACCTGTTCCGGGTGCCGCAACAGGGCTCAAACCATCTTAGACAACCGGTCCGGGTGCCGGAACAGGATGCAGACCATCTTAGATAGCGGTTTCAGGTGCCGGAATGGTGTGCAGGACACCCAGACAACCTTAGATAGCTGTTCAGGGTGCCGGAATAGGGCGCAGAACACCTTAGATACCAGTTCCGGGTGCCGGAACAGGGCTCAAACCATCTTAGACAACCGGTCCGGGTGCCGGAACAGGATGCAGACCATCTTACATAGCGGTTTCAGGTGCCGGAATGGTGTGCAGGACACCCAGACAACCTTAGATACCTGTTCCGGGTGCCGGAAAAGGGCGCAGACCACCTTAGATACCTGTTCCGGGTGCCGCAACAGGGCTCAAACCATCTTAGACAACCGGTCCGGGTGCCGGAACAGGATGCAGACCATCTTAGATAGCGGTTTCATGTGCCGGAATGGTGTACAGAACACCCAGAAAACCTTAGATAGCTGTTCAGGGTGCCGGAATAGGGCGCAGAACACCTTAGATACCTGTTCCGGGTGCCGCAACAGGGCTCAAACCATCTTAGACAACCGGTCCGGGTGCCGGAACAGGATGCAGACCATCTTAGATAGCGGTTTCAGGTGCCGGAATGGTGTACAGAACACCCAGACAACTTAGATAGCTGTTCAGGGTGCCGGAATAGGGCGCAGAACACCTTAGATACCAGTTCCGGGTGCCGGAACAGGGCTCTAACCATCTTAGACAACCGGTCCGGGTGCCGGAACAGGATGCCGACCATCTTAGATAGCGGTTTCAGGTGCCGGAATGGTGTGCAGGACACCCAGACAACCTTAGATAGCTGTTCAGGGTGCCGTAAAAGGCTGCAGACCACCTTAGATACCTGTTCCGGGTGCCGGAACAGGGCTCAAACCATCTTAGACAACCGGTCCGGGTGCCGGAACAGGATGCCGACCATCTTAGATAGCGGTTTCAGGTGCCGGAATGGTGTGCAGGACACCCAGACAACCTTAGATAGCGGTTCATGGTGCCGTAAAAGGCTTCAGACTACCTTAGATGCCTGTTCCGTGTGCCGGAACAGGGCTCAAACCATCTTAGACAACCGGTCCGGGTGCCGGAATAGGATGCAGACCATCTTAGATAGCGGTTTCAGGTGCCGGAATGGTGTACAGAACACCCAGACTACCTTAGATAGCTGTTTAGGGTGCCGTAAAAGGCTGCAGACCACCTTAGATACCTGTTCCGGGTGCCGCAACAGGGCTCAAACCATCTTAGACAACCGGTCCGGGTGCCGGAACAGGATGCAGACCACATTAGATTGCTGTTTCATTTGCCGGAATGGTGTGTAGGACACCCAGGCAACCTTAGAGAGCCGTTCAGGGTACTGGAATAGGGCGCAGACCACCTTAGACACCTGTTCCGGGTGCCGAAACAGGGCTCATAGATGGAATAGGATGCAAACCACCTTAGATACCCATTTCTGGTTCCTGGAACGGGGCGCAGTCCACCTTAGATAGCAGTTCTGGTTGCCGGAATGGGCTGCAAACCACCTTACATAGTCGTTCTGGGTGCTGGAAGGAGGTGCATAACAGCAGGACCACCTTACACAGCCAGAACGGGTGCTGGAACGGGCTGCAGACCACCTTTGATAGCCACTCCGGGTGCCTGAACAGGCAGCAGACCACCATAGATTGTCGTCCCGGAAGGGGGTGAAGAACACAGTCAGAAGGGGTGTTGGAATGGTCAGGAGATTACTGTAGATAGCCAATCCAGGTGCTGGAATGGGCCGCATACTACCATAGATAGGCATTCCTGGTGACGGAGCAGGCACAGACCACCATAGACAGCCATTCCGGGTGCCGGCATGGGGTGCAGACCACATTATGTAGCCGTGTCGGTTACCGGAACGGGGTGCAGAACACCTAGACCACATTACGCAAAAAATCTGGGTGCCGGAACCAGCAGCAGATCACTCTAGATAGCCATTCCGGGTGCCGAAACAGGGTGCAGTCCACCTTAGATAGCCGTACCGGGTACCACAACAGGGTGCAGAACACCCAGACCACATTACGCAACCATTCCATGTGCCGTAATGGGCAGCAGATCAACGTAGATAGCTATTCCGTGTGCCGGAATGGGGCGCAGGCCCCCTTAGATGGTCATTCCGGGTGCAGGAAAGAGGTGTTGAAAACCCAGACCACATTACACAGCCATTGTTTGTGACGGACCAGGCAGCAGATCACCGTAGATAGCATTCCGGGTGCCGGAATGGGGCACAGTCCACCTTAGATAGCCGTTTCGAGTGCCAAAACGGGGCGCAGTCCACCTTAGATAGCCGTACCGGGTACCAGAATGGGGTGCAGAACACCCAGACCACATTAAACAGCCATTCCCGGTGCGGGATCAGGCAGCAGATCACCGTCGATAGCCATTCCGGGTGCCGGACCAGGCAGCAGATCACCGTAGATAGCCATTCCGGGTGCCGGAACGGGGCGCAGTCCACCTTAGATAGCTGTTCCGGGTGCCGGAACAGGGCTCAAACCATCATAGACAACCGTTCCAGGTGCCGGAACGGGGTGTAGAATATCCAGACCACATTACACAGCCATTCCGGGTGCCAGAACAGGAAGCAGATCACTGTAGATAGCCATTCCGTGTGTCAGAATAGGGCGCAGGCCACCTTAGATAGCCGTTCCAGGTGCCGGAATGGTCCACAGGCCACCTTACATAGCCGTTCCGGGAGCTGGAAGGAGGTGCAAAACACAGAGACCACATTACACAGCCATTCCGGGTGCCGGACCAGGCAGCAGATCACCATAGCTAGCCATTCCGGGTACCGGAATAGGGCGCAGGCTACCTTAGATAGCTGTTCCGGGTGCCAGAATAGGATGTAGACCACCTTAGATACCCATTCTGGGTTCCGAAACAGGCAGCAGACCACCTTAGATACCCATTCTGGGTACCATGCTGGTGTGCAAAACACAGAGACATCTTTAGATAGCCCTGCTGGGTTTCAGAATTTAATGCAGACCACCTTAGATAATCATTCTGTGTGTCGGAATGGGGTGCAGAAACACCCATACATCCTTAGATAGTCAGCACCCCCACAGCCGCGCTCCCGCCGCCGCCAGGCAACCGGGCATTGGCATGCTGCAGTGACTGCATCATTCTGTACAACCTACGCTCTGCCCCTCCCCGAATCCCAATGTCCGCAGTAGGAGCACAGCAGTGCACTGGGGCCCCTATCCATCCTGCAGCAGAAGGGGTGGGGGATTGCTATCAGCGGGTGCTTTGATGTGCCATGGGCGGTAGGGGGTGTTCTATGGGCCCGATTCAGGTTGGATCGCAATATGCGATCCAACAGCAAAAATTACTAAAAAGATTTGGGCGCATGCGCAGGGCACGTCCTGTGCATGCGCTCGAATTTTCTGTGGGTGCCTGCAGAAAATGAGACCGCCTCTGCCTGTCAATCAGGCAGAGGTGTTTGCGGGGCAGGGGGCGGCAACGCTCCTTTTCCAAAGCAGGGATGGAGCATTGCGGGGGCGTTGCTTAGAAACGGGAGCGTGCCAGCGTGAACCGGTGGGGCGTGATCGGGGCTGCTGCGTTACAAGAGCCTGCCCTAACCAATATGATGCCCTAGGCAAGATTTTGGCTGGTGCACCCTAGCACCACCGCTAGTTCCGCCTCTGATCCTGCAACCCTTTCCCAGCACCATCACCCCTTACCCATAGCAGTCCTCATTTTGGTGCTCCTACCCACTATATTTTAAATAGGAACACTTTGCACATTCGGCGCACAGCCCAAAGAGGGGTGTGTTCTTTCTGGGAAGGGGCATGACCACACAATAGTCCTCCCAATTCAAATTATGTCACACAGTACTGCAACTTCATTCACATTATATCATGCGATAGAGGGCCTAATTTAGATATGTTCGCTTGCAGGCTATTTTTTGCAGTGCTGCGAACAGATAGACGCTGTGTATTTTAGCTTTGCAAGTGTGCAAACGCGTGTGCAGACGCCCTGTACCAAAACAGCTTGTGCAGTTTCTGAGTAGCTCTGACCTTACTCAGCCGCTGCGATCACTTCAGCCTATTCAAGCCCGGAATGGATGTCAGACACCCACCCTGCAAACGCTTTGACACGCCTGCGTTTTTCCAAACACTCCCAGAAAACGGTCAGTTGACACCCAGAAACGCCTCCTTCCTGTCAGTCTCCTTGCGAACGCCCGTGCAAATGGAATCGACACTAGAACCTGTGCAAAACATCGATGCTGTTTGTACCCGTACGGCGCACCTGTGCATTGCTGTGCATACGCATGCACAGTAGTTACCTGTTCGCAGCGCAGCGAAAATCGCTAGACAGCAAACAGATCTGAATTAGGCCCATTGTCTCTAATTCACGATACATCACACAGTAGTACCACTTACATTACTCCTCACAGTAGTGCCCCTTATTCACATTACACCACGCCATATTGCTCTTTATTCACATTAGACCACACAGTAGTGCCACTTTATATACGTTACTCCTTACAGTAGTTCCCCTTATCCACATTACACCACACTGAATTGCTCCTTATTTTCATTACACCACACCATATTGCTCTTTATTCACATTAGACCATATGCCCCTTTCTACATGTTATGCCACACAATAGAGCACCTTATACACATATTGCCACACATTAGTAATGCCTTTATACACATTATATAACACAGTAATACCCCTTACACATAATGTGCCTAACATATTATGCCAAACTTTATTAATGCCCTTATACACATAATGTCCCTTTAACATTTGCCTCACATTATTAATGCCCTTATACACATAAGTACACACATTGGGGGTAATTCAATTGTTTGAAAAGTCATTTGGGTGTCTGTTTTTTCCTATCTAATAGACAGGAAAAAACAGACAACCAACTGACTTTTCAAACATTTGAATTCCCCCATAATGTCCCTTACACATATGCCACACATTATTAGTACCCTTATACACATAATGACAAACATAATGTCCCTTACACATATGCCACACATTATTAATGCCTTTATACACATATAAAACACATAACATTCCTTACACTTATACCGCACATTTTTAATGCATTTATACACATGACACACATAATGTCCCTTACACATATGCTGAACACTACTGCACAACCAACCCACCTGCACACAGCACTCACAAGGTTGCTAACACTGTGACCTCTGCCTCTGCTTGGATACAGGTGTGTCTTCCTATATCTTGCCTCAGTACGCGATGCAGCAGGAGATGCCTGGTGTGAGTCAGCTGGCTACGATGCACAAGCAGCTTCTGCTGATTAAAATGATATGCTGCATGCCTATAGTCTGTGTGCGACTGTGGCTGTATCTGCATATGAAATGATACGTTACACTGATTTCCAGGAATACACTGTAATGTAGCATATTGTATGCAGATACAGCTACAGTCACACACAGAATATAGGCATGATGCATATCATTTTAATCAGCAGAAGCTGCTTGTGCCCCTAGGCATACCAAATGCCCTATGCATTTGTCTAGTTTGCCTATACCTAGGGCCGGCTCTGTGCCTTATGTCACACGCAGCCGCCATGATCAAAGAGACGAAGGCTGGACCGCTGCAGGCGCAGCCAGGCTGCACCGGCAGGAGTATTCCTTAATTTTAGCGATTAAGCAGAAATTGTGGTGCGATCGCAATTTTTGCTTGATAAAGGGGTGGGGAGTGGAACCTGAACCAGGCCCTATGTTCTGCTCATCGTGCAGGACCTGGAGCAATGATTTCTGCTAATTACTCTTCTACTGCACAGAAGGGGCAGGGACAATGTGCTGAATGAAGGGGCCCTGGTACATGACTTCCAGGGTGGTAGGGTGTGTTTAATATGTAGCGGATGGGTGGATAGTGGAGTGGGCATAATATTCATCATTTTCTGGTGGGAGGGCCGCTTGCTTAACTGCAGATATCTCAAGTTCCTGGAAATAGATTTCTTAGCTTTGAATGGGATAAAAAAAACTAGAGATTCTCCCCCTTCAGGAGGTGCTGGGTACCTGGGCATCAGAGTTCAGGAGCCAGAGCAATCCACCAATGAATATATACAAATATATTATAAATAAGAATTTACTTACCGATAATTCTATTTCTCATAGTCCGTAGTGGATGCTGGGGACTCCGTAAGGACCATGGGGAATAGCGGCTCCGCAGGAAACTGGGCACAAAAAGTAAAAGCTTTAGACTAGCTGGTGTGCACTGGCTCCTCCCCCTATGACCCTCCTCCAAGCCTCAGTTAAGATACTGTGCCCGGACGAGCGTACATAATAAGGAAGGATCTTGAATCCCGGGTAAGACTCATACCAGCCACACCAATCACACCGTACAACTCGTGATCTGAACCCAGTTAACAGTATGATAACCGTAGGAGCCTCTGAAAAGATGGCTTCCAACAATAAACAACCCGATTTGTTTGTAACAATAACTATATACAAGTATTGCAGACAATCCGCACTTGGGATGGGCGCCCAGCATCCACTACGGACTATGAGAAATAGAATTATCGGTAAGTAAATTCTTATTTTCTCTGACGTCCTAGTGGATGCTGGGAACTCCGTAAGGACCATGGGGATTATACCAAAGCTCCCAAACGGGCGGGAGAGTGCGGATGACTCTGCAGCACCGAATGAGAGAACTCCAGGTCCTCCTCAGCCAGGGTATCAAATTTGTAGAATTTAGCAAACGTGTTTGCCCCTGACCAAGTAGCTGCTCGGCAAAGTTGTAAAGCCGAGACCCCTCGGGCAGCCGCCCAAGATGAGCCCACCTTCCTTGTGGAATGGGCTTTTACAAATTTTTGCTGTGGCAGGCCTGCCACAGAATGTGCAAGTTGAATTGTACTACAAATCCAACGAGCAATCGTCTGCTTAGAAGCAGGAGCACCCAGCTTGTTGGGTGCATACAGTATAAACAGCGAGTCAGATTTTCTGACTCCAGCCGTCCTGGAAACATATATTTTCAGGGTCCTGACTACGTCCAGCAACTTGGAGTCCTCCAAGTCCCTAGTAGCCACAGGTACCACAATAGGTTGATTCATGTGAAACGCTGAAACCACCTTAGGGAGAAATTGAGGACGAGTCCTCAATTCCGCCCTATCCGAATGAAATATCAGGTAAGGGCTTTTATAGGATAAAGCCGCCAATTCTGATACGCGCCTGGCTGAAGCCAGGGCCAACAGCATTACCACTTTCCATGTGAGATATTTCAAATCCACTGTGGCAAGTGGTTCAAACCAATGTGATTTTAGGAACCCTAAAACTACATTGAGATCCCAAGGTGCCACTGGAGGCACAAAAGGAGGCTGTATATGCAGTACCCCTTTGACAAACGTCTGAACTTCAGGCACTGAAGCCAGTTCTTTCTGGAAGAAGATCGACAGGGCCGAAATTTGAACCTTAATGGATCCTAATTTTAGGCCCATAGACAATCCTGCTTGCAGGAAATGTAGGAAACGACCCAGTTGAAATTCCTCCGTAGGGGCCTTCTTGGCCTCACACCACGCAACATATTTTCGCCAAATGCGATGATAATGTTTTGCAGTTACATCCTTCCTGGCCTTGATCAGGGTAGGGATGACTTCATCTGGAATGCCTTTTTCCTTCAGGATCCGGCGTTCAACCGCCATGCCGTCAAACGCAGCCGCGGTAAGTCTTGGAACAGACAAGGTCCCTGCTGGAGCAGATCCTTCCTTAGAGGTAGAGGCCACGGGTCCTCCGTGAGCATCTCTTGCAGCTCCGGGTACCAAGTTCTTCTTGGCCAATCCGGAGCCACGAGTATCGTTCTTACTCCTCTCCTTCTTATGATTCTCAGTACTTTTGGTATGAGAGGAAGAGGAGGGAACACATATACCGACTGGAACACCCACGGAGTTACCAGAGCGTCCACCGCTATTGCCTGAGGGTCCCTTGACCTGGCGCAATATCTGTCCAGTTTCTTGTTGAGACGGGACGCCATCATGTCCACCTTTGGTTTTTCCCAACGGTTTACAATCACTTGGAAGACTTCTGGATGAAGTCCCCACTCCCCCGGGTGGAGGTCGTGTCTGCTGAGGAAGTCTGCTTCCCAGTTGTCCACTCCCGGAATGAACACTGCTGACAGTGCTATCACATGATTTTCCGCCCAGCGGAGAATCCTTGCAGCTTCTGCCATTGCCCTCCTGCTTCTTGTGCCGCCCTGTCTGTTTACGTGGGCGACGGCCGTGATGTTGTCCGACTGGATCAATACCGGTTGACCCTGAAGCAGAGGCCTTGCTTGACTTAGGGCATTGTAAATGGCCCTTAGCTCTAGGATATTTATGTGAAGAGACGTTTCCATGCTTGACCACAAGCCCTGGAAATTTCTTCCCTGTGTGACTGCTCCCCAGCCTCTCAGGCTGGCATCCGTGGTTACCAGCATCCAATCCTGAATGCAGAATCTGCGGCCCTCGAGAAGATGAGCCTTCTGTAACCACCACAGGAGAGATACCCTTGTCCTTGGAGATAGGGTTATCCACTGATGCATCTGAAGATGCGATCCGGACCATTTGTCCAGCAGATCCCACTGAAAAGTTCTTGCATGGAATCTTCCGAATGGAATCGCTTCGTAAGAAGCCACCATTTTTCCCAGGACTCTCGTGCACTGATGCACTGACACTTGTCCTGGTTTTAGGAGGTTCCTGACTAGCTCGGATAACTCCCTGGCCTTCTCCTCCGGGAGAAACACCTTTTTCTGGACTGTGTCCAGAATCATCCCTAGGAACAGTAGACGTGTTGTTGGAATCAGCTGTGATTTTGGGATATTTAGAATCCACCTGTGCTGACGTAGCACTATCTGAGATAGTGCTACTCCGACCTCTAACTGTTCCCTGGACCTTGCCCTTATCAGGAGATCGTCCAAGTAAGGGATAATTAATACGCCTTTTCTTCGAAGAAGAATCATCATTTCGGCCATTACCTTGGTAAAGACCCGTGGTGCCGTGGACAATCCAAACGGCAGCGTCTGAAACTGATAATGACAGTTTTGTATCACAAACCTGAGGTACCCTTGGTGAGAAGGGTAGATTGGGACATGGAGATAAGCATCCTTGATGTCTAGAGATACCATATAGTCCCCTTCTTCCAGGTTCGCTATCACTGCTCTGAGTGACTCCATCTTGAATTTGAACCTTTTTATGTAAGTGTTCAAAGATTTTAGATTTAAAATTGGTCTCACCGAGCCGTCCGGCTTCGGTACCACAAACAGCGTGGAATAATACCCCTTTCCCTGTTGTAGGAGGGGTACCTTGATTATCACCTGCTGGGAATACAGCTTGTGAATAGCTTCCAATACTGCCTCCCTGTCGGATGGAGACGTTGGTAGAGCAGACTTCAGGAACCGGCGAGGGGGAGACGTCTCGAATTCCAATTTGTACCCCTGTGATACTACCTGCAGGATCCAGGGGTCCACTTGCGAGTGAGCCCACTGCGCGCTGAAATTCTTGAGACGGCCCCCCACCGTGCCCGAGTCTGCTTGCAGAGCCCCAGCGTCATGCTGAGGACTTGGCAGAAGCGGGGGAGGGCTTCTGCTCCTGGGAAGAGGCTGCATGGTGCAGTCTTTTTCCCCTTCCTCTGCCCCGGGGCAGGAACGAGCGGCCTTTTTCCCTCTTGCCCTTATAGAGACGAAAGGACTGGGTTTGAAAAGACGGTGTCTTTTTCTGCTCAGAGGTGACCTGGGGTAAAAAGGTGGATTTTCCAGCCGTTGCTGTGGCCACCAGGTCCGATAGACCGACCCCAAATAACTCCTCCCCTTTATACGGCAATACTTCCATATGTCGTTTGGAATCCGCATCACCTGACCACTGTCGCGTCCATAACGTTCTTCTGGCAGAAATGGACATCGCACTTACTCTAGATGCCAGGGTGCAAATATCCCTCTGTGCATCTCGCATATATAGTAATGCATCCTTCAAATGCTCTATAGTTAATAATATACTGTCCCTATCCAGGGTATCAATATTTTCAGTCAGGGAATCCGACCAAGCCACTCCAGCGCTGCACATCCAGGCTGAGGCGATCGCTGGTCGCAGTATAACACCGGTATGTGTGTATATACCTTTTAAGATATTTTCCAGCCTTCTATCAGCTGGTTCCTTGAGAGCGGCCGTATCAGGAGACGGTAACGCCACTTGTTTTGATAAGCGTGTGAGCGCCTTATCTACCCTAGGGGGTGTTTCCCAACGTTCCCTAACCTCTGGTGGGAAAGGGTATAGTGCCAATAATTTATTAGAAATCAGCAGTTTTTTATCGGGGGAAACCCACGCTTTATCACACACCTCATTTAATTCATCTGACTCAGGAAAAACCACTGGTAGTTTTTTCACACCCCACTTAATACCCTTTTTTGTGGTACTTGTAGTGTCAGAAATGTTCAATGCCTCCTTCATTGCCGTGATCATGTAACGTGTGGCCCTACTGGACATTACGTTTGTCTCGTCACCGTCGACACTGGATTCAGTATCCGTGCCAGGGTCTGTGTCGACCATCTGAGGTAACGGGCGTTTTAGCGCCCATGACGGTGTCTGAGACGCCTGAACAGGCACTAATTGATTTGTCGGCTGTCTCATGTCGTCAACAGTTTTTTGCAAAGTGCTGACATTGTCACGTAATTCTTTAATTACTACCATCCAGTCAGGTGTCGACTCCCTAGGGGGTGACATCACTAACACAGGCAATTGCTCTGCTTCCACATCATTTTCCTCCTCATACATGTCGACACAATCGTACCGACATCCAGCACACACACAGGGAATGCTCTGATAGAGGACAGGACCCCACTAGCCCTTTGGGGAGACAGAGGGAGAGTTTGCCAGCACACACCAGAGCGCTATATATATACAGGGATAACCTTATATAAGTGTTACTCCCTGTTATAGCTGCTGTATTTATATATTAGCTGCCAATAGTGCCCCCCTCTCTGTTTTACCCTGTTTCTGTAGTGCAGGACTGCAGGGGAGAGTCAGGGAGCCGTCCTTCCAGCGGAGCTGTGAAAGAAAATGGCGCTTGTGTGCTGAGGAGAAAGGCTCCGCCCCCTTCACGGCGGCCTTTTCTCCCGCTTTTTTCAGGAAACTGGCAGGGGATAAATGCATCCATATAGCCCAGGAGCTATATGTGATGCATTTTTTTTAGCCATATAAGGTTTTTATATCGTTTTATTGCGTCTCAGGGCGCTCCCCCCGAGCGCCCTGCACCCTCAGTGACCGGAGTGTGAAGTGTGCTGAGAGCAATGGCGCACAGCTGCAGTGCTGTGCGCTACCTTATTTGAAGACAGGAACGTCTTCTGCCGCCGCTTTCTCCGGACCTCTTCGCTCTTCTGGCTCTGTAAGGGGGCCGGCGGCGCGGCTCCGGTACCCATCCAGGCTGAACCTGTGATCGTCCCTCTGGAGCTAATGTCCAGTAGCCAAGAAGCCCAATCCACTCTGCAGTCAGGTGAGTTCGCTTCTTCTCCCCTTAGTCCCACGATGCAGTGAGCCTGTTGCCAGCAGGACTCACTGAAAATAAAAAACCTATTTAAACTTTTACTTCTAAGCAGCTCAGGAGAGCCACCTAGCTTGCACCCTTCTCGTTCGGGCACAAAAATCTAACTGAGGCTTGGAGGAGGGTCATAGGGGGAGGAGCCAGTGCACACCAGCTAGTCTAAAGCTTTTACTTTTTGTGCCCAGTCTCCTGCGGAGCCGCTATTCCCCATGGTCCTTACGGAGTTCCCAGCATCCACTAGGACGTCAGAGAAATATATATTAGGCGTGTGGAGCTGGAGCCAGCTGTTAGAAGGCTGATATCTCTTGGTCTGGCATAGTAGAGACAAGCTGCCAGTGTCCACCACATGGGGGGAAAGCCACAGCTTTTCGGGTACACCGTCAGAAAAACTCAAAGTCAGACAGGACCCGAGATATCTGGCTGGGAAAAGCAATGAATAAGCTTGGATGGGGACCACAGCTTTAAAGTCGGATCTCTCTGTTTCCCCAGGGCAGATTCTAAAAAATCTGGTACCCCTGGAAAGAGGGGACCATCAGCTATCAGACTAGGGCCCTTATACACCTGGTGCAATGTGTAAAAGGAAAGTCGGCTCTATCTGGTGCAATGTGTTAAAAATGGGGCTCTAACTCGTGCAATGTGTAAAAGGAATGGGGGCTCTTCCTGGTGCAGTGTGTAAAAGGGAGCTCTACTTGGTACAGTGTGTAAGAGGGCTCTACCTTTCATTGTATAAGGGAACTGTACCTGGCATAATGTGTAAAAGGGGCTCTACCTGGTGTAGAGTATATGAAGGCTCTCCCTGGTACAATGTGTATAAGTGGGACGACTGTGTGGCGTAATTTGAATAATGGAGACTACTGTGCGGCATTATATGAATTTGTATTATTTTGAGACCATGCCACTTCCCGCTGAAGCCATGCCCCTATATTTTTCCAGCGCACCTTTGTGGGGGGCACCAATTTTATTTCTGGCACCAAAATGTATAGTTGTGATTCTGGGATCCAGTATGATATGCCAGCGTTCAGAATACCCATGCTGGCATCCCGATTTCTCTTACGTCCTAGAGGATGCTGGGGTCCAATTTAGTTCCATGGGGTATAGATGGGTCCACTAGGAGCCACTGGCACTTTAAGAGTTTAATAGTGTGGGCTGGCCCCTCCCTCTATGCCTATCCTACCAGACTCAGTTTAGAAAATGTGCCTGGAGGAGCCGGTCACAGCTAGGGGAGCTCCTAGGAGATTTCTTAGTTTGTGGGACTTAGGCCCTCATTCCGAGTCGTTCGCTCGGTAAATTTCATCGCATCGCAGTGATTTTCCGCTTAGTGCACATGCGCAATGTCCGCACTGCGACTGCGCCAAGTAATTTTGCTATGAAGGTAGTATTTTTACTCACGGCTTTTTCTTCGCTCCGGCGATCGTAATGTGATTGACAGGAAATGGGTGTTTCTGGGCGGAAACAGGCCGTTTTATGGGCGTGTGGGAAAAAACGCTACCGTTTCTGGGAAAAACGCGGGAGTGGCTGGAGAAACGGAGGAGTGTCTGGGCGAACGCTGGGTGTGTTTGTGACGTCAAACCAGGAACGACAAGCACTGAACTGATCGCAGATGCCGAGTAAGTCTGGAGCTACTCTGAAACTGCTAAGAAGTTTGTAATCGCAATATGGCGAATACATCGTTCGCAATTTTAAGAAGCTAAGATTCACTCCCAGTAGGCGGCGGCTTAGCGTGAGCAACTCTGCTAAAATCGCCTTGCGAGCGAACAACTCGGAATGACCTCCTTAGTTTCTGCTTCGTGGGACTTAAGGGGGGAGTAGGAACCAACTTAATAGAGAGTTAATGGTTCTCTATCTGCGCTGACAGGACACTGAGATCCTGAAGGTGATGATCGCAAGCCCATGAGGCAACTGCTCACTCCCACAGCACGGCCGCCACCCCCTAACAAAGCCAGAAGATAGAAGAGTGGTGAGTATGGTGCCAGCATCATGGTTAGTGGGTCGCCGGCGGGTATGGTGGCACAAGGGTTGGAGCACAGCTCTGAGGGGCTGTGCTCCGGTATGGCTCAGCAACATCTCTGCATGTAGATGCTGGAGGGGAGTCCCCAGTCAGCAGGTTAACCTACACTGGTCATAGCATTTACAGGGACTAATCCCACTGTTAACATATAAAATCCTGAAGCCAGTTTAAATAATAAGTGCGGGAAGCCACGCACCAGGTCAGGGCGCGGGGCTTCCCCTCAGAGTGGATCCAGCATTCAACAGTGCCATTTTCTCCCTGCAGATTACACAGAACGCTGACAGGGAGCGCTGCCCTCCACATAACTCCAATGCCTCACGGTACCAGGGTGGAGTGTGATAACAGTACTAACTGTTCTATTAACTAACTGTTCTGTTCTGTGTGCCAAGTGGGCTTGGCACACAGCGCAGTTGCCCTGAGGGCGCACGGCCAGCGGTATGTAATGAGTCAAATTGACTCATTACATGCCTCTGAAGTCTGCCCCGTGCGCCGTCGCCGCGCTGTGGAGGACAGCTACAGCACCAGGCAGCAGAGAAGGAGGAGGAGGGAGGGGGAGCAGGGAGCCGCAGCAGCGCTATTTCATTGGTAGTAAGCACCGCTGCAGCATCCCCCTCTCCTTCCGTATTGGCTGCCCGGCGCTGCTGTGGATGCTGGGATGCGGTTCCTCCATCCCAGCATCCACAGCAGCGCCGGGCAGCCAATACGGAAGGAGAGGGGGATGCTGCAGCGGTGCTTACTACCAATGAAATAGCGCTGCTGCGGCTCCCTGCTCCCCCTCCCTCCTCCTCCTTCTCACCTGCCTGCATCGAGGAAGCTGCACGAGGAGCCTGTCAGCGGGGAGATGGTAAGTATCTCTCTCTCTCTCTCTCTCTCTTTTAGGAGGACACCGTCTGCCATAATGTGTAAAAAGGGGACTGGCTGCCGCAATGTGTAAAAAGGGGACTGGCTGCCGCAATGTGTAAAAAGGGGGACTGGCTGCCGCAATGTGTATAAAGGGGGACACCGTCTGCCGTAATGTGTAAAAACAGGGACGCTGTCTGCTGTAATGTGTAAAAAGGGGACGCTGTCTGCCGTAATGTTAAAAAAGGTGACGCTGTGTGCTGTAATGTGTAAAAAAGGGGTCGCTGTCTGCCGCAATGTGTAAAAAGGGGGACTGGCTGCCGCAATGTGTATAAAGGGGGACACCGTCTGCCGTAATGTGTAAAAACGGGGACGCTGTCTGCTGTCATGTGTAAAAAGAGGACGCTGTCTGCCGTAATGTTAAAAAAGGGGACGCTGTGTGCTGTAATGTGTAAAAAAGGGGACGCTGTCTGCCGCAATGTGTAAAAAGGGGGACTGGCTGCCGCGATGTGTTAAAAGGGAGACTGTCTGCTGTAATGTGTAAAAAGTGGGACGCTGTCTGCTGTAATGTATAAAAGGGGATCTACCAGGTGTAGTGGTGCTACTGTGCAGCGTAATTTGAATAATGTAGACTACTGTGCACCGTAGTATGAATTGCTATTATTTTGTGTCCACGCCCCTTCCCCATGAAGCTATGCCCCTATCAATTTTTTGCGCGCATACGGCGCGCACTGCCCCTATCTTACATGGGGGCGGGGGGGCCACTGTCGTTTCTTGCACACACCGCTAAAATGCCTAGTTACGGCACTGCCGGATGGTTTGGTAAGGCCAATGTTGAACCTAAAGTCATTGAACCCATACTTACAAGTGATCAAGTTCAAGATGGAGTCTCTGAGAGTGGTGGTCTCAGGTCTGGAGGAGGGGGAATTCCTGGTATCCCTGGATATCAAGGATGCGAACCTTCACATTCCGATCTGGCCGCCTCACCAGGACTATCTAAGGTTTGCGATACAGGACTGTCACTACCAGTTCCAGGCCCTTCCATTCGTCCTCTCCACAGCACCGAGGGTGTTCACAAAGGTCATTGCAGAGATGATGCTCCTCCTCCTCCGCAAGCAGGGAGTAAACATTATTCCATACCTGGACGATCTACTGATAAAGGCATCTTCCAGGGAAAGGCTGTTGCAGAGTATTGTTCTCTCAATTCAACTACTCCTGGATCATGGGTGGATCCTAAATCTTCCAAAGTCACACTTAGAACCAACAAGGAGACTACCCTTCCTGGGGATGATCCTTGACACGGAGGTGCAGAGGGTGTTTCTACCAGTAGAGAAAGCGTTGGTGATCCAATCAATGGTCTGGGATGTCTTGAAGCCAGCCTGGGTGTCGGTTAATCAATGCATTCACCTTCTGTGAAAGGTGGTAGCCTCCTACGAGGCTCTACAATATGGCAGATTCAATGCACAGTCCTTCCAGCTGGATCTCCTGGACAAGTGGTTGGGATCGCATCTTCACATGCACCAGCGGATACGCCTATAGCCGAAAGCCAGAATTTCACTCCTCTGGTGGCTCCAAACTTCTCACCTGCTCGAGGGCCGCAGATTCGGGATTCAGAACTGGATCCTTCTAACCACGGATGCAAGTCGCAGAGGTTGGGGAGCAGTCACTCAGGTGGAAAACTTCCAAGGAAAGTGGTCCAGTCAGGAATCCTCCTTCCAATAAATGTTCTGGAACTGAGGGCCATTTACAATGGCCTTCTACAGGTGGCATATCTTCTGCAAGCTCAAGCCATTCAGGTTTAGTCGGACAATGTCACAGCGGTGTCCTACATAAACAGGCAGGGCGGATGGAAGAGCAGAGCTGCAATGTTAGAGATAACAAAAATCCTCATCTGGGCAGAAAGACACGCGGTGGCGTTGTCGGTGATCTTCATTCCAGGAGTGGACAACTGGGAGGCAGACTTCCTCAGCAGACACGATCTCCATTCAGGAGAATGGGGAATCCACCCAGAGGTGTTCGCAGAGGTAACAAGCCAATGGGGCGTACCTCAAGTATACATGATGGCCTCTCGCCTCAACAAGATGCTTTGGAGGTACTGTTACAGGTCACGAGACCCACAAGCAGTGGCGGTGGATGCTCTGGTAACTCTGTGGGTGTTCCAGTCGGTGTATGTGTTCCCTCCACTTCCACTCATCCCAAGGATTCTCAAACTAATAAAAAGAACAAGAGTTCAGGTGATCCTCATTGCTCCTGACTGGCTAAGAAGGGCTTGGTACGCGGATCTTCTGGAATTACTACTGGAAGATCCGAGACGTCTTCCTCTTCACGAGGACCTTCTTCAACAGGGGACGTTCGCTTATCAAGACTTACCACGACTATGTTTGATGGTATGGAGGGGTATTCCGAACAAGGTTATTCCTACCCTGATACAGGCTAGGAATGGAGTAACGTCTAAACATTACCATCGACTTTGGAAAAAGTACGTATCTTGGTGTGAATTCAAGAAGTTTCCTATGGTGGAGTTTCAACTTGGACAGTTTCTCCTCTTACTGCAAGCAGGTGTGGCTATGGGTCTGCGTTTGGGATCCATAAAAGTCCAGATTTCGGCCTTATCCGTTTTCTTCCAGAAACAACTGGCTTCCCTCCCTGAGATTCAGACATTCTTGAAAGGGGTTCTGCACATCCAGCCTCCCTTTGTGCCTCCTACGGCACCCTGGGATCTTAACGTGGTGTTGGTTCAAACCTTTAAAGGAGGTTGAGGTCAAGTTTCTCACATGGAAGGTTGTCACGCTGTTGGCCTTAGTTTCAGCTAGGCGTGTGTCGGAATTGGGGGCTTTGTCTTGTAAAAGACCCTACTTAATCTTCCATGAATATAGAGCTGAACTCATGACACGTCAGCAGTTCCTTCCAAAAGTTGTGTCAGATTTTCATATCAACCAACCTATTGTGGTGCCAGTTGCTACTGGCTCCTCAATTCCATCAAAGTCATTAGATGTTGTAAGAGCTCTGAAGATCCATGTGAAGAGGACTGCTCATCACAGAAAGTCGGACTCTCTGTTTGTCCTGTATGATCCCAAGAAAATTGTGTGTCCTGCTTCTAAGCAGACGATCTCTCGCTGGATCAGGTTCACTATCCAGCATGCATATTCTTCGGCAGGATTGCAGTATCCAAAATCCTTTCAGACACACTCTACTCGTAACGTGGGTTCTCCCTGGGTGGCTGCCCGGGGTGTCTCGGCTTTTCAACTTTGCCAAGTGGCTACTTGGTCAGGGTCGAACACGTTTGCTAAGTTCTACAAGTTCGATACTTTGGCATCTGAGGACCTACAGTTTGGTCAATCTGTTCTGCAGGAGCCTCCGCGCTCTCCCTCCCATTCTGTGAGCTTTGGTACATCCCCATGGTACTAATGTGGACCCCAGCATCCTCTAGGACGTAAGAGAAAATAGGATTTTAATCGCCTACTGGTAAATCCTTTTCTCGTAGTCCGTAGAGGATGCTGGGCGCCCGCCCAGTGCTTCGTTATCCTGCAGTAGCTATTTGTTTCAGTACTGTTTTGTTCTTGGTTAAGTACTGTGTTGTTACTTGGTTAAGTAATGTTGTTCAGATGTTGCTGAGTTTTCAAGCTCCAATATAGACAGTGGGCGCTAGTATACTGACTGTTAGACACCTATAAAAACACTTTATTAGTGACTGCAGCTTCACAATTTGGGGTGCTGAACCTCAAATAAAAATGGATATACAAACAAAAAAACAATAGGAAGCGCTGTCACCAAAAGTATCAAATTTAATAAAAGTTGTTTTTACATTATTCATAATAACTCACACAATATTATAAAACCAACTCTCCTGGTAGTTTTAAACCATTCTACTGACTCAATGCTACAGATACAATGTTACTTTAGATTTTATACAGTAACTTTTTAGTGTCCACGCTAGGAGGCTCTCTTTGATATACTGTATCAATATTGAATTGATCTTTAGTAAGATCCTCAGAGAAGTCTCTAAAATATGCAGGCTCCACGTGTGGGCTAATTAAATGAATGAGCTCACTAATGCCCTTGATTTTTATAACAATTGTAGGATGCACATTTTAGATGATTTGTGATCAATTATGCCACAGTGTTCGGTTCAGTTCTACAATGAATTAAAGCATGCTACTCTTGTCACAGCTCGCCTGATTGTGTGGCCCGGAATATAAGAGACTTTGCTAGGGTGATATTGATACAGTGTATCAAAGAGAGCCTCCTAGCGTGGACACTAAAAAGTTACTGTATAAAATCTAAAGTAACATTGTATCTGTAGCATTGAGTCAGCAGAATGGTTTCAAACTCCCAGGAGAGTTGGTTGGTTGCAAATCCTTCACTCCATTGGTCTGCGTGACACTGCCCTCTCTTGGTTGTCGTCCTACCTTTCTGACCGTTCATTCTCTGTCTCCTCTCATGACTCCACCTCCCCCTCACTTCCACTAACTGTAGGGGTACCCCAAGGTTCTGTCCTTGGTCCTCTTCTCTTCTCTCTCTATACGTCCTCACTAGGTAAGCTCATTAGTTCCTTTGGTTTCCAATATCATCTCTATGCTGATGACACTCAAATCTATCTTTCCTCTCCAGACCTCTCCCCTACTCTCCTCACTTGTATCTCCAACTGTCTCTCTGCTATCTCTTCCTGGATGTCCCAGCGCTTCCTTAAACTTAACATGTCTAAGACCGAGCTGATCATCTTCCCTCCCTCCCGTATAACCTCACCTCCTACAATCTCATTATCTATTGATGGCACTACTATCTCCTCTACCCCCCAAGTGCGCTGTCTTGGAGAAATCCTTGACTTCTCCCTCTCCTTCAAACCACACATTCAGCACCTGTCACAAACCTGCCGTTTTCATCTAAAAAATATTTCCAGGATCAGACCCTTTCTGACCCAGGATGCTACTAAGACTCTTATCCACTCACTGGTCATCTCCAGACTGGACTACTGTAATCTCCTCCTGACTGGCATTCCTGACAAATACCTCTCTCCACTCCAATCTATACTCAATGCTGCTGCCCGGCTCATTTTCCTCACCAAACGCACTACGTCCACCTCTCCTCTCTTACTAGACCTTCACTGGCTCCCCTTCCCTTTCAGAATCCATTTCAAGCTTCTCACACTTGCTTACAAAGCCCTCACCCACTCCTCTCCCATCTACATCTCTGATCTTATCTCGCTTTACACTCCCACCCGTCCTCTTCGCTCTGCTAATGCTCGCCAACTCTCCTGCCTACGGATTACTTCCTCCCACTCCTACCTCCAAGATTTTTCACGTGCTGCACCACTTCTCTGGAATTCCCTACCTCTCCCTCTCAGACTCTCCACCTCTCTACAAAACTTCAAACGGGCTCTCAAGACCCACTTCTTCACCAAACCCAGCCAAATCTCATCCTAACCCTCTGTTCTACACTCTCTATGTATCCCAATTGTGTCACCCCTGTCTGTCTACCCCTCCCCTTTAGAATGTAAGCTCTCACGAGCAGGGCCCTCTTCCCTCATGTGCTTACCCTTTTCTTACTTTAATAATCTTCAGCTGCACTAAATCCAGCAGTCTTCTGCCACCTGATACTTATTCCAGTGTCATCTGCTGATGTAGCTATGTTTATGTACCCTGTACTTGTCCTATATTGTAGCCAACTGTAAGTTGCTGTTTTCCTAGTTGATTATTTGTTTATGTACTCTGTAATTGGGCGCTGCGGAACCCTTTTGGCGCCATATAAATAAAGGATAATAATAATAATAATAAATATAATATTGTGTGTGTTATTGTGAATAATGTAAAAACAACTTTTATTAAATTTGATACTTTTGGTGACAGCGCTTCCTATTGTTTTTGTTTTTTTTGTTTTTTGAGTTTGCAAGTTGGTTAGCTTGGTTTGCCTTGTATGTGTGAGCTGCTGTGAATCTCGCCACTATCTGTGTAATTCCTTCTCTCAAAGTTGTCCGTCTCCTCGGGCACAGTTTCTATACTGAGTCTGGTAGGAGGGGCATAGAGGGAGGGGCCAGCCCACACTATTAAACTCTTAAAGTGCCAGTGGCTCCCAAAGGACCCGTCTATACCCCATGGTACTAAATGGAACCCCAGCATCCTCTAGGACAGGCCTGGCCAACCTGTGGCTCTCCAGCTGTTGTAAAACTACAAGTCCTATCATGACTTGCCAAAGTTTTGCTATTAGGGAATGCTAAAACTGTGGCAGAGCATGCTGGGATGTGTAGTTTCACAACATCTGGAGAGCCACAGGTTGGCCAGGCCTGCTCTAGGACGTAAGAGAAATAGGCTTAATAACCGTATACAATGTCAAAGTGCAGCAAAGAAGGCAAGTAAGGTGCTAGCGTGCATAAAACGGGGCATTGAGACAAGGGACGAGGATGTAATCCTGCCGCTGTACAAATCATTGGTACGTCCGCACCTGGAATATTGTGTTCAATTTTGGGCACCACATTATAAAAAAGATATCTGTGAACTCGAAAGGGTTTAAAGGCGTGCTACTAAATTGATTAAAAGGCTAGAAGGACTGGCTTACGAGGAAAGGCTTACTAGGTTGAATATGTATACACTGGAAAAGAGGCATCTAAGAGGAGATATTATTAATATCTTCAAATATGTAAAGGGACATTACAAAGAGTTATCAGAGGAATTGCTTATTAAAAAAACCTTTGTATAGGACACGAGGTCACTCGCTGAGGCTGGAGGAAAGAAAATTCCGTACGCAGCAGAGGAAAGGGTTCTTCACTGTTAGGGCAATAAGGATTTGGAATTCCCTGCCAGAGAAGGTGGTAATGGCGGAATCTGTAAATGCAGTTAAAAATGGATTGGGTACATTTCTGACTGAAAAAGATATCCAAGGTTATAGAATTTAAAATATCAACTTTGATAATCTGGGATTAACATGATTTATAGTTGTTAACTAGACACAAAACATTACTTCAGCAGGGACATTATAATGAACTCGGCTTAATACAGAATACAGGTTGAAGCCGATGGGCATCTTTTCAACCTCATTAACTATGTTACTATGTTACAGTCCCCTTATACATTGCCAGGTAGAGCCCCTCTTACACACTGCACCAAGTACAGCTCCCTTTTACACACTGCACCAGGAAGAGTCCCCATTCCTGTTACACATTGCACCAGGTAGAGCCCCCTTTTACACATTGCACTAGATAGAGCCCCCTGTCACACATTGCACCAGATAGAGCCCCCTTTCCTTTTGCACATTGCACCAGGTGTATAAGGGAGCTAGGCTGATAGCTGAACGTCCCCTCTTTCCAGGGGGTAACAGATTTTTAAAATTGGCCCTGGGGAAACTGAGATATCTGACTTCAAAGCAGTGGTCTCCATCCAAGCTTATTAATTGATTCTCCTAGCCAGATATCTCAGGTTCTGTCTGACTTTGAGTTTTTCTGACAGTGTACCCCAAAAGATGGGATTCTCCCCTTTTGGTTGACTCTGGCAGCTTGTCTCTACCATACCCAGATCCAGAGATATCAGCCTTCCAGCAGCAGGCTCCAGCTCCACATGCCTAATATATACTATAATATATTTGTATATTTTCGTTGGTGAATTGCTCTGGCTCCTGAACTGTGATCCCCAGGTCCCCAGCACCTCCTGAAGGAGGGGGGTGGGCGGGGGGGGGGGGGGGGGGGAAAGGGGGGGATAGCTACTTTTTTAATCTCATTCAAAGCTAAAAAAAAATCTATTTCCAAGAACTTGAGATATCTGCAGTCAAGCAAGCTGCCCTCCCACCAGAAAATGATGAATATTAAGCCCACTCCACTATCCACCACTCCCCTACATATTAAAAAACCCCTACCACCCTGGAAGTCATGTACCAGGGCCCCTTCATTCAGCACAATGTAAACTTTCTACAGTTTAGTGTTCACCCTCCCACCACATCACTGACCACCTGTGCAGTAGAGGAGTAATTAGCAGAAATTACTGCTCCAGGTCCTACATGCAGAGTGGAATATAGGGCCTGGTTCAGGTTCCACCCCCCCCCCCCCCCATTTCCAAGCAGAAATTGCGATCACACCGCAGGGGGCCTGCCTCCATCTTTTTGATTGCGGTGGCTGCGTGTGAAGTCACGCAGCCGCCCCGATCATGCCCCTGTCATGTCCACCCCATTCATGCTGGCACGCCCCCCAATTCCAAGCCACGCCCCCGCAAAGCTAAGTCTCTGCCTTGGAAAAGGAGCGTTGCCGCACCCTGCCCCACGAACACTTCATTTGCATTTTCTGCGGGCGCATACAGAAAATGCGGGCGCAGGACAGGCCCTGTGCATGCACCGCTTCCTTTTAGTAATTTTTGCATTTGGATTGCGTATTGCGATCCGTCCTGAATTGGGCCCATAAAACACCCCCTACCACCCACGGGACACCAAAGCTGCCGCTGATAGCACCCCTTCCACTAGAGGATGGGTAGGGGCGCCAGTGCATTGCTGTGCCCAGGGGCCTACACTGCTGTTAAGACATCCCTGGTTTGTGTGTGTGTGTCTGTGTGTGTTATACTTACTTCAGCCTCCAGAGCAGCTGCTTCCACCTGGCTGCCGGTTTGTCAACCGCGCTATGTTCTTCTCCTACTGCGGACATTGGGAATTGGGAGGGGAGGAGCGTAGGTGGTACAGGATGCTGCAGTCACTGCAGCGTGCCAATGCAGGCTGCCTGTCACTGTGTGAGCAGGAGCCGGTATAGTACAACACTGGCGGGGCAGCGACGGAAGCACAGCTGTGGGGGTGCTGACTATATAAGGATGTATGGGTGTTTTTGCACCCGGTTCCAACACCCAGAACGATTATCT
This sequence comes from Pseudophryne corroboree, assembly GCF_028390025.1. Classification (NCBI taxonomy): domain Eukaryota; kingdom Metazoa; phylum Chordata; class Amphibia; order Anura; family Myobatrachidae; genus Pseudophryne; species Pseudophryne corroboree. The sequence continues at coordinate 629,682,131 of NC_086444.1, read as the reverse complement.
AAGGTGGTCTGCGTCCAATTCTGGCACCCAACAAGGCTATCTAAAAATGTCTCTGTGTTCTGCACACTAGCACGGTATCCAGAATGGGTATCCAAGGTGGTCTGCTGCCCGTTTCGGAACCCAGAATGGGTATCTAAGGTGGTCTACATCCTATTCCGGCACCCGGAACAGCTATCTAAGGTGGCCTGCGCCCTATTCCAGGACCCGGAATGGCTATCTAAGGGTGTCTGGGTGTTCTGCACACCATTTCGGCACATGAAACAGCAATATAATGTGGTCTGCACCCTGTTCCGGCACCCGGACCGGTTGTCTATGATGGTTTGAGCCCTGTTCCGGCATCCGGAACAGGTATCTATAAGTGGTCTGCCCCCTATTCTGGCACCCTGAACAGCTATATAAGGTTGTCTGGGTGTCCTGCACACCATTTCGGCACATGAAACGGCAATCTAGTGTGGTCTGCATCCTGTTCCGGCACCCGGAACGGTTGTATAAGCTGGTCTGTACCCTGCTCCGGCACCTGGAACAGGAATCTATGGTGGTCTGCCCCCTATTCTGGCACCCTGAACAGCTATCTAAGGTTGTCTGGGTGTCCTGCACACCATTCCGGCACCTGAAACCGCTATCTAAGATGGTCTGCATCCTGTTCCGGCACCCGGACCGGTTGTCTAAGATGGTTTGAGCCCTGTTTTGGCACGCGGAACTGGTATCTAAGGTGTTCTGCGCCCTATTCCGGTACCCTGAACAGCTATCTAAGGTTGTCTGGGTGTTCTGTACACCATTCCGGCACATGAAACCGCTATCTAAGATGGTCTGCACCCTGTTCCGGCACCCGGACCGGTTGTCTATGATGGTTTGAGCCCTGTTCCGGCATCCGGAACAGGTATCTATAAGTGGTCTGCCCCCTATTCTGGCACCCTGAACAGCTATCTAAGGTTGTCTGGGTGTTCTGTACACCATTCCGGCACATGAAACCGCTATCTAAGATGGTCTGCATCCTGTTCCGGCACCCGGACCGGTTGTCTAAGATGGTTTGAGCCCTGTTCCGGCACCTGGAACTGGTATCTAAGGTGTTCTGCGCCCTATTTTGGCACCCTGAACAGCTATCTAAGGTTGTCTGGGTGTTCTGTACACCATTCCGGCACATGAAACCGCTATCTAAGATGGTCTGCATCCTGTTCCGGCACCCGGACCGGTTGTCTAAGATGGTTTGAGCCCTGTTTCGGCACCCGGAACTGGTATCTAAGGTGTTCTGCGCCCTATTCCGGTAACCTGAACAGCTATCTAAGGTTGTCTGGGTGTTCTGTACACCATTCCGGCACATGAAACCGCTATCTAAGATGGTCTGCATCCTGTTCCGGCACCCGGACCGGTTGTCTAAGATGGTTTGAGCCCTGTTTTGGCACCCGGAACTGGTATCTAAGGTGTTCTGCGCCCTATTCCGGTACCCTGAACAGCTATCTAAGGTTGTCTGGGTGTTCTGTACACCATTCCGGCACATGAAACCGCTATCTAAGATGGTCTGCATCCTGTTCCGGCACCCGGACCGGTTGTCTAAGATGGTTTGAGCCCTGTTCCGGCACCCGGAACTGGTATCTAAGGTGTTCTGCGCCCTATTTTGGCACCCTGAACAGCTATCTAAGGTTGTCTGGGTGTTCTGTACACCATTCCGGCACATGAAACCGCTATCTAAGATGGTCTGCATCCTGTTCCGGCACCCGGACCGGTTGTCTAAGATGGTTTGAGCCCTGTTTCGGCACCCGGAACTGGTATCTAAGGTGTTCTGCGCCCTATTCCGGTAACCTGAACAGCTATCTAAGGTTGTCTGGGTGTTCTGTACACCATTCCGGCACATGAAACCGCTATCTAAGATGGTCTGCATCCTGTTCCGGCACCCGGACCGGTTGTCTAAGATGGTTTGAGCCCTGTTTTGGCACCCGGAACTGGTATCTAAGGTGTTCTGTGCCCTATTTTGGCACCCTGAACAGCTATCTAAGGTTGTCTGGGTGTTCTGTACACCATTCCGGCACATGAAACCGCTATCTAAGATGGTCTGCATCCTGTTCCGGCACCCTGACCGGTTGTCTAAGATGGTTTGAGCCCTGTTTCGGCACCCGGAACTGGTATCTAAGGTGTTCTGCGCCCTATTCCGGTACCCTGAACAGCTATCTAAGGTTGTCTGGGTGTTCTGTACACCATTCCGGCACATGAAACTGCTATCTAAGATGGTCTGCATCCTGTTCCGGCACCCGGACCGGTTGTCTAAGATGGTTTGAGCCCTGTTCCGGCACCTGGAACTGGTATCTAAGGTGTTCTGCGCCCTATTTTGGCACCCTGAACAGCTATCTAAGGTTGTCTGGGTGTTCTGTACACCATTCCGGCACATGAAACCGCTATCTAAGATGGTCTGCATCCTGTTCCGGCACCCGGACCGGTTGTCTAAGATGGTTTGAGCCCTGTTTCGGCACCCGGAACTGGTATCTAAGGTGTTCTGCGCCCTATTCCGGTAACCTGAACAGCTATCTAAGGTTGTCTGGGTGTTCTGTACACCATTCCGGCACATGAAACCGCTATCTAAGATGGTCTGCATCCTGTTCCGGCACCCGGACCGGTTGTCTAAGATGGTTTGAGCCCTGTTTTGGCACCCGGAACTGGTATCTAAGGTGTTCTGCGCCCTATTCCGGTACCCTGAACAGCTATCTAAGGTTGTCTGGGTGTTCTGTACACCATTCCGGCACATGAAACCGCTATCTAAGATGGTCTGCATCCTGTTCCGGTACCCGGACCGGTTGTCTAAGATGGTTTGAGCCCTGTTCTGGCACCCGGAACTGGTATCTAAGGTGGTCTGCGCCCTATTCCGGCAACCAGAACAGCTATCTAAGGTTGTCTGGGTGTTCTGTACACCATTCCGGCACATGAAACAGCTATCTAAGATGGTCTGCATCCTGTTCCGGCACCCGGACCGGTTGTCTAAGATGGTTTGAGCCCTGTTCCGGCACACGGAACAGGTATCTAAGGTGGTCTGCAGCCTTTTACGGCACCCTGAACAGCTATCTAAGTTGTCTGGGTGTTCTGCGCCCTATTCCGGCACCTGAAACCGCTATCTAAGATGGTCTGCATCCTGTTCCGGTACCCGGACCGGTTGTCTAAGATGGTTTGAGCCCTGTTCCGGCACCCGGAACTGGTATCTAAGGTGGTCTGCGCCCTATTCCGGCAACCAGAACAGCTATCTAAGGTTGTCTGGGTGTTCTGTACACCATTCCGGCACATGAAACAGCTATCTAAGATGGTCTGCATCCTGTTCCGGCACCCGGACCGGTTGTCTAAGATGGTTAGAGCCCTGTTCCGGCACACGGAACAGGTATCTAAGGTGGTCTGCAGCCTTTTACGGCACCCTGAACAGCTATCTAAGTTGTCTGGGTGTTCTGCGCCCTATTCCGGCACCTGAAACCGCTATCTAAGATGGTCTGCATCCTGTTCCGGCACCCGGACCGGTTGTCTAAGATGGTTTGAGCCCTGTTTTGGCACCCGGAACTGGTATCTAAGGTGTTCTGCGCCCTATTTTGGCACCCTGAACAGCTATCTAAGGTTGTCTGGGTGTTCTGTACACCATTCCGGCACATGAAACCGCTATCTAAGATGGTCTGCATCCTGTTCCGGCACCCGGACCGGTTGTCTAAGATGGTTTGAGCCCTGTTTCGGCACCCGGAACTGGTATCTAAGGTGTTCTGCGCCCTATTCCGGTAACCTGAACAGCTATCTAAGGTTGTCTGGGTGTTCTGTACACCATTCCGGCACATGAAACCGCTATCTAAGATGGTCTGCATCCTGTTCCGGCACCCGGACCGGTTGTCTAAGATGGTTTGAGCCCTGTTTTGGCACCCGGAACTAGTATCTAAGGTGTTCTGCGCCCTATTTTGGCACCCTGAACAGCTATCTAAGGTTGTCTGGGTGTTCTGTACACCATTCCGGCACATGAAACCGCTATCTAAGATGGTCTGCATCCTGTTCCGGCACCCGGACCGGTTGTCTAAGATGGTTTGAGCCCTGTTTCGGCACCCGGAACTGGTATCTAAGGTGTTCTGCGCCCTATTCCGGTACCCTGAACAGCTATCTAAGGTTGTCTGGGTGTTCTGTACACCATTCCGGCACATGAAACCGCTATCTAAGATGGTCTGCATCCTGTTCCGGCACCCGGACCGGTTGTCTAAGATGGTTTGAGCCCTGTTCCGGCACCCGGAACTGGTATCTAAGGTGTTCTGCGCCCTATTTTGGCACCCTGAACAGCTATCTAAGGTTGTCTGGGTGTTCTGTACACCATTCCGGCACATGAAACCGCTATCTAAGATGGTCTGCATCCTGTTCCGGCACCCGGACCGGTTGTCTAAGATGGTTTGAGCCCTGTTTCGGCACCCGGAACTGGTATCTAAGGTGTTCTGCGCCCTATTCCGGTAACCTGAACAGCTATCTAAGGTTGTCTGGGTGTTCTGTACACCATTCCGGCACATGAAACCGCTATCTAAGATGGTCTGCATCCTGTTCCGGCACCCGGACCGGTTGTCTAAGATGGTTTGAGCCCTGTTTTGGCACCCGGAACTGGTATCTAAGGTGTTCTGCGCCCTATTCCGGTACCCTGAACAGCTATCTAAGGTTGTCTGGGTGTTCTGTACACCATTCCGGCACATGAAACCGCTATCTAAGATGGTCTGCATCCTGTTCCGGTACCCGGACCGGTTGTCTAAGATGGTTTGAGCCCTGTTCCGGCACCCGGAACTGGTATCTAAGGTGGTCTGTGCCCTATTCCGGCAACCAGAACAGCTATCTAAGGTTGTCTGGGTGTTCTGTACACCATTCCGGCACATGAAACAGCTATCTAAGATGGTCTGCATCCTGTTCCGGCACCCGGACCGGTTGTCTAAGATGGTTGGAGCCCTGTTCCGGCACACGGAACAGGTATCTAAGGTGGTCTGCAGCCTTTTACGGCACCCTGAACAGCTATCTAAGTTGTCTGGGTGTTCTGCGCCCTATTCCGGCACCTGAAACCGCTATCTAAGATGGTCTGCATCCTGTTCCGGCACCCGGACCGGTTGTCTAAGATGGTTTGAGCCCTGTTTTGGCACCCGGAACTGGTATCTAAGGTGTTCTGCGCCCTATTTTGGCACCCTGAACAGCTATCTAAGGTTGTCTGGGTGTTCTGTACACCATTCCGGCACATGAAACCGCTATCTAAGATGGTCTGCATCCTGTTCCGGCACCCGGACCGGTTGTCTAAGATGGTTTGAGCCCTGTTTCGGCACCCGGAACTGGTATCTAAGGTGTTCTGCGCCCTATTCCGGTACCCTGAACAGCTATGTAAGGTTGTCTGGGTGTTCTGTACACCATTCCGGCACATGAAACCGCTATCTAAGATGGTCTGCATCCTGTTCCGGCACCCGGACCGGTTGTCTAAGATGATTTGAGCCCTGTTCCGGCACACGGAACAGGTATCTAAGGTGGTCTGCAGCCTTTTACGGCACCCTGAACAGCTATCTAAGTTGTCTGGGTGTTCTGCGCCCTATTCCGGCACCTGAAACCGCTATCTAAGATGGTCTGCATCCTGTTCCGGCACCCGGACCGGTTGTCTAAGATGGTTAGAGCCCTGTTCCGGCACCCGGAACAGGTATCTAGGGTGGTCTGCGCCCTATTCCGGCACCCTGAACAGCTATCTAAGTTGTCTGGGTGTTCTGTACACCATTCCGGCACCTGAAACCACTATCTAAGATGGTCTGCATCCTGTTCCGGCACCCGGACCGGTTGTCTAAGATGGTTTGAGCCCTGTTCCGGCACCCGGAACAGTTATCTAAGGTGGTCTGCGCCCTATTCCGGCAACCGGAACAGCTATCTAAGGTTATCTTGGTGTCCTGCACACCATTCCGACACATGAAACAGCTATCTAAAATGGTCTGCCTCCTGTTCCGGCACCCGGACCGGTTGTCTAAGATGGTTAGAGCCCTGTTGCGGCACCCGGAACTGGTATCTAAGGTGTTCTGCGCCCTATTCCGGCACCCTGAACAGCTATCTAAGGTTGTCTGGGTGTTCTGTACACCATTCCGGCACATGAAACTGCTATCTAAGATGGTCTGCATCCTGTTCCGGCACCCGGACCGGTTGTCTAAGATGGTTTGAGCCCTGTTCCGGCACCTGGAACTGGTATCTAAGGTGTTCTGCGCCCTATTTTGGCACCCTGAACAGCTATCTAAGGTTGTCTGGGTGTTCTGTACACCATTCCGGCACATGAAACCGCTATCTAAGATGGTCTGCATCCTGTTCCGGCACCCGGACCGGTTGTCTAAGATGGTTTGAGCCCTGTTTCGGCACCCGGAACTGGTATCTAAGGTGTTCTGCGCCCTATTCCGGTAACCTGAACAGCTATCTAAGGTTGTCTGGGTGTTCTGTACACCATTCCGGCACATGAAACCGCTATCTAAGATGGTCTGCATCCTGTTCCGGCACCCGGACCGGTTGTCTAAGATGGTTTGAGCCCTGTTTTGGCACCCGGAACTGGTATCTAAGGTGTTCTGCGCCCTATTCCGGTACCCTGAACAGCTATCTAAGGTTGTCTGGGTGTTCTGTACACCATTCCGGCACATGAAACCGCTATCTAAGATGGTCTGCATCCTGTTCCGGTACCCGGACCGGTTGTCTAAGATGGTTTGAGCCCTGTTCTGGCACCCGGAACTGGTATCTAAGGTGGTCTGCGCCCTATTCCGGCAACCAGAACAGCTATCTAAGGTTGTCTGGGTGTTCTGTACACCATTCCGGCACATGAAACAGCTATCTAAGATGGTCTGCATCCTGTTCCGGCACCCGGACCGGTTGTCTAAGATGGTTTGAGCCCTGTTCCGGCACACGGAACAGGTATCTAAGGTGGTCTGCAGCCTTTTACGGCACCCTGAACAGCTATCTAAGTTGTCTGGGTGTTCTGCGCCCTATTCCGGCACCTGAAACCGCTATCTAAGATGGTCTGCATCCTGTTCCGGTACCCGGACCGGTTGTCTAAGATGGTTTGAGCCCTGTTCCGGCACCCGGAACTGGTATCTAAGGTGGTCTGCGCCCTATTCCGGCAACCAGAACAGCTATCTAAGGTTGTCTGGGTGTTCTGTACACCATTCCGGCACATGAAACAGCTATCTAAGATGGTCTGCATCCTGTTCCGGCACCCGGACCGGTTGTCTAAGATGGTTAGAGCCCTGTTCCGGCACACGGAACAGGTATCTAAGGTGGTCTGCAGCCTTTTACGGCACCCTGAACAGCTATCTAAGTTGTCTGGGTGTTCTGCGCCCTATTCCGGCACCTGAAACCGCTATCTAAGATGGTCTGCATCCTGTTCCGGCACCCGGACCGGTTGTCTAAGATGGTTTGAGCCCTGTTTTGGCACCCGGAACTGGTATCTAAGGTGTTCTGCGCCCTATTTTGGCACCCTGAACAGCTATCTAAGGTTGTCTGGGTGTTCTGTACACCATTCCGGCACATGAAACCGCTATCTAAGATGGTCTGCATCCTGTTCCGGCACCCGGACCGGTTGTCTAAGATGGTTTGAGCCCTGTTTCGGCACCCGGAACTGGTATCTAAGGTGTTCTGCGCCCTATTCCGGTAACCTGAACAGCTATCTAAGGTTGTCTGGGTGTTCTGTACACCATTCCGGCACATGAAACCGCTATCTAAGATGGTCTGCATCCTGTTCCGGCACCCGGACCGGTTGTCTAAGATGGTTTGAGCCCTGTTTTGGCACCCGGAACTAGTATCTAAGGTGTTCTGCGCCCTATTTTGGCACCCTGAACAGCTATCTAAGGTTGTCTGGGTGTTCTGTACACCATTCCGGCACATGAAACCGCTATCTAAGATGGTCTGCATCCTGTTCCGGCACCCGGACCGGTTGTCTAAGATGGTTTGAGCCCTGTTTCGGCACCCGGAACTGGTATCTAAGGTGTTCTGCGCCCTATTCCGGTACCCTGAACAGCTATCTAAGGTTGTCTGGGTGTTCTGTACACCATTCCGGCACATGAAACCGCTATCTAAGATGGTCTGCATCCTGTTCCGGCACCCGGACCGGTTGTCTAAGATGGTTTGAGCCCTGTTCCGGCACCCGGAACTGGTATCTAAGGTGTTCTGCGCCCTATTTTGGCACCCTGAACAGCTATCTAAGGTTGTCTGGGTGTTCTGTACACCATTCCGGCACATGAAACCGCTATCTAAGATGGTCTGCATCCTGTTCCGGCACCCGGACCGGTTGTCTAAGATGGTTTGAGCCCTGTTTCGGCACCCGGAACTGGTATCTAAGGTGTTCTGCGCCCTATTCCGGTAACCTGAACAGCTATCTAAGGTTGTCTGGGTGTTCTGTACACCATTCCGGCACATGAAACCGCTATCTAAGATGGTCTGCATCCTGTTCCGGCACCCGGACCGGTTGTCTAAGATGGTTTGAGCCCTGTTTTGGCACCCGGAACTGGTATCTAAGGTGTTCTGCGCCCTATTCCGGTACCCTGAACAGCTATCTAAGGTTGTCTGGGTGTTCTGTACACCATTCCGGCACATGAAACCGCTATCTAAGATGGTCTGCATCCTGTTCCGGTACCCGGACCGGTTGTCTAAGATGGTTTGAGCCCTGTTCCGGCACCCGGAACTGGTATCTAAGGTGGTCTGCGCCCTATTCCGGCAACCAGAACAGCTATCTAAGGTTGTCTGGGTGTTCTGTACACCATTCCGGCACATGAAACAGCTATCTAAGATGGTCTGCATCCTGTTCCGGCACCCGGACCGGTTGTCTAAGATGGTTGGAGCCCTGTTCCGGCACACGGAACAGGTATCTAAGGTGGTCTGCAGCCTTTTACGGCACCCTGAACAGCTATCTAAGTTGTCTGGGTGTTCTGCGCCCTATTCCGGCACCTGAAACCGCTATCTAAGATGGTCTGCATCCTGTTCCGGCACCCGGACCGGTTGTCTAAGATGGTTTGAGCCCTGTTTTGGCACCCGGAACTGGTATCTAAGGTGTTCTGCGCCCTATTTTGGCACCCTGAACAGCTATCTAAGGTTGTCTGGGTGTTCTGTACACCATTCCGGCACATGAAACCGCTATCTAAGATGGTCTGCATCCTGTTCCGGCACCCGGACCGGTTGTCTAAGATGGTTTGAGCCCTGTTTCGGCACCCGGAACTGGTATCTAAGGTGTTCTGCGCCCTATTCCGGTACCCTGAACAGCTATGTAAGGTTGTCTGGGTGTTCTGTACACCATTCCGGCACATGAAACCGCTATCTAAGATGGTCTGCATCCTGTTCCGGCACCCGGACCGGTTGTCTAAGATGATTTGAGCCCTGTTCCGGCACACGGAACAGGTATCTAAGGTGGTCTGCAGCCTTTTACGGCACCCTGAACAGCTATCTAAGTTGTCTGGGTGTTCTGCGCCCTATTCCGGCACCTGAAACCGCTATCTAAGATGGTCTGCATCCTGTTCCGGCACCCGGACCGGTTGTCTAAGATGGTTAGAGCCCTGTTCCGGCACCCGGAACAGGTATCTAGGGTGGTCTGCGCCCTATTCCGGCACCCTGAACA